>NW_027397073.1:23418975-23464320 GCF_003265705.2 Callorhinus ursinus
AAGAAATCTGGGCGCCTGGGTGGCTCAGTCGTTAAGCGTCTGCCTTCGGCTCAGGTCATGATCCGAGGGTCCTGGGATGAGCCCCGCATCGGGCTCCCTGCTCAGCGGGAGGCCTGCTTCTCCCTCTCCCACTCCCCCTGCTTGTGTTCCTGCTCTCACTGTCTCTCTCTGTCAAATAAATAAATAAAATCTTTAAAAAAATAAAAAAATAAAAACCAAGAAATCTGCTATGTTTTTATGTTTTCTTCTTAGATCAGGCTGCCAGGAACCTCGGAAGCAAATCTGATGTTTACTCATGGGAATATTATTCTCCCTTCTTTGCATGTTTGTTTTATCCCTCCCGGGGCCCAGGTCCCATATCTGCAAAGATACGAAGAGGCATCTGAATAACTTAGCCCAGCGGGAAGAGTCAGGTCCTCCCAATATGGCCCAAAGCCCCCTTGACCAAGAGACACAGGTAAGAGACAGCAAATATCCCTCATGGCAAGACTCAAATCAAAGACCTTTATGTGAACTGAAAACAATATAGAGCCCATGGACGAATCGTCCCCATCTCCTCGGACCAGATTATTTGATATGAGATTGACAAGAGAAGAGACAAGACCCTCTCACTAATGGTACCCAGGTGGCTCCTCTATGGCAACAGCTTGCCAGCCTGGCAATGGAGGAGCCTGGTCTCCCAAGAACAGAAGGGTGGGAGGCAGCACTGCCGATGAACCAGGGAGAGGCTGCTAAATGGACGCGCACGTGGTCCTGTTCCCTGCCCACCTTCCAACCTGCCCCCCACGGGTCCAGGCTCTAATGCCTCAGGTTAGGTTATTTGGGCCTTAGGATGCCCTCGAGACTCATGGCCAGTGACAAAAATTATTTTCCTCTGGATAGATTTCATTTTAGAACAATGTCTGGCTCCCCTTAAGAACAAATGAGGAACACAGTTATTAGGCTGTCAGCCATCCTATATTTAAATCTAAATCTACAGGCACACATGGAGTGTCACGATATTCCATGCAGCGTGGAGAAGGAGCCCAGCACCCAAGCCTGGAGGTCCTCCCCACTTGCTCCCGTGGCAAACCTTTCCATGTGCACGTCATGGGCTAGTTATAAGGGTCAAATGAAATTATCAATATGCAAACACTTTGTTAACAATGAGAAGCCGTATAAATGTAAGTCAGTGTTAATTGTTATTACTCTATGGGGAAGCTAAAGCCTAAAATGGATACTGTGTCCTATTTCACTTTTCTTGACTCTAAGCCACTGAGAAAATCCTCAAGCAAAGAACTGATCCTAAAACCTAAGTACTGCTTCCAATTTATTTCAGCAAATGGCTTGCCCTGAGATTACCACTTAGAATGGAAGTCTCTTATTTGGTCCCTGAAAATCCCTGCTATAGGTCTAAAGAAAGAGTAAGCGATAGTTTCTGTACAAAGGAAAGAGAGAGGGCAAATGGGAACATTCAGAGTGAATACCTCTTGCCATAGTTAAGCTGAGGCCCTCAAAATATTTGTTGAAACAACTCCTTAAGTTCCTGTACTGTCATAGTAATATCATGAACTTCAGGGTTGGTAGGGGCAGCAAGCCCTCAGCTAAGAAGGGCAAGCGTATTGGAGAGAAGGCTGCTCTACTCAGCAGCTGGATGGATATAAGCATCTCTGGGAGGAGAAGCCAGGGAGAGCAAGCCTGGACCTGGAACTCGGAACACAGCTGCTGTGGGTGGGAACAGACCCACTGTCCCAGCATTGCCATTGCCAAACCGGTGACAGTTCATCAAAGAGCAAATGGGCCCCAAGTGCTGGTTGTGAAGCCCCGTAGGTGAGCAAACACTGCATAAGAACCGTGTTTGGAGTCAAAATTAATATGTGACAATGACCTCTGTGTTCGCTACAGTTATCATCAAGTCTTAAAAGGAGCAAGACTTAGTTGCTCATGTGCTCAGATGACGTTAACTGGACCTTCGTAGATACATAGTAAATTCTAGTCTCCTGAGTGAAAGTAATAATCTACCATTCGCGGTTTTCATCCTGAAGAGGGGCCAAGCTAAATCGTTTGACAGCAGAACGATGAGGTCACAAGGCAGTAGGAGACAAGGGACAGGTGAAGTCCCGAAAAGGTGCTGGAAGTTGAAAGAGGGGGTGACGATTTGGGGCTAGAGGTCACGGGAAGCTTTCATTCAGGATATGAAGCGGATCTCGAACTTAAAGGATGCACAGAATTGAGCAATCTGTGGAGGAACGTTCCAGATTGGGGGGGAGGCGAGGGTGGAGTCAGCAGCAGGAGCAAAGGCAAGGAGGCAGGAATGAATACAGGATGTGGAGGCAGCAAAGGGGTTAGCCCTTCTCTGGTGAAGGCTTTGTTGGGGTAACAGTAGAAATCAAGGTTCAGGGAAATAACTTGGGTCTCCATTGCCTCCTGGAAAGGGTTTTGAAATGCAGCTGAGGCTCAGGCTGTGTGTTCCTGCGGGTGGAGCATGGGGCACTGTGCCTGTCTTTGGGCCACGGCATCAACTCTACAAGCCGCAGGTGAGAAGCAGCTGCTGGGGCATCCCCAGGAGCTTCAGGTGGGTGCGTGCTGCCCCGAGCAGTAGGAATGGCAAATGCCACATGAACAGCGGGAGGCAGGAACCTGGGGAAGGGAAGGCACTTACAAGACACCCGAACAGTACTTTCTGGTCGGAATTTGGTTGAGGGGCACTGAAATAAGAGATGTAAGGAAATTCTCTTATGGACTCTACTTGCAAATGCAGCAGACTGGAAAAACAATTGCAGGTTGAAAGGAAGCGAGGGCAAATTGTTGCCTTCCTTTCCCTGGAAGTCCTGCTGTTCAGCCTCCAGTGATTAGGAAATGGGCAATGCCAGCCACGGAGAGATGTTGATTTAAGTGCCATTAGCTCTTTTTTTTTTTTTCCAGAGCTAGTTTAATATGCTTATGCTTGGTGCAAGACCTTGGTCCTCTGTTTACCGCTTAAATCTGGTCTCCTTTGGGCAATAGCAGGGCTGTTTTATTGTCCTTCTGGCCCAAAGGAGATTTCAAGCTGGTTCTGTTTAGTCCTTCACAAATACAGACATGAATACAGGTATCTTTCTCTTCCATTCTACCCCATCTCTTTCTTGGCCACTGGTTGAAAAGGAGGTGAGTGCAATCAGGACTGAGCAGAGTCTCAGAGCTCAAGAAGGCAGACAGCACCCCTCCCGACTGGTCAGAGAGGGTGTGTGTCCCTGAAGAGGCCGGCTCAGCAGTTGCAGTTGTGGGCTCGGTTTGCACGTGCCTCCTGAGCAGCTGATGCCAAGACACCATTTCTCTCCTATTGCTGTGAGAAATCCCCCAATGTTTGACACACCCTTGTTGGCGAGGCTGCAGGGAAAAGTCACTCCCATATTGAGGAGGGGGCGCCAAGTGGTACAAGCTATAGAAGGTAAGGCAATATCTGCCAAGATTATACATGCATATATGCTTGGCCCGGGGAATTCCACTTCTAGGAGTTTATCTAAAGTTCATCTTCTACACTTAAGAAACAGTGGTTGTCAGAGGGGCTCTGCAACCTACTTTGTGATAGTAAAAGACTGGAAATAACCCTTGATTACTCAGAAGGCTCTAGCTAAATAAACTGTGATCCGTCTTCCCAATGGAGAAGCATAAAACTTCAAAAAAGGAAATGAGAGGACGTGCTCTAAACTAATATGGAAATATTTTCAAGACATGTTTATTAAGTCAAAAAAGAACGAGGTGCAGAGCAGGGTAGAGCTTCTCCATTTCCAAGAACAATCTTATAGAAACAGTAACTCCCCATTTTAGTATCAGAGACATGACTAGAAGCAAAGGCCTTTTTCTATCTGCACATATGATCGTGTAGACAGAGAATCCAAAAGCGTCTATAGAAGCTACAAGAAACAGTAGGAGTTAATTTAGCAAGGTTGCAGAAGACAAGATTAATGGGAAGACTCAATTATATTTCCATATAGTAGCAGGAAACAGTTGGAGAAAAACATGGCTAAAAACCTCCCATTTACAATATCATACAAACATAAAATAAGAAGCTTAACAAAAGATGCCCGTGCCTTTACACCAAAAATTACAAAATACTGCCAAATAAATGGAGAGGCACACCATCTTAATTGACCGGAAGACTCAAGATGGTTAAGGTGCCGGGTCTCCTCACTGCTGTGTAACCCAGTGTATGACCACAATGTGAGTGAAAAGGTTTGTCTTCATTTTACCCACAGGAGCCTTTCTCTCTAGGGCTTGGCTGTGAATTTATGAGACACAGGAGGACAAATCTGAGGGACAGCCTCCTCCTTCTGGGAAGACCCAGTATCACCCCTCCCCTTCCATAGCTGAGGCATTGGTTCTAAGCCAGTTGTCTGCCTGACAGAGGGCAGAGAGAGAGCTCTCTCCCAGGGGACACCTCCATCTCCCAGGCAAAATCTGAGAAAGACCTTCATGGAGTCCATGTCACAAAGGTGTAAAGACATAATCTTGACCTGAGTGAGCGTACGTTTAATGCCAGGCTTTTATTGTTCCTGGCTGCGGTATATGATTTTGTTCAAGAAGTTTCACGTTTCTCAAAAGCAGGAAAGTGCATTCTGAGCTGGTTTTCCACACCCCAGCATAGCACTGTCCAGTAGAACTTTCTGCAGTGACAGCTGTGCTGCTCGACGGCCCCGAGCCGTAAGTAACAATTGAACCCTTGAAATATGGCTAGTGTGACTGAAAAACTAAATTTTATTTTTTTTAATTTTAAGTAAGCTCCACGCCCAACGTAGGGCTTGAACTCAACAACCCTGAGATTAAGAGTCAGATGGTCTACCGACTGAGCCAGCTAGATGCCCCTGAAAAACTAAATTTTAAATTGTATTTCAGGGCGCCTGGGTGGCTCAGTCATTGAGCGTCTGCCTTCGGCTCAGGTCATGATCCCAGGGTCCTGGGATCGAGCCCCGCATCGAGCCCCGCATCGGGCTCCCTGCTTAGCGGGAAGCCTGCTTCTCCCTCTCCCACTCCCTCTGCTTGTGTTCCCTCTCTCGCTGTGTCTCTTTCTGTCAAATAAATAAATAAAATCTTTAAAAAAATTAAAAAAAATAAATTGTATCTCATTTTAACTGTCCAAAAATTTAATTTAAACAGCCACAAGTAGCTAGTATCTCCCCTCTCAAACAGAGCAAGTCTAGTCCTTACAAATCCTGAAGAATTCCCTACAAGTCCTAAATGTTAATTACCTTCTAGCAACCTATCTCTACTTCCCCTGCACTGATTCCAGAACTTTTGAAGGATACGAAATGAGCATCTCATCAGCAAAATTAAACATTTCTTATGGGCGCAGATGTGCTTTGCTCTTTCTTTTTCCCCTAAAGAGTGCCTAGCACAGAGTTAGCCACATAGTATTTCACAGTTATTATTTATTAGGGCGGATAATGTGAAGGAGAAGGAAGAGGAAATCCGCAATCAAAGTAGATCTACTCCACCCTTGCCCCTAGTCACACCACAGGTGACACTGCCAGGCCTGAAGAAGCTAACGAAACGACACTATTTAACTTCTCTGGCTAGGTGTTTCTCATCAACCGTCACTAACTGCAAACACTCAAAGCCTATAATCCTTTCAGGCAAAGACCGTATTCAGATGCTTGTGAAATGGCGGGGGGTAGGAACTCCGAGAGACCATCTCTCTACAAAAACAGTGAATAAACTGGCAAAGCCTGTCAAAATCAATTTTATTGGAACTCTGGAAGCTAGTCAAGGATTTACAGCAACCAGATGAATGCTTAACAAGAAAAGGGAGACTGATTCTCAGGAGGAAATCTTTGTGGCTTTTAGCTTCTCCTGGCCCCAGCCCCACCTCTCTGGATCTGCGGCATTCTTGAAGATGGAGTCCACATCGTCTGCGTGGGCTCCTGGTGCCAGAGGAAACGGAGCAGACCTTGTTCTCAAAGAATTGTGGTGGTTTGATTCAACCTCTCTGGGGCCTTCCTGAAGAACCTGCGCAAGGGACTTACTTTTGTTTTGCCTCTCCCCAAGTGGAGCAGCAGTGACCTGAGGGACATCTGTCAGAAACAGTTGAGGCACTCAACAGACATGCCAAAAGCTTGAGAAGAAAGGTTGGGAGTGAGATGCTTTAGGAATAAGGGCTTTGAAGAGCTCCCACATATTCCTAGGAATCTAGAAGACCACACACATGCCCAGGGTAGGGTACAGGCTCAGAAAAGACCTTAGAAGACTCTAAGCTTTCACCTCTGGCTGACCTTCAGGCTCTGCGTGAGCAGGAAGTAAAGACTAAGGCAGAGTTGTAAACTGCCCAGCTGAATGTTAAAGGTTTGCGCCAACACACACACACACACACACACACACACACACACACACACACCTCATCTGCAAAGACATGGGCATTAGTCTGTGTTTGGTTCCAAGCATTTCAAATGCTTGGTCAAATCACTAGCTGACTATTAGTCAAACAGAGCCTTCAGTGGCCACGCATGACAAAGAATATCTATTTTTTTTTTTACATAGTATCTTTTTTTTTTTTTTTAAGATTTTATTCCTTTATTTGAGAGAGAGAGAATGAGAGAGAAAGCACATGAGAGGGGGGAGGGTCAGAGGGAGAAGCAGACTCCCCGCTGAGCGGGGAGCCCGATGTGGGACTCGATCCAGGGACTCCAGGATCATGACCTGAGCCGAAGGCAGTCGCTTAACCAACTGAGCCACCCAGGCACCCAAGAATATCTATTTTTAAAACACAGTTCAGAAAAGTTGCTAAACAAACAGTAACCACAATATCAAAAACAAACCTGGAGGAGGGAGGAGAATCTGATTTCCAGAGTTAGCACATTAGAACATTCAAAATGTCTTGTTTTCTACAAAAATTCTGAAGCAAGCAAATAAACATGAGGGAAGAGGAAATAAGGAGTGACTCCTTAATGGATACAGGGTTTCTTTTAGGTTTGATGGAATGTTCTGGAATTAGATAGTGGCGATGATGGCACAGCCTGGAGTCTACACTGGAAACCACTGTATTGTACACATTGAAATCATGAATTTTATCTCAAAAACAAAGACTCATTACAAAATGGATTTTTGAGCAGTATGCCAGGGCTTTGCTTTGATATAGTTTGATGAACTCATTTGCCAACCTTCCCAGAAATTCCTCTTTTGCTTTTTGACACACACCTCAGGAATTGCAGGTCTGCCAGGATCACTGTATAAGCTGGTCTGTAAGCGGAGGGCTATTTCCGGGTGCCACTCACCGTGGTTCCTGACAGTAGGTTCAGGTTGTTACATGAAGTACGTGGTTGTTTCCACAATCTCCCAAATGCAACATTCCCAAAACACACCCCCGATTTCTTACCCCTCCATCATCCTGCATCTGCAAAGGGCATCTCCTCATGCCATTCTGGACAGCTCCCTTACACCTTATCCAATTAATGCCTGTGTCCGAAGTGTACACCTCCTATCTGGCTTTCAAGTCTACTTACTTCTCTTCATCACCACTGCCGCGACCCCCGTTCCTGATCTGTAGTGTTACAAGAGACTCCAGCCGGTCTCTCCTCATGCTCTCTTGACCCCTTTCAGTCTATTTGCCACACTCTTCATCTGCATTTTTAAAATGTAAATCTAGGGGCGCCTGGGTGGCTTAGTCAGTTGAGCGTCCTAATTCTGGTTTCTGCTCAGGTCATGATCTTGGGGTCGTGGGCTCAAGCCCTGCGTCAGGCTCTGCATTCTGCAGAGCGTCTGCTTATCCCTCTCCCTCTGCCCCTCCCAGGCTCTCTCTCTCTCTCTCTCTCTCAAATGAATAAATAAAATCCTTAATAATAAAAATAAAATGAAAATGAAAATCTAATTATTTCACTCCCTTATTTAAAGTCTTTAACTGGTGTGGGGTGGTGGAAGTTGGGATGGTGCACCCATTGCCAAGGAGCCCGATTCTGAACCAGTTGGGCATATCTACTCCTCATTTCAGTGCCCTATGACAACACACAGCATTCCCAGGATTGTGGGATTTAGGGAATGAATTATCCAATCTGTTCAACTTGACCGCCCAGACTGTTCAATCAATTCAGGGTCTTTTCTCCAGACTCTCAGGTGCCCCAAAAGGCCACCCCCTTGCAGAAGACAGAGAAACATCTGGTCCTGGAGTCCCGTTTCTCTCTTAGCCCCTTTCCTATAGCCTCTGAGCTATTTTTAATTCCTTTGTTCCTCCCACGGTCCCCATCCATCCCAGTCCCCCCTGGAGTCCCATGTCTTCTCGTGGTAAGCTGCCAGTGTCCGCTGTCAATCACTCACTTCATCCAATCTCACTGCTAGGAGCAAGAGGGGAGGAGGGGAAGGGAGAGGTGATGGACCCTCATCATGTTCTAACCTCAGGGAGAGGTGTGGGTATATATGATCACATCTTTCATCCTGCTGATTGTAACCCCCTGCCATCTTACTTCCTGGACATTGTAAGCTGAAGAGAATGCCTGTTTCCTACCCTGCCTCTCATTCTATTACCAAAAACCCTTCTGTTATTTTAGCTTCAGTGTGTGTCAGGCAGGATCCCCAAAAGTGTGATAGAAAACCTGCAGAGACGTGACACCAGAAGGAGTAAAACCCGTGGGGAGAAGTGGAAGCTGATACAGGAGATTGGAGGGACAGCTGGAGACAGCCTTCCTCGGGCTCACGGGGTTTCTGAGAGTCTGGCAGCATTCTGTATCTCTTGCAGAAAACAGGTATCAGGTGGAACAGTGCAGAATGATTTCCATAAACTGTCTGAAACTGGAACTGATGTGCTGGCAATGACATGGAGCAAAGGGACGCCTAGCTCCTACCTCATGGGCTTCAGTTTTCTCTATCAAGGAGAACAAGCCTTGGACTGCAAAGGGCAGAACAAACATGGGTGCATCTGGGTTTCAGAGCTGAGTAAAGAACAAGTCTGAAAAAAGATGAGATGGTCTGAGTGCCTCGAGCCTCCCAGCCGAGGTAAGCTTCACCAAGAGGGAAGAAAAGGACCCATAAGTAAAACGGATGAGCCCAGGTCATAACTTCAGGACCTCAGAGGAGAGATGTGCCAACACTAGAAAGAGGCTGAGTTTGATGTCAATTCCGATGGTGAAAGTCATGGCTTGTGGGCATTGAGTATAAAGGAAGAGGTGATCGTGGGACCTGCGCGGAAACCCTAGCCTCATTTCCTTCCTTAGGAGGGGTTCTGGACTGGAAAACAGGATGACACACCAGGTGGTGCATCTGGGATTCTACAAAGTATTGGACACTCTGGACACCTAAGAGCATCCATTCAAAAACATCTGTACTGTCACCACCTGGAGATAGAGTTCTGGAGACATCCCTTGTGATTCCTGCTTCAGCCTGTTCCTGTCCCAAACTGTCACCATTAGGATTTAGATGTCCTTGCAAGAGGCCCATATTTGCTTTGTATATTTCCCAAAGGACAAAATGTAATAAAATTAAACAGTGATAAATATGAGGTCCCGTACTTTAGTCTGAAAAATCAGCAGCACACTTCTAACACAAGAAAGATGCGGTTTAACTGAAATGGCACTTTAAACTTCTTTTTTTTTTTTTTAAGATTTTATTTATTTATTTGACAGAGAGAGACACAGCGAGAGAGGGAACACAAGCAGGGGGAGTGAGAGAGGGAGAAGCAGGCTTCCCGCTGAGCAGGGAGCCCGATGCGGGGCTTGATCCCAGGACCCCGGGATCATGACCTGAGCCGAAGGCAGACGCTTAACGACTGAGCCACCTAGGCGCCCCGGCACTTTAAACTTCTTAAGAGCTAATAATTTGTCTCATTCTGAAAGGATCCTCATAGCAAGTGCTACTGTTGGATGATGAGCTCAATGTTGCATGACCTCTTCTCCCCCTTTGACGAGAGTCTGTTCATTTTATCATTGGGTAGCAGGGACCTACAACCTGACCTCGCTCGGTTCACATGCAGGCTAAATGTTTCCCTGAAGGGCTTTAAAGTGAGCTGATGCATTTTCTCAAGGACAGGGCAGGGTATCTCCATCTTCTGTGTTTGTCTTCCAGTGGCTGGATCAAAGTTAGACAGCCAAAATTCACGCCCAAGGGAACAATGGAGGGAGGTCCCATCTAAAGAAGCCCATTGTATCCACAACATTCCCTGGAGTTTAAAAGCACTTTCATACTTGATCCTATGAGATAAGCCAAGCAGGTGTCTCCAGTTCACTGGCCAGGGGGGGCGGGGGGGCGGGGATCAAGTAACCTGAGAGAGGCGAGGGCTCCCTAGCTTCTCAGTGTCACAGCTGAGCCCGGAAGCCAAGTTGCCACTTCCAAGTTCAGCCTGCTACATGTGAGACTGTACAGCATGTATGTTCACCTAAAATCAATAGTTTAAAACCAGATTGTCTTATGAAGAAGGGTTCCCTGTGTCTATGTTTAATTCACCAACTGTTAATATTTAACAACTGTTAACCATTTAAATGAATCTATTATGTGTAAATCGTTGCTCCCATTGCAGGGGGATGGGTGGGCTGTGCGGAGGTTGGCGGGGTGGGTAAGAAGTAGAAATAGTGTCAGCTTCCAAGGCCTTCCCTTAAATCAGGAGCTCTGACCCTAACAGCGGGCGTTTGAGCTGGAGGGGAAAGAGAACCTGTCAGCGCACGGCAGAATTGGGGTTGGACAAAGATTCAGACCCGAACTAATCTACTCTGGTTGAATTCATCACAAGTTCGGAGGGAAGTTGTTGGGAGGAGGATCCGCTGTTGTTTTAAATGGAACCCGAATATTGGCGTTTCAGATACCTGTGATGAGGCAAAGGAGGAACTCTCTGGTTTCAGGGGCCCTTTCTTGAGTGTCCTTCAATTCTGAACCCACCTGGTCTTCCAGGCTGCCTGAGAGGCAGAGCCTTCTGGTCCTCCTCCCTCTGCTTCTTGAGTTATTTGGGGGTTTGGAGCCATCCCTGGGCTCCTTCCTCCCCCAACGCTATCCTGGTTTGTGACTTTTTCTTATTCCTGTCCCTGACCACGCCTAATTCTGGTCTTTTTGATGGGCCAATGTGCCAGATTTGCAAAATAAAACTTCAAACTTCCTCACCATGGTTTTAGACCAGTGGTCCTCAAAGTGTAGTCCCAGCCCAGCGATGACACTGCCATCTGGGAATGTGTCGGAAGTGCACGTTCTCAGGCCTCCTCCCAGATCTACTAAATCAGACATTCTGGGGTTGGAGCTCAGAAATCTGTGGTTTAACAAGTCCTCCTAGTGATTCTAATGCATGTTCAAATTTGAGACCCACTGGCTTAGAGATCTGGAACATTAAGCAAAGTTATGGTCTTTTCTCTGTTCATTTCCTGCCCCTTCCTTCAAAATCCAGGTCACACACTACCTCCTCTTGTCACTTGTCCTGACTCCTTTGTTTGGCCTCACCCTCCTTGCGCCACTTACTGGATTCGATCCTGCTTTGTATTGCCTTTTCTCCTTTATGTATTTGTCTGTTTTGGCTGTTATGGCCAAACCTACCTGGCTGGGCACTGGACCTCCAGTGTAAAAACCCAATGTCCACCCTGCACCAGAACAGCTAGTAGGAACATCCATCACACACACACACACACACACACACACACACGGCTCTCTTTTCCTGTGATGTCATCTGGTCACAATGCATGCTGGGCTTTCCTATAGCCAGAGACATAGTACCTGCCCCAAGACTGCTCTTGTCCTACTGCAGAGTCTTCTGGAAGTCCTTGCTCTGCTCCTCCTCTGACTCATCCACCTTTCTCCCAAGGAAAAGTTTGTCGTTCACCTGCATATCACAGCTTTCGCAGGAAGCCCATCTTCTTATTCCTCTTTTTTTTTTAAAGATTTATTTATTTATTTGGGAGAGCGAGAAGGAGAGAGAGAGAGAGTACATGAGAGCGGGGAAGGTTAGAGGGAGAAGCAGGCTCCTCGCTGAGCAGGGAGCCTGATGCGGGACTTGATCCCAGGACCCTGGCAGTCGCTTAACCAACTGAGCCATCCAGGCGCCCCCTTCCTATTCCTCTTAAGGCACAGATTATTCCCGATCCTGCTGAAAGCTTCTTCTCAGTATATCACCTGACCACCCCTGACCACATTCTCCAACCACGGTTCTAACGACTGCTCGAATGCCATCCCTTTTTTTTTTTTTTTAAAGATTTTTATTTATTTATTTGAGAGAGAATGAGAGACAGAGAGCACGAGAGGGAAGAGGGTCAGAGGGAGAAGCAGACTCCTTGCTGAGCAGGGAGCCCGATGCGGGACTCGATCCCGGGACTCCAGGATCATGACCTGAGCCGAAGGCAGTCGCTTAACCAACTGAGCCACCCAGGCGCCCTGCCATCCCTTTCTTACCTAGCTCACATGACAGTAGTGTTTTATTCTTCCTCCTGCCTTTGCCAGAATTCAGGATACATATCCTGAACAGATACACATCTCTTTCTCTTAACCTGAATCCTTCCTTTCCTATCGGTTCATAGCCTTCTGACAGCAGTTCCTTGACACAGTGTCCTCCTTGATGGAATTCACTGGGCTCTACCTTTCTGACCATTGGTCAGAAAGCCATTGAAAACTATGAAGATGTGTGATCAGCTATGGTTAGTCTATCCAGTTTCCCTTTGTAATCTCTGGCCAGTCAGATACAGCATCTATTGACTTGGGGTACTTAAGAAATAATGCTGCCTGATTTACTTATAGAAAGTACCTATTCTGGACAAAACACTATTATAAGAATTTTGCATATAATATTTTGATGCTATTTAATGACATTAAGTAGATAAATCTTACCAATGTAGGATTTTTAAGGGGTGCCATTTGTCTGTTTTATCCATTCTATCTAGTCACAGAACTGTGATTGTAATAGGGTTCACCAAGTCCAGACAGCTACAAACAACATTCCTGGCTGGTTTCTTGAACTTGAGGACTGAGCATCATACTCTTTGAAGAGCATATATATATATGGATAGATTGGTATACAGATTTTGAGATGGCTACATCAAGGCGACTGTGAAGGGAGCCATGAGTTCTATACCACCCTCCAGGTCTTTCTCCCAAGGAATGTTGACAAGCCTTGATCAGTGTAGCCAAGACCATGTCCTGTTGGGTCCAGTCTGGGGCTCTCCACCATGTCTGACACTATGTGTGTCTACTCAACTGCTATATTGAGATGCCTATTTCACGGTTTAGGTTGAGCCCTCAATAGTAAGTTTCCCACCAAAACATGTGACTAAACCTCCCTTTAAGCTCAGCCCTTCCCAAGTGGTTTCTACAAAAACTGTTCCCACCATTACCTTTTGGGAGAAGCTGGCTGCCTATAATAAAGTAGTGTCTCTCTGATTCTCTAATCTGGATAATTTGTGTTCTCATAGTCTTTGCTAGCTGCTACCTCTTTGCAGGGCAAGCATTTTTCTGTATGTGGCAGCAACAGAATGAGTGTTTTTTTAATTTTTATTGTTATGTTAATCACCATACGTTACATTATTAGTTCTTGATGTAGTGTTCCATGATTCATTGTTTGTGCATAACACCCAGTGCTCCACGCAGAATGTGCCCTCTTTATTACCCATCAGCAGGCTAACCCATCCCCCCGCCCCCCTCCCCTCTAGAACCCTCAGTTTGTTTTTCAGAGTCCATCGTCTCTCATGGTTCGTCTCCCCTCCGACTTACTCCCCTTCATTCTTCCCCTCCTGCTATCTTCTTCTTTTTCTTTTTTCTTAACATATGTTGCATTATTTGTTTCAGAGGTACAGATCTGTGATTCAACAGTCTTGCACAATTCACAGCGCTCACCATAGCTGGAATGAGTGTTTTAAATCTCTCTTGGGGAGAAGAATAATTTTCTGGGTTGGAGAGGGATCTAAAACCTGATCCGTAATTACTTAATTCTGTGATGCTTTCTGTGAACTGTTAAATATCTTTATTTAAGGGGTAGCAACAGGGCAATGTCGTTTAATTACTACTTGCCCAGGATTATAAGGATCCTATTGGATTCCTCATCAAGAGGTACTACAGGTTCTATCACTTGGATGAAGAATTAAAGATGTTATGTGATTTGTCCAAGATGACCCAGCTCATGTGAGACCGAGCAGGGTCCAAATTCACGCTCCTTCCATTCTGACACATTTGCTCCAAGCCTTAGTTAAGGGGAGGCATCACTCTGCTCTTCCACTAACTGAACTCGTCCTCTACTGTTACTCTTTTATGCTCAGCTCCACCTGGACTGTCTTTACCTGGATCTCATACACCTGAGTGTTCCTTCCACATCCGTGGTATTCTCGGAGCTGACTTACTCATTGGGAGAGCTGGAGTAGCCTAGAGGTTAAATGTACAGAGCGTGGAACCAAGCTCCATAGATTCAAATCCAAGCTCTACTAGTTGGCAGTGCGACCAAGCCATGTGACCTAGGACAAGCCTTCCCTGTGTTTTGGTTTCCTCATTTGTGAGAGGATGGCAATAACTGACCACCTATCTCCCAGGATTATGAAAGGTAAATGTATCTGTCACAAAGCAAACAGATAGACATTTGCAATTATTTTTATTCATCATCTTCATCATTTCTCCCCCTTGCCCTCCTCCCCTCTGTGCCTTCTCTTCTGTTCTGCTTCCTCTTTCTTGTGCTCTCTCATTCCCTGCTCTGTCCCCAGTATCTTCAGCCCATTTGCTCTTGGAAGGACTTGATTCTGATCCTCTTCATTAACTATGAACCCAAGGATCAACTCCCTTCTCTTGCCTCTTTTTTTCTCTGTATCAAAATGCTCTTTGCTACGTGACAGCGGTCTGGTATGGACCACAGATGGGATGAGAAGACAGAAGACCTTGGTTCTTGTCTGAGCTCTGCCACTTAAGGCTGCTGGATCTGGGGTAAGATATTTAATTTCCCCAGCCTCTTACCTCAGGAAGAGGTGAAAGTGTCTCACTACCATGTTGCTTAGCCTCTCTGCTCCAAAGCAGTTCGTTGTTGCAGATCAGTGTGACCAACAATTAATAGTGGTCTTCTGAATAGTGTGCCTTGGCCCAGCCCCTCCCTGAGGATGGATGTGCCGGCTCCATGAAGACTCTGAGACATGGCAGCAAGAAAGTCTGGGGGCCTGGCTTTCCACTGCTGTAATCTTGCACACCAACACTGCTTCTCGTTATGGTTTCATTTCTTAGGAGTATATTACAATTCCTTATTTCTGATCTCCATTGGGCTCCCTGCAGGGAGTTACAGGCATGGTATTTGAAAGGTAGAAAGGAAACCAGAACCCCGTATTAAATTGCCTGCCACACTGGTATCCCTGAAGGACTTCATTCTAATTTCGAGCTAAAATTTGAAATCTGCTTTTACTGCACTTTCCATGGAGGTAAGGTGCCATTCTTGTTACCTGGGCGGGCTGCTGGGCTGCAGTTACATTTAGGGAACCCATTTACCTTTGTTTTTATTTCCCAACTTCATGGGACCGCTTGCCTCTGCCTTCAGGCAGGCTGGAATGGGCTCCTGGGGATGCATAAGCTTTGAGCGGGGGGCTACTCTCCACCTCAGCTGCTGGCTTTCTCCTCTTTGTTCTTTATTTATTGCTCCGGATATTTTCCAATCAAGCTTCATCCATGGAATGACACCATGGCCGCCTGAGTTTCCCAGAAAAGACTGTTCTTTCTATGGGAGTGTGTCTATCAGACCCTCTGTTTGGAGATGTAATTTGATTTTTTTCTAGCGTTTCCTAGTGATTTTAAAATTGAGCCGTACCATTTGGTGCCAAGTAATCGCTGCATATGTGCGTTACTGCATGCAGAGCGCGAGGCGAGATGCTGCCACATGGACATGAGTGCTCAGCCTGGGAGCTCAGGGCTGGAGTGGGGCCAGCAGAAGGAGGACAGAGATTAGAAGTGGAGGTTTGAAAACTTGCATTTGGTGGCTTCCTTCAGTAGCCAAGAGAGGTGTGACAATGTGGTCATTGTTCAGGCGACAGCACAGAAGGCCATGGTGAGGGGCAGGGAGGAGGAATGGGGAGCAGGGAAATGGGATTGGAGCCTCCAGCTCTGGTGAGTAGAAATAGGGCGCCGAGTTCCCACAAAAGTGAGTGAACAAAGGCCTCAAAACTTCACATCTTGGCCTTAATAATCTCAACAAGACCTCTCATTCAGCTGCAATTAGTCACGTAATTGGATAGCTAAGTTTGGAGGAAAAAAATAAAAGGTATGAAATAGTCACAGAACATTTTGACTGCAGTGCATTTTTAAATTGTTCACATGATTTCCCATTCCTGAAACTAATGATTGTTCCTTATTCCCTCTTTCCTTTCCTAGCTAAATTTGTCTCATAATCATGTCATTCATCGCTCTGTTCTTGGCACAGCAAACTTATTTAGACTGGTTTTGCCCCTAAAAACAATGTCTTTTTAAATAATGTACAGGAAAAGATTTTATATGATTAAAATACATTATTATCCAACACAAGGATTTTTTCCCCTTGTTTAATCAGGGAACTCCTGTAGAAGAGGCAAGACTGCATCAAGTACACCAGTGGTTCTCCAGCATGGTTCTCCAGCGTGGTTCTCCAGCGTGGTGCAGCCACAATCTGTGAAACCTTCCCAGTGATTCTGAATAACCTTGGAGTCTGAGAACCACTGTTCTGAAAGACCCTCCGAGTCTGCTCTGTTGTACTAAGTTGTTTGGGAAGCTTGGAAGCCCTCACCGGGATGCTGTACCCTGAGAGACACCTGCCAGGGGACTGACTGAACATGAGACTATCTCCTTAGCATTTCATTCTTAAGATTCGCAGGTTAGATTCTTCTGCCTCCTGTCCTGAGGAAGGTGCCCCAGTTACCTTCATTCTGACTCCTCTCTTCCGTTGGCTCCAATAGGGGGCAGCCGTCACTCCCCTTGGTATATTCAAACCAGCACAGAGTATGCTGAGATTATCATAGTTTTGTTGGGCTTTCTTTGTAAAGACCTTATTTTTTTGGAGCAGTTTTAGGTTCATGGCAAAATTGAAAGCAAGGTAGAGAAAATTCCCATATAGCCCCTATCCTACACATGCATAGGCCCCCTACTACGAATATCCCTGCACCCTGGAGCAGTACATGTGTTACACCTGATAAACCCACCTTGACTCATCATAATCACCCAAAGCCCATAGTTTACCTTAGGGTCCACTCATCCTATGGGTTTGGACAAATATATAATGACATGTATCCAGCATTGTCACTGAGCCCCCTTGCTCAACTATAGGCCCCAACAGTTAAAACCAAAAATAGACAAGACCACTTTACTCATGCTCTAACTGAAACCCATTGTTCTTATTTTTTTTTAAGATTTTATTTATTTATTTGAGAGAGAGAATGAGAGAGAGAGAGAGAGAGAGAGCACATGAGAGGGGGGAGGGTCAGAGGGAGAAGCAGACTCCCCGCCGAGCAGGGAGCCCGACGCGGGACTCGATCCCGGGACTCCAGGACCGTGACCTGAGCCAAACGCAGTCGCTTAACCAACTGAGCCACCCAGGCGCCCCCATTGTTCTTATTTTTTATCACACTTTCGGCAGGCATTGACAATGATTGGAACATTCCAACCGCCAGAATAGAAAAGCCCTGCTCGCTACCGAATGCCTAGGAGACCACATCCCACCTATCCACGTCCCTGCCCATGATTACGTGCCAAACACATACCAACCCTCACCTATGACCATGTGCTCTCTGCTTGCTTTCTTGCACGGAACCCCCTGAACAGTTCCTTCTACAACTCTACGTGTCCATCTTGCCTGCAGAGAGGTCGGATGTTAAGGCTTGAGCCTGTTACCTCCACCAGCTGCCAGCCCCCAAAGTAAATTTCTCCTTTTCTCTTTTCCAAATTCTCTTTGGAGAATTGGAATCTTGTGGCTTCTCTTGCCACAAGTTTATCTGAGTTTGTTCAGCAGCGGTGTTGACCAACCAGCCAGGAGCTGTGCTCTGCATTTGTCCAGCCCCCTCCCTGGATGCCCCCGGGACCCAACAGGGCGCCAGGGCTCCCCTGTTCCTTTCCTGAGTTAGCGCCTATGATAGATCGGTAACATTGTGATCATCTCATACAGAGTATTTTCACTGCCCTAATTACTTTGCTTTTTCCCTGGGTCAAAATAGTGGTTTGATTCCATCCTACCATAAGAGGATCGCCCCAGTTCCCTAAGTCTGAAAACCACGTGCATCGTGGAGCCCTGGAGGTTCTTCAATCTTGCTCTCCTGAAAAAGAATTCAACCAGAGTGATGACAGCGGAGAATGTAACATTAGTGGCGTGAACCAGCAGGAGAGCTGGAAGACACCGCTGGGTCAGGTGTTTCTCTCACTGAGCTGAAACACTGCAGCCCGGAGGCTATTTAATGAGATTGGCTCTCTCTAAAGATCTGTTTCTTGGCTTACAGAGGAAGTCTCTGTAATGTCAAGAGCCTCAGAGCAGTAACCGCTGAAGTTCTCGGTGCCCTTTGCTCAGAGGAGAGAGACTGGACGTTACTTGGGTTGTTGGCCTGTTTGAATGTTTGAAGGAAAACTGACAACTAGAAAGGCTTAAAGGGGTTCCCCATTTTGTGTTTGGACAGTTGCCAGATCACCCATTGAGAAATAAAGAACATTCAGGGTTCAGTAATTCTTTTCTCAGGTACAGTGCTAAATCAAATAGTCCTTCACAAAAGAAGTGCGTTTCTTTACATTTTTTTTAGGTTTATTTATTTTTTTATTTAGTAATCTCTACACCCAAAGTGGGACTCGAACCCACAACCCTGAGATCGAGAGTCACATGCTCTTTGGAACAATCCAGCCAGGTGCCCCAGCTTGTCGTTATGTTTATTGTCTAGGTATCCTCAGTCCAATTACTAAGACTTACTGGCATAAGGCTGTACCCTGAATAAGATCATTGATATAAATTCTCTCTTTTAATCTTCTCAATGGTCTCATCAGTGAAGTTCCCAGTCCTATGTTGCAGATAAGGAGACAGAGGGCTCAAGTGAAGTGGCAGAGCTGAGACCCAAACGTGGAACGTCACACTCCCGGACTGGAGGGACCTGCATTGCTGAGATGGCCAAACCCAAGGCACACTTGACTCTTGATGCCAGTGGTAATGGGTAGAAGCACTGCACTTGGGTAGTATTTGCCTTAAACACAGGCTTCCACAAGAAATAAGTCAAAATAGTAATGAATCAGAGAACTTCAACAAAAATGCTTGAGATAGAGTGACTGTCATATGAAGATAGACTGGAAGGATTATAACTACTTAGGCTCAAAGGGCACAGATTGAAGGGGACCCATGAAGGAAATTTACTTTTCAACACTAGGAACTAGAGATGACTGCCTTGAAGTTGTTGGGGCAATGTCGCTTTAGGACCTTGAACCACAGGGTCATGTGATTCATTAGCAGCCGAGGTAGCCCTGCCTCTTAAGAGGTAGAGAAGGCTTTCTCAAACACCTACTCCCGACGTGCAGAAAGTCTAAGCTCAAAAAAAAAAAAAAAAAAAGAGAGAGAGAGAGAGAAAGAAAAAGAAAAAAAAAAAAAAGAAAATCTAAGCTCTCTCTCCAAATTTTTGCAAATTCCCAGAGGCCTGTGTTCTCACGGTCACCTCTGGTTCTAATTCCTTTCTTCTGATGAATTACTTGAGTTTATGAACTTCACACTATTCCACACTGGGTCCACCTGAGAGGGAAACTTAACCTGTCTCTTTGCTTTCCTTCACCCATTTTTCTACCAAGAAAATAACAAGATATAAACATAGTCTGATCATAAAGTCCTTTGTTCTTATAGCAGTGTCTGGGGAAAGCAAAGGTATTTATGTTGCAGAAACATAAATGATTTTAAATTATGTATTAGAGGTCCCTCTTCCTAAGGGTCATTTGGGCCACTGTGCCACTAGCTGGTTCAGGCAAAGCCAACCTGCTCTCATCCTTCTGCACACTTCAATCCTGGGTCCATTTGAAAATTATTTAACTGTGAGGTGTGGAGTAGGGATCTAATTTTGAATCATCAGTGGTTAAATAATCCATCTTTTTTTTTTCTGTGATACGAGATGGCACCTAATATTATCATGCATTATTCTCATGAAATGAAGACATTTCAAGACTCAAAAAGTTTACCATCCACAGACCCTCCCTGAAAGAACTACCAAAGATTGATTGTTCTCTATTAAGAAGGAAAGGGGGCCCAGAAAGAAGTAAAGGGATGGGAGAAGCCATGATACAAAAGTAAAATATATAATAAGTATCACTTATGAAAATATTATTTACAAAATAATTGTCTAAAATCCTAGCTGATAACAACATGGGAGGGCATGTGTAAGGTTGCTGGGGCAGCAGAGCAGTGGTAGAAAGTAAAAATATATTAATGTTCTTGTCCTGCCCCAGGGTAAAATATATACTGATTAATTTGAAAGTTTTAAAAAATAATCTAAACTTTAGTATATATGTGACAACTGTAAAGATAACTATACCTATCACATTGGCTAACATTTACAAGTCTGACAATACCAAGAGTCAGAAACAATGTGAAGGAACAAGAATGCTCAAACACTTTTCAGGGTGGAAAACAGTTTGGTATTATCTACTAAAGTTGAAGATTCTTATACCCTGTGTCTGAGGACTGTGACTCCTAGGTATATGTGCAAGAGAAACTCAGGCACATTTGCACAAAGACACATACACAGAAAGGTCCATAGTAGCAGTGTTAATATTCAAAAGCTAAACACACCAAAGTTACCAACAGTAAAACAGAAAATACACCGCATTATATTTGAACAGTGGAATGCTCAAGAGTAATATAGGTGAACTACAGCATGGATGAATCTTAAAAACAATTTTGAGCAACCAGACATAAAAGAGTGTATACCATTTTATCCCTAAAGTTCAAAAATAGGCAGAATTAAATTTTGTTCAGATATACAAACTAAGTGCTAGGAATTGATTACTGTAAAAGCTTGGGTGGTGCCTGCATCTGGGGAGAGAAAGGAAGTTGTGATTGGAAAAGCATAAAACAAATGTAAAACATAATGCATTATTATAATGCAATGTGTAGAATAATAGAAAATATATATATTGGTCTCTGCCCCTAGGTCCTGGCACAGACCTCCTAAAATTCTTATAATTTCCTAAGTGATACAAGCACTCGGAGCATCTTATGTTCTAATATTTGGTCTTTGATCCCAGTTCCTGACACAGAGCTCCTAAATCCCTTGGAATTTTCTGAGTGGTATCAAACCCAAGGAAGGAATCTTGGGAGCCTAGATTTATAGCCAGTTGTACAGAAGTACAGAGGTATCTGGGACTTGTGATTGGCATCTGAAGGGTAGGGGGCAATCTTATGGGACTGAGTCCTCACCTGTAGGATCTGATGGTATGTTATCTCCAATAGTATCAGAATTGACTTAAATTGTAGTTCACCCAGCGAGTGTTGGAGAATTGCTTGATGTGTGCACGCTCTACCTCTCTGGTGTCAGAAGTGCAGTGAAGTGTGGTAGTTGTATGAGGGTAAAGGAGAAATGCAGGGGAGTTTTTCCTTTACATCCCACCATTCAAGCTCACAAATAGAACATTGCCAGTACCCTGGGAACCCCCACATCCTCCTTCCTAATTAAAAGAGCCAGGAGAAAGAATTCCAAATATATCAGCGGTCCCCCCCAATATGAATGAGTTAAATTCATTTATTAAAATATACATCAACTGAGAGAATATTGACATCTTTATAATACTTGAGTTTTCCTGTGCACGACTTACCTTTTCCCTCTGATCAAGTCCTTCTTTATGATCCCCAGGAGAGCTTGAAACTCTTCTTCATTCACTCATGTCATTCTCATGGGGTTCTTCCTCCTGTGTTTGACTTTTGTTTGCTTGGTGCTTTTTAAAATGTCTAAGTAGAATCGTTGGCATTTATTTCTGTTAAATTTCAAGCTTTTGGTTTTTACTTGTAATTCCAGTCTGTGCTTGCTTCACTCACATCTCTATCTTCACACAAATCACTGATATAAAATGGCAGTCAGGACAAAACTTTAGTTCTGTAACATGCTGCAAGAAATTCCCTTCCAAAATGACACATGATTTAAATCGAAAAGTATTTGAGAGTAGTTGTATAAATACACATCTGTACCTTTATCTAACCATACTGTCATATGATCTGTATTTCTCCATTTTGTCTTCAAGAGTAACACGTAAAAAATTTAAGTGCCTTTCTAAAATCAAATAAAGTATAACTGCCATAGTCCCTTGTTTAGTTAATAAAAGCAAATCCAAGAAAAAAGATCTGTAATCAGATTGACCTGACTTTTTCTTTCTTTTTTTTTTTCACAGATTTTATTTATTTATTTGAGAGAGAGAGAGTGTAAGTGTGTGTGGGGGGAGGGCAGAGGGGGAAGCAGACTCCCTACTGAGGGCAGAGCCCCATGCAGGGCTTGATTCCAGGACCCAGGGATCATGACCTGAGCCGAAGGCAGATGCTTAACTGACTGAGCCACCCAGGCATCTCTGACCTGACTTATTCCTTTTTTTTTTTAACTGTTACTTTTTTTTTTTTAAGATTTTATTTATTTATTTGAGAGAGAGAGAGAATGAGAGATAGAAAGCACGAGAGGGAAGAGGGTCAGAGGGAGAAGCAGACTCCCTGCCGAGCAGGGAGCCCGATGTGGGACTCGATCCCGGGACTCCAGGATCATGACCTGAGCCGAAGGCAGTCGCTTAACCAACTGAGCCACCCAGGCGCCCCTTAACTGTTACTTTTTTTAAAGATTTTTAAGAATTTATTTATTTGACAGAGAAAGAGACAGAGGGGACACAAGCAGGGGGAGTGGGAGAGGGAGAAGCTGGCTCCCTGATGAGCGCAGAGCCCCATGCAGGGCTTGATCCAGAATCATGACCGGAGCCGAAGGGAGACGCTTAACGACTGAGCCACCCAGGAGCCCGTGACCTGACTTATTCTTAATGAAGTTGTGCTGGTTCCTCGTAGACATCACTTTCTTTTCTAAGCACTGTCCTTGTGAACCATCCATTTAATAATCCCTTCTAGATCCACATCAAGATTACTCCTCTATATTTTCCATAATCAACTCTGTGGTGGATTGGGGTCCTGCTACTAATTCTTCACTCACCTGTATGAGTATAATACATCCTTGTCTTTTGCTGTGTGATGTTGCGCAAGTCCCACCAGAGCTGGCAGTGGGAGGATTCTGCTCCTGGAGTTACTGATGTTGGGCGTGGCCCATGTTGTAGGTCTAGGAAGACTAGCAGAAGGGACTGTGGATTGTGCAGGCCCTGGCCCTAAGAGGCATTAAATGTCCATTCACTCCTTAGGTGCTCCTGCCATTCACCATGAAAATCACCTATCCCAGGAATTGCTGGTCCAAAGAGAAGGAAAAACACATGGAGCTTGAACCAGACCCACAGCCTGAAGTAGAGCTGTCCCAGCTGACCTGCACATCTGGGAGTGACAAAAATAAATGTTGTTGCGAGCCACTGAGATTTTGAGGTTGCTTGCTGTGCCACAAAACTAATATGCTCTCCTCTTTGACGACTGGACAACATCAGTCCACTTGGCATTTCCAGTGTTCTCTCCGAACTCTTAAAAATTACAAGTAGGAGGGACACCTGGGTGGCTCAGTCAGTTAAGCGTCTGCCTTCGGCTCAGGTCATGATCCCAGGGTCCTGGGATCGAGCCCCACATCGGGCTCCCTGCTCAGCGGGAATCTGCTTCTCCCTCTCCCACTCCCCCTGCTTGTGTTCCCTCTCTCTCAAATAAATAAGTAAAATCTTTTTTAAAAATTACAAATGGTATATACAGACAAGGGAATATTATTCATCCTTAAAAAATGAAATTCTTTTTGATAACAGCCATCCTAATGATAGCTCCTTTTGGTTTGAGTGGTGTTTTCCTGATGGCTAGTGATATTGAGCATCTTTTCATGTGTCTGTTTGCCATGTGAACACAGTGGGACTTTCTGAGGTAATGGATATATAATGTTCTATATCTTGATTTATGGTGGCAGTTCCAGAACTGTGGCTATTTGTCAAACCCATGGAACTGTATACCTCAGAAGAGTGAATGTTACTATATACAAATTGTACCTCAATCAATCTGAATTTCAAAAAAAAAAAAAAAAGGCAACTCTGACACAACTACAACACAGATGAACCTTGAAGGCATTATGTTAAGTAAAATGAGCCAGACACAAAAGGATGAATATTGTATGATTCCACTTACATGAGATACATGGAGTAGTCAAATTCATAGAGACAGAAAATAGAACAGTAGTTGCCAGAGGCTGGGGGGGAGCAGGGTATGGGGACTTATTGTTTAAGGGGTGTTCTCCCACTATTCTTCCCCTAACTCGTACTTGGAAGTTCAAGATGTTTCATATTTTTGTGGCTTTTCTTTTTCCTCCTGCTTTCACCACCCCACCACTGCCAGTTGTTTCTATAAGCAAGAGAGACCATTTAGAAAGCCCGAGTTGCTGGTTCCAGTCTGTTTGGACAGCAGAGGTCAAAACCTACTGTGTATGTGCCAGAAAATACTAAAAGTTGCCGAGAATCCTCAACTCATGTCATTAGATAAACTTGGCTTCGTAGACTTTTTAAATTTTGGAACTTGGGTTCACTGATCTAGTAGATGAGGGCAAAGTCCGTGCTTTGGAAGACTGTTCTGAGTTTGCACGCTCTTCTGGGGATTCATTTTGTGTGTTGGTCACTCACGGGGAAGGGGGTGGGTTGAACATTTTATAATTAACTTCCCACAAGAACAACTTGTTCTTTAAATTCAGAAGCCAAGAAATTTTGAATAGAATCAGTTGAGAGGGACTGGGTTGTTGTTTTTTTTTTTTTTTAAATTCAAGTGGAGCAATTCTTATTCAGTCAGAACCAAAATCCTGTCTAACTTTATTTGTATCACACGCGTTGGCACAAACCGCCTGGTGATGAAAATAAAAGAGCCTGTGTAAAGGTCTGGGAATAAAAACAACAGACATAAGAGAAAGAGAAGAGTGAAAGTAGACAGCAAGGGGAAAGAGGGTGAGAAATGGAGGAGGAAGGGAAGAGGGGGAGGGAGAGAATACGGTTGGAGAACGTTTGCATGGGAAGTTGTCTTCAGAATGGCCGATGTAACCCTTATTTTAGCAGTGAGATCGTTGAGCCATAGAGAACCTAACTTGCACTGCAGCCCCCAAATAGTTAATGACAAAGCCCGTAGCCTTGGCCTCCCCACCCCTATTCAGTTTTCTTTCCTTCCATCCTACCCGCTCCATCCCTGCAGGCTCATTCATTAATTTTGTTAACATTCATTAATTTTTTAATTGGGTCGATTCATTGTGAGAATAGAAGCAAATGCCTCCTTGAAAAGTTCAAGGAAGGTTTGGATGCGTTTAGAAGACTGGGCAAAAACCCAGGAAATTTGCAGTCAAGCATCTGACTGTCATGGTTATTTGTCCAAACGTAGTTATTTGCCTACCTGAACACTGAACTTTTGAGTTTTCTTCTGGTTAGAAGCTGGTCCCCTACCACAGGCTCTGTGTCCCGCACAGAAACTCCTTCAGGGCATATTCCAAAACTCCATCCAGTTGCTCTGGAAACTGGTTCCTGTCTCAGCCATGCTGCCATGATCCATTCCCCAACTGGACCCCAAAGTGTGCTAGGATTTCCCGAAGGGAAAAGAGTGAGGCTGGCAGGGGCTTCCATTGTAATCCTGTAATCTTGCACTAAGGTATATGTGGGTCAACATATCACACAGACAGTCACATAAAACAACTTGCCAAAAGATTTTAAACTTCTTCACCCATATCTACCTCTTGCGGCAGTGATAATATGGCTGGGGTGGGGGGAAGTGCCATTCTAACTCAAAAAGTTTGGAGATCCCTGCCTTGAAGTAAAGGTCCATTCCCTAGAATGACTGTAATAGGATTTTCTGAGTGTCTCTGACATTCTATGACAGGTATTCAAGATCTGGTTGTATCTAACAAATTGGTGAGGCAGTGATACCCTCAACATCTTATTGCACCAATTGATATGTTTGGAGGATGGTTAGTCCGTGGAGAAGAAGTTGAAAGTATAAATCTACAGGGGGTGGGGATGATTAGAGGAGGGAAGACTTTGAGGTATTGTTCTCTTGAGGGAAAGCATGAAGTTTGGGCCACTAGCATTGCTGCTGAAGGGCTAGGAGCCGGAGCTAGGGAAGATCTGGGTTGGGATTTCCAGCTGGGATGCAGTGTGACTCTTGCCGTGCATGGACAGACAGGGAGGAGAACACAGATAGCAATGTTGGCATCTGAAGGGCTTTGCTGCCCTTTGCCCACAGCCTTAGGTAGAGGGGAGGCATTGCTCTTAGAGAGCTGACCCAGTCGCAGCTGCAGTGGTGAGACACTGCCCTCAAGTGGTTTGTGGGCCGGAGAGCTCAATGAGGAGGCACCAGCCAACTTGGTCTGGGACCTACCTGAGACCAGAATTAATCAGGAGACTTTGGAAATCCTGCGGTCATGTGGCTGGCAACTGTGAGCTAGCAAACCCACGTGTTAATGTTAGCATGGTGTGTTCACGTGGTGGGGAGGCCTGGGAAGAAGCCATCCGTGTAGTTCTCCTGTTATGCTCATGCTCCCCATCTCTCCCCAGCATCCCCGGATTCCAGTATCACAGACCAGGCAGATCATTTCCCCACAGCATTACTGCTCCCAACAATTGTACCAGTTGTACACCACTTAGAGTTGTGCAAGTGTGTATAACACAACTGCAGGGAACCATTTGCCTCACAGAACATCATAGAGTTGTATCATTATTGTGAATATTTTGTGACTAATGGCTATGAAGTGACTTGAGGCTCAGGAGTGTTTTTCTAATGTGCACAAAGTTGCCATGTTAGCTAGTAGAGTGCTTCCCCAGAGTTCCTTTAAGGCAGGCCTCTGCTCCACGTGTGGTAGCCCAGAGGATCCCCAGATGGATGGCCCCAGAAGAGACTCATCACCAGGACTGAAGTTAAAATGGAAGGACTATCAGATTTCTTGACATTTTTACTAAGCAGTCTGGGCTGGGGGAGGTGTGGGAAAAAAAATGAGTGGATTCGTAGCTGGTGGCCTTCAAGTCATTAGATGATCTGTAAAGACAAATGTACTCCAACTGGATACTAATTCCAGACTGACAGCTCTGAGGACAGAGATGGTGTTCTATTCATCTCCGTTTTGCAGTCCCACCATAATGCCATCACCCAGATGTGTGTTGAGTTGAATTTTGTTGAATTCCTCTTTCAGTAAGGGTTATCAATAAGCACATCAGTAGCAGACAAATTAGGGGCTTTACTACCTCCAATTAGAACACGGTTCCAGTTTATAGTGCAAGCAGTTTGCGTCTTTCGTCTGTGTCACAGCTTGAGGGATTGGAAGACTGTGTGGGCTAGAGGAACATGATAGGAAGAAAAATTAACATTTGTTGAGCACCTGCTCTGAATGTTCTGATTTCATTATCTCTGTTGAGGATTTGGTGTAGGGTTTCTAGTCTACCCTCCACTTCCCTTCCTCCCTTAAAGTTATAAACAAACAAATCTACTCAACAGAGCAATAAGCAAATGGTAAACAAAGAAATGCTTTAGAAATAGCAGCCTCTCTTCCACGCCGGTACTAAATGGGAAGCTGAAGAATTGAACTTAAGGAGAAGCCTCTGGTTCTTCCTGTTCTAAATCTAGGAGGATCAGTTCTTTAGAGCAGATCCAACCTGATTTGCAACTCAGTTTCCAGTAGAGAAGCTAGAGCACAGAGAGAATGTGTGGGGTAGGGTCCTTTCTAAGGCCTTGTAACTCATGGAGATGGGAAATAAAATGAAAGAAATGGCTAGCCTATCCAAAAGACCCAGACCCTCCTTCTGAACCAAACTTACCATAATAATTATGTATTGCTATGCAACGAATTATTCCAAAACTTAATGGCTTAAGACAAAAACATTTATTATCTCACAGTTTCTGTAAGTCAGAATCTGGGCATATCTTGGCTAGGTCCTCTGGCTCAGGTTCTCTCACATGGCTACAATTCAGTGTCTTATGTACTGTTGGATAGAAGGTCTTCATTTCTTGCTGGCTTGTTGGTTAGAGGCTGCTGTAAATTCTTGACACATGGGTCTGTATATAGGGCAGCACATAACATGGCATCTTGTTTCATCAAAGTAAGCAGGAAGAGCCAAGACGAATGTGTGCAAACAAGATGTAAGTCACAGTTTTAAAAAATCTAATCTCAGCAGTGACATCATCTCAGTTTTGCCATATTCTATTCATTAAAATATGAAAGACATCTAGGAAATTTAAAAATATGTGGAAAAATAGCACACTCATAAATAAACAATGGGGAAAGAAGCAATCAAAAGGGAAATCAGAAAATATTTTGAGATGATTGAAAATAAAGATACAACATAGCAAAACTTAGGGGTTGCAGCTAAACCAGTACTTAGAGGAAAACTTATAGCTCTAAAATGCCCATATTAAGAAAGGAGAAAGATCTCAAATCAATAATATAACCTCTCACCTTAATATACTGGAAAAAGACCTAAAGCCAGCATAAGACCGACATTATAAAAATTAGAATGTAAATTAATGAAATAGGAAATAGAAAAACAAATAAAATCAATGCAACCAAAAGTGGGTTCTTTGGGAAAAAAATTAATAAAATTAACAAATCCTTAGCTAGATTGGCCAAGGGAAAAAAAAGGAAAACTCAAATTACTAGAATTACAAATGAAAGAGGGGACATTGCTACCAACCTTGCAGAAAGAATATAGGTTACAGGGGAGATGTATGCAAAATGTATAGAATTATATGCAAAAAAATGAGACAAAATGGACAAATTCCTAAAAAGACACAAACAAAAAAGGCAGCTCAAGATGAAATAGACAATCTGAATAGACTTATAACAAGATAAGAGAGTCAATTCATATTAATATATATTTTTAAACAACCCACAAAGAAAAGCATGAATAGATGACTTCTGTGATGAATTTTCCAAACATTTAAAGAATTAATACCAATTCTTCACAAACTCTTCCAAAAAGTAGAAGAGGAGAGGATGCATTGCAACTCATTCTATGAGGCTAGTATGATTCTGATAGCAAAACAAGACAAAGATATTACAAGAAAACTGCAGGTCAATAGCTGTTATAAATATTCATGCTCAACAAAAGACTAACATGGGGTGCCTGGGTGGCTCAGTTGGTTAAGAGTCTGCCTTTGGCTCAGGTCATGATCCGGGGATAATGGGATCAAGCCCCACATCGGGCTCCCTGCTCAGCTGGGAGTCTGTATCTCCCTCCCTCTCTGTCTCTCTCCCTGCCCTTGCTCTCTCCCTCTCTCCCTCTCTCTCTCTCATGCTCTCTCTCTCTCTCTCTCAAATAAATAAATAAAATCTTTTAAAAAAATCATCAACAAAATACTAACAAACCAATTCTGGCAATATAGGAAAAGAAGTATAAACTGTGACAAATTACAATTTATTCCAGGAATGTAAGGGTGTTTCAACACAAGAAAAGCAAAGCAATCAATGTATGTACATATTAATAGAATGAAGGGGGAAAAAAAATCACACGCTCATCTCAACTGATGCAATAAAAGCATTTGACAAAATCCAACACCCTTTCATGCCAAAAACATTCGACAAACTTAGAAAGGAATTTCCTCAACTTGATAAAGGACATCTATGAAAAGCCCACAGTCAATATCATACGTAATGATGAAAGACTGGATACTTTCCTTCTAAGATCAATGACAAGGCAAGATGCCCACTTTCACCACATCTATTCAACATGGTACTTGAGGATCTAGCCAGGGCAAAGAGGCAAGAAATCCCCCCTTTAGTCTCACTGAGTCACAAGATCACCACTAGCTACTAGCTGGGAAAGTACCTGGGAAGAGGTAGAGGATTACCATATCTATTTTAGACCAACCATGAGTCATCCCCAGGGGCTGGAAGATGGATCTACTTTCTTCAGTTCACCATGCAATTGGGTAAATCAGGGATCTACCAGGGGGAAAAGGTAGGTAGAACAGGTGTTGGGTGGGCAACCAACCATGTTTGCCAGGCTGTGCTGTGCCTGGGGAGATAGCACATAGCCCCACATGACTCAATGCAGACCTTCCTTTCATGTGGTTATAGGCCTTCCCCTCTGCTTGGGTAGGACAGAACAAGACAAACAGCACAACCTCAAGCAGGTCCACCACTGACCACTACCAGTTTCCAAAAGGAAAGCTACTTGGAACTGGGCAAGAGTCCTACATTCATCCCTCTGCTGATATGTAACCTTCCCTTTCATATCCACTCTTTGACATCCACATTTTGCACTGACCTGTCAGAGAGGTCTTTCCAAACATAACCATGGGAGGGTAATAATGTTTCTTCATACCCTACTTGAAACCCTTCAATGGCTAGCCTTTGTTTTAGGATAAATATCAAAATCTTTGACATAGACAACAAAGCTGTACATTGCTGACCTCTGCCTTCTTCTCCAGCCCCATTACACAGTTCCTCAGAGAAGGCTTCCTCCAAGAGTAGGTCAAGTCTTCTAAGTATACATTTCTAGAACACAGCAAAATTTTTCTTTACCTCATTTACTGCAGCATGCAATTTTACAATTATTTTTATGATTGTTTGATTAATGTCTAATTCACCCACTATGTGTAAGTACCGTAAAGGCAGGAACTCTCTGTTTTGGCTCCTATGTGTAGCAAAGATTGGTAATGACCTCTCAACACCTAGTCTCCAATTTTTGATTAGTAAAAGAATCCTAGATTTACTGGAGGCAGCAATGCACTGAGCTAAAATATTGTATGTTCCAGCTTCCCTCCAGGTCTCAGCTTCCTTACACGTGCCAGCTTCCCTTGCAGCTAGATGTGACCATGTGACTAAGTTCCGGCCAATTAGATTTAAGCAGAGTGTAGTGTGGTAGTTCTTTCCCAGAAGAGGGAGAGCATGAGCCCCTCTCTATTCCTCCCCTCTGCTTGCTAGAATTTGAACATTAAGGCTGGAGCCGGAGCAGCCATCTTAGATCCTGAGCTGCCATGCCAAGGACAGTAGAGAGCATGTGAGAAGAAGCCTGGGTTCCTGATGACTCTGGAGCTACCATATGAGTTCTGGGGTGCTTACCTCTGGACTACTTTTCATGTGTGAGAGAAATGAACTTGTATTTATTTAAGCTACTACTTTAGTTTTTTTCTTTCTGTAATATACAGCTAAACTTGATTATAATACAATATTGAATCATCTGTCTTACACATAGTAGAATCTCAATGAACATTTGTAAAAGGAAGGAAAGAAGTAAAGGAGGGACGGAATGGAAGAGAAGGGAAGGGAAAAAAATCTATGAGAGTCCAGAAGACAGAAAAATTGATTCCGAATAAGTAATCTGGAACATTCTTGAATTTGGATCTGGTGATTTGTTTTGTGGCTCCCATAACTCGCTGTATGTATATCCCTTTGATGGAGCTGCCATTCTGTGTTGTTGTTGTTGTTGTTGTATTATATAAGTAATGTATGTTCATTGTACAAAGAATGTTTTTTGAACATATGGAGGGGTAGAGTGTTGAAAGTAAAAATATCCCTCCTTGCCTACTTCCCCAAAGCCAAGACTCCAGAAATAACCAGTTAGCCTGTGTGCTTCCAGAAATGTTCTCTGCATATGTACGGATATGTGTCTTCTATCTGTCTATATGTATAAATAGCTCTTGTTACTCAGATAGGATTGGGTCTCACTCAGGCCTGCGCGCCCGCTGCTTGTTTCTCTTCACTGGGCGTCTTTGGCCACCTCCAGGTTGCTAACAGTGGCCTGCTTTGGTGTTTATCACGCACTAGCCAGCAAGCCTCATTAAAAGTGAATTCTGTTCTTGCTCATCTTTGAAGTTCTGAAACCTACAACAGGTGCTTAATAAAAGTGTTGCTGAGTGGATGCTGGGGGAGTCGTTTAACTGGGCCTTAAAGTTGACGCAGGGCAAGTGGCAGAGCGGAATTTTCCTCACTGACAAGCTGTTATTCTTTTAAAGACAGCCTCGTGGTCACTGGACACATCATTTCTATGCTCTTGAATCTCCTCAGGACTTTTCAAGCAGTCCTAAGCCACGAAGCTTCAGAATGGGGAGCACGGAGAGTATGAAAGGAGCTAACCCCCTCAGCTGGGGCTCGTGGAGCTGCCCAAGGCCCAGAAGGAAAAAAATGAAAGAACCTGGCCCTTAAACTAAACGGAACTGCTCGCTTTCTACACCCCCCAAAGCTAACCCTGGGGTCTTACTAGAACGCAGCTCCAGAGAAGGAAGAAGGGGAGGCCCCTTCCAGGCCAGTCTGAGGGAAATGACTGAGTTTGAGTTTTTAGGGGTTTTTTTGTTTGTTTGTGTGTTTACAGTGAAAAGAGCACTAAAAAAAGATTCATGGACAGTCTCAGGCCTTTGAGCTATGGGCATTTCCACTGAGAAAATTTGTGTCTGGAAATCAAACTGGGACATCGTAAAAGTAAAGACAGTTAGGTCTAGTCCTCTTTCCCCAAATGTGGTATCACTTTTAGGTTTTGCCCACTTTTAATTTTCATTTATTGGTTAAAATCCAATTTTAGGGGCGCCTGGTGGCTCAGTTGGTTAAGTGACTGCCTTCAGCTCAGGTCATGATCCTGGTGTCCTGGGATCGAGACTCGCATTGGGCTCCCTGCTCAGCAGACAGCCTGCTTCTCCCTCTCCCTCTACCTGCTACTCCACTTGCTTGTGCTCTCTCTCTCTCTCTCTCTCTGTCAAATAAATAAATAAAAATTCTTTAAAATAAAATAAAACCCAATTTTAACAAATCTGGTGAGACATTAGGTTTGCTTCATGAAATTCAAATAGGTTGGAACAGGAAATCTGCTAGTACTTATGCGGTGGGAGTGTTGGTAACAACCTCCCTGGGTTTCCAACATTTTACCCTCCCCTCCTCGGTGGCCCCAAGGCCCTGCCCCGCCCAGCTCTGAAATCAACCCTGCTCTTTGATGTCCTCCAGTTTTTTCCCCAAATCTAGTAGCTCCCCTCTGAGAGAGGCAAGTGGAGTTTGTTAAGTGTTTGCTGAGTGTCACAGGAAAAAGTGCGCTTCCACGAAAAAAGGTATATTATCTAGACTCTAGAAGACATCCCTGGGGTTATCTGATTCTATGGCAAAGATTTGACTTCTTGAAAAACTGTGGATAACTGATAGCATTGCAAAATAATTCCTGTCTATGGACATGTAAATTCTGTCCTGTCTGTTAGAGGTTCAACTGACACTCAGTTTAACCCACCATTTTTACTGCAAATAGTAAGCAAGCCTGCCCTTCATCCAGGAGGAAAATCTCCTCAGGGTTGCTTGCCACAAACACATCCTGAGAAATGGCCTCACATTTTTGACATACCCAGAAAGATGTGTAGGAGTACAGAGACCTGTGGAGAGATGTCTCGCCCAATAAAAACATATGGCTGAGTGAAAAAAGCAGGCCACAGACTGCATGTATGGTAAATCCCATTTTTATGAAACTGCATACAATTTTGTAAAGTTGTATTTTATAAAATTTTATAAAATGCATTTTTACAAAATGTGTATTTATAAAAATGTAATTATAAAAATTGTGTGTGTGTATATATGTATCTCCCTCTCCCTCTATGTTCTCTCAGATAAATAAATAAATCTTTAAGAAAACTAAATTAATTTCAATGAGAATGTATAATTTTAACAAAAACCATAGTTATTCTTTTTTTTAAGATTTTATTTATTTATCGAGAGAGAGAGAGAGAGAGAGAGAGCATGAGCAGTGGGGAGGGGCAGAGGCAGAGGGAGAGGCAGACTCCCTGCTGAGCAGGGAGCCCCCTGCAGGACTCGATCTCAGGATCCTGAGATCATGACCTGAACTGAAGGCAGACACTTAACCAACTGAGCCACCCAGGTGCCCCAAACCATAGTTATTCTTAAAAATACTGGATGGGGGGCGCCTGGGTGGCTCAGTTGGTTGGGCAACTGCCTTCGGCTCAGGTCATGATCCTGGAGGCCCGGGATCGAGTCCCACATCGGGCTCCCTGCTCAGCGGGGAGTCTGCTTCTCCCTCTGACCCTCTTCCCTCTCATGCTCTCTGTCTCTCATTCTCTCTCTCTCTCTCTCTTTCTCAAATAAATAAATAAAAAATCTTTAAAAAATACTGGATGGGATCACAGTTCAGAGTGAATTGCAAGATTAATTCACATTCAGGAACCTAGGTTGATAACATCCAGAAGCAAACTGGCCAAAAGAGATTGATTATTCCTCAGAAATGTGGGAATGAGAAGTAACCAGGAAGCTGGGAGTTGACACACATTTGTTGGTTGTTATACCAAAGCAAGGGAACAGCCAAAGCCACGGGCAGGTTCATTTCGACATTTGGGAAGTCTGACTCCATGGTAAAAATCCAGGAATAACCAGGTCCATGTGGACAATGATTCTGACATCATCCTAGCAGATCCTGTCCCTTTGAAATGACAAGTCCAAATTAAGCAGAGACAAGGAAAAAACCAGGATTTCCCCCCCATTAAGTCAGTATCTTTCTATATCTCTGGACTAAGTGAAGTCACTTTTCAAATATAGCACCACCCTGTTACAATACAGCTTGTTAGGATATGCAATGAGTTAAAACATAAGCCATAAATATAATGGCAAAAAGCATTATGCTTCTGGACAAATTTAGGAGTTTCACTGTAATACCTGATGCCTTTAAAATGATATCAGGTTTACTAGCAAAAAAGAATCTGAACCTTAAAAATTGTGATTGCTAATGAGTGAGTTCACCTGCTTTGAAATGTCAGGTTAAGTCAGTGGCATTATCTTTTGGGGGTCCTGGCTTTTAGGGTATTAAAGCTGTTTTTACTGGTTGTTCCTTAGTGCGGCAGTTACTATAGAGTTACCAGAAGGCTTGGTCTCAACCTTGTCCCAGAAAAGTGATGGCTAGTAATTCTAAGCTGGGGCACAAATGGAACCATTTGTGGAATGGGGGAGGGGAGGGGCTGGAGCCAGAGTCCTCTGCCCACGATGCTTCCCAGTTACCATTTTTAGAAAAAAAGAAACTGGAACTGGAGTTGTCAGAGTGGGATGTTTGCAGAGAGCTGGAAGGTAATCCAGCAGACAAGGGAACAGAGGAAGGGATCCCCAAACCAGGAGGAGAATCAGAAATGAGTGCAGTCTCCAGCAGCAAAGATACAGGGGCAGGGGCAAAGCACCCTCAGCCGTCAGTGGCTGGAGAAACAGCACTCTCCAGCAGGGAGCATGACAACTCCAGGCTCTGGCCCTGGCCCTCTGGCTCTTCCAGCGGCTGCAGGCAGTCCTGACTCCAGGACACTCCTGACCTTGTGCAGCAGCTCAAGGTCAAGAGAAGGACAGGCCCGGATGAGGTCATGGAACCCCTTTCAGGTCTCACTCAGCCAGATGGTTGTTTGGTCCATGAGCCGTACTCAGAAGCATCCTCAGGCCAGGGGCTGTGGAACAGGGCAGACTCCTGGCAGCTGCTGTTCCTGAGCAAGAACAGACATGACATATCCAATGCCCTTGGAAAATTACTCAGAGCTATCGGTTCTGCCGCCATTTCTCCCCAGCTGCTTCCTTAGGGGAGGGCTAGTAATTTCATGTCAGGATTAACTGAGAAATGCAAAATGCAAAAAATCAAAGAAGTCTCCATTCACCATCTTCATAGTTTTTGATTTTTGTTTTTATCATGACAGCAGTATGTATACATTTATTCTATTATTCTGTTCTTGGAGACTTTTGACAAATGTCTTCCGTACATGAAAATCTCATCTCAAACAAAAACCCATCCAGGAACACAAGCACCTTCCACAGAGTAAACCCTCCCCATCTATTTTGTGGAATGAATGCATGAAACATCCAGAGTGTAGCGGTCAGAACTGGCCCATTATCCCTTTAATGGAGGAATCCAGAAGGATTCTAAATCCTCGGACCACCCTTCTTCTGTAAGGAGGATACCCTGCCCCACAAACAGTCCTTACTGGAAACTAGAACCTTCTGTTTCAAAAGAAAGGAAAGGACACATTTCAAATGCTTTTATGTGTTTTAGGTTAACTAAAGACATCCAGCAGGGATAGAGGTTCTGTCTGGCAAGACATTTTGAAGTGGCCCTCGTTTCTTAGAGCCCGCGGGACCTCTGGGCAGTGTCTGTAGGCAGGAAGGAAAGCATTGAAACTGGTTTGCATCGTGAGAGAAAAGGCATTATGGGAAGGACAAATTGGGAGCGATTAATGCTATAATCACGAATTTCTCCTAAAGTGCCTTACTACTATGTAGTCTCTAATAATTATTGTTTCCTCACTGGAAGAGAGAGAGAGAGAGAGAGAGTGTGTGTGCATGCACATGTGTTTTTCTTACTGCATTAAACCAGGTTTTGCATTTTATTTAACTTCTGACATGTTTGTCCCTTGTCTCCTCAGCTAGACTGGGGGACTCTGAAAGAAGGAACAGAGTTAAATCTCTGCACCTCTGTGGTCAAGTGGACAGAAACAGCTAACATATGGCAAATTAAAGTTAATTCCCCAAACCATGAGCCCCGTTTTGCCTGCTCTGTTCTGATTAGAGTTAATAGTTTGACTGATTCAAGCAAAAGGTGTCCTCGCCAAGAAAGCTGAACTTATAAAGAACCCTGGTGGTGACTTGTCCCATAGATGACAGATGTGCTGCCGTCCGGGGGGACCCAGGAAGCAGAAGAGAAAGCGGCCCTCGGCCTCACTCACACTCACTATGGGCTTGACGTTTAGAAGTAGGGCAACCCAGAGCTGATCATTCTTTCTTTCCTGAATTTTCGGATTAAAATGGGATGAAAGAGGTGAATTTTTCTCAGTCTTCTTTCCTTTCTCTTCTCTGTGCCTAACAGCACACATTCTCCCACTGGCTGGGATTACCAGGGAATATGATAGGGACATTATGCGCACAGGGAGAGGAAGACCACACCGCCCGCTGGCAGTGGGAATCGCACGGGACAAGGGTCTGGAGACCTGCACTGGGATCCCAGCCCCACTTACCAGCTGTGTGACGTTGGGGAAGTCCACACATGGTCCCAGAGGATCTCTGAATGTGGAATCCTAGACCAGAGATTGGCGAAGTACAGCCCATGGGCCATATCCAGTCCATCCCTGGTTTTACAAATAAACTTTACTGGGACACGGCCACACCCATTCATTTACATATTATTTCCTGCTACAGTGGTAGAGTTGAATAGTTGCTGCAGAGACCCTGTGGCCTGAAAAGCAAGAAATATTTGCTATTTGGTCTCTTTAAGGTGTATCGAAGAAGGGTGTACCCTATTCTAGACAAGCACTGACTCCTGTTAGCCTTGGAATTCCAGTCCCCACATACCATTTTCTTTTCTTTTTTTTTTTTTTTTAAGAGAGAGCGAGAGCTCACAAGCAGGGGAAGCTGCAGGCAGAGGAAGAAGCAGGATCCCCACTGAGCAGGGAGCCCGATGCGGGGCTTGATCCCAGGACTCCGGGATCATGACCTGAGCCGATCGCAGTTGCCTAACCCACTGAGCCACCCAGGCGCCCTTCCCCCTACATACAATTTTCTTATCAGCAAAGCCGAGGGTGCTACAGAGAATAACTAATCATCAAATGCTTTTGAAATAGACTGCCACAGGAGAGCACCATCTCACCTCGGGGAGCTAAATTAGACTTTCCTTCCACAGGAACCCTGCACTCTGTCGCCTCGCAGAGCGGAGAGTGGGCACTTGCCCGCAGTGCTGAATGGTTCTCGTATATTCCTGAGGCTTCCACAGAATGGAGGAGGGAGCCGCACAAGGCAATCCCAGCCAGCACGATGCAGTCTCTTCTGCCTCCTGAGTCTCTTCCTGTTTTATTTCTCTGGATTTGAAGAAATCGAGCAAGGTGGTAACACGACGGGCAGGGCAGCAAGCGTGTGAGGCTCCCTCTTGCATTTATGGGAATAAGACACTTCGTCTCTGGGACCCTAAATGGTTGGAAAAGACTTCTTCACTGGCTCATGCTGTGTTACTAAGGGGAGGGAGAGGCCTTGGGACGTTTCTGCGTTTAGTCCTCTCATCTCATAGATGAGGAACTGGAGCCCTGGGAAGCAGAGCGACTGGCTCAGGGTCACACATTTGGTTAAGAGCAGAGCCAGATTAGCGTCCAGATGTCTCACTTTCTGGGCCCGTGCTCCTTCCACTCACTCACACTGTCAGCAACTATTTGTGACACGTCCGCCACAGACCAGGAACAGCGGTGGCGGCTGGTCTTAGGGTCATGACAAGACAGACACACACCCTAAAAGCATGGGCCTTTCGGTTGCAGATCAGTCAGATCTCAGAGGAATAATACATACATAACATTGTATAGTATTAAAAATTGGGCTAAGTGCTATGAGGAGAGTGCATAAGGCACAGTGATAGAGAATAACAGGGAAAATCTACTTGCCATATTTCGTTGATTTCAGACATGCATTTTTAAAAAGATTTACTTACTTATTTTAGAGAGAGAGAGCAAGCACAAGTGGGAAAGGCAGAGGGAGAAAGAAAGAGAATCCCAAGCAGACTCCACACTGAGCACAGAGCCCAATGAGGTTCTCGATCTCATGACCCCGAAATCACGACCCGAGCGGAAACCAAGAGCCAGATTGCTCAACCGACTGCACCACCCAAGCGCCCCTGAAATGCATTTTTTTTTAACATTTTAATATTTCTGAAATCAAGATGCAGTTTATCATAGATGAGGCCTTGGGTTATAAGGAGTGGCATTTTAACTTTCTGAGTGGTACAGACAATAATGGTATGTCTTACAGTTGATGGTATCTTAGGTTCAATGATACAGAGTGAATAAGGGAGTCAAAAAAGATCTTTGTTCATTTAAGCCAAGTCCTGAAGGCTGAGAAAGGGCTAGCTCTGCCCAGAACAAGGGAAAGAACATTCCAGACAATGGGATTAACATGTGCAAAATCCCAAAGGCAGAAAGAAATGGGGGGCCCTTGAGGAACTGAACAAAGGCCAGTGTGGCATGAGTGGGGATGCTCCAGGAAGGCCTGGAAGGGCACCAGGTCATTCAGAGGTTTGGGGGCCATGCTCAGGTAGGTTTCAACAGGTAAGTGTCACACACACAGTTTTGTATTTCTAACAGCTTTGCCTTTCCAGGAGGGAAAGATAAAATCCAGGTTATCTGTTTATGGGGCAAGCTTAGAACCAGGAAGGCCGGGTAGGGGGCATTTTAGCAGTATAGGCAGGAGAAGGCCACAACCTCCATCAGGATGGGGCAAGAGAGGTGGAGAAGGGGCTGGTTTGCAGGATGCTTGGGAGGTGCCCTAGACAGGACCCCTCTCATCATCTGGCCACAGTCTGTGGAGGTGAGTGCAATGGGGGAGGGAAGAAGGTGGAGAACACAAGCCTTTCACTAGGCTTGCTCCTGTAGGTGGGCCTGGCTTTCCTGCCTTTCTGTAGTTACCCATCAGGACTCTCTGTACTCTCCTTGAGCCTCTTCCAAGCCCAGCACCATGGAGCCCTCTTGGGAGGAGGAGAGGGATCCCCCGTGAAGAGGTGGGATTGCCTCTTTCCACTTCTCAACCTGCCATCCTCAGCCCATCTCTCCTTCTGCCCATATTTGCCTGATTAATCACTAGATACAGACGCTTTGGGGACATAGAATTGCTCATACTGTGACCCACCACAGGCTCTTTGCAGGGTTCTCTTTCCCTGCAAAATGGTCCTGCCCAGACTATTCAGTGGCAAATCCTTAGAGATCCTGGAGTTCACTAACAGTCAGGCCCACTCCCTCTTGAAACCCCACTGGCCAGTTGTCAGGAATGATAAGGAGGTGATGGGTCTTCACTCGGACCCCCAAGCCCCAGGCCCCGGTAGGAAGCTGGGCTCCCTGCTCCTGCTGCCACAGCCCCTCACCAATCTGCACCTCTCCAAGCCCACATGCATCAGCTGCTGTGAAGCCATCCAGAAACCTCACAGAGCCTCCCCCACCTGGAAGTGGCTCCTCTGTCTGCCGCCTCCCTAGGGATCTCGGGGCTCTGTGGGTGTAGATGAGTTTAAGTTCAGATAATGACAGGGAACCGCGTGAATGTTCTCGGTGCCTGGTGTGCCTGCTTCTTGCCCACTCCTGCCTGCCTCCTGCAGCCTCAGCCACTACCAGGAGGCAGCACCTAAGCCCCGTGGGCCCAGCCGGCCGGCAGGGCAGCACCTCCTCCTGCCTGCTCATTCCGCAGCACCTGGCTTTGCCTCCCCATCATCTGGCACTGGTGGGACCAGCGCCAGGGACTGAGTGCTGAGTCGGGGGTGGAGCCCTGTTTGTTGTTTCCCAAAATATCTGCTCTTGTGTTTTGAATTCCTCTGGCATTTGGCATCCTCTTCTTGCTCATTTAGCATTTAGTTTATGATGCCTGGAGCGTTTGGTTCACTTCACAGCACCATATCCTATCTCTCCAACTAGACAGTCAGCTCCTGGGGAAGCAGGCCTCTGTCCCCCAGGTCATTCTTCTCCCACAGAATGCTGTCTCCAGTTCCATGAGAAGAGCAGCCTGAGCAGTCTGTGAGAACTGACAGACTGACCAAAGGCTTGGTTGACCAAAGGCTTGGTTGGTTCTCCAAAGATTTCAAAATTCCTGGAAGACAAACTATCTTCACAATTCCTAGCTTGGAATTGTGGCGTCTTGGGTGGGCTTGGGTTCAAGAGACACCCAAATTGAAAAGAGAAGAGAGAAGCTAGGAGTAGGTGGATCCAAGGCCAGATGAGGCCCTTTGCCTTCCAGCAAGGCAAACTGGAAGACCACGGGGAAGTGGAAATCCTCCTGGGGAGTAGTGACATCCAGGGGACAAAGCCCTCTAGCAAATGGTGACAGATGGCTTTCGTCTTGACGGCCAATACTAATCCTTAAGAGTGGCTGCCTGGAGTCCTTTGTTGGGAAGGATTCTGAGTCTGTAGCCATGACCAGTGGGGCAAGAGGGCCAGGCTCACTGATACTGATTGCATGGGCCCAGGAGAGGGGAGAGAGAGCATGCACTAGCCATTCTCCTCTGGACAGTGCTGGGAGTTTGGAGTTGGGTGGATGGCAGAATTCGTGGGTCCAGGAGCTCTTTCTGTGAGGGGCAGAAACATGTCCAGAAATGAAGATGAGGAAGGATGATCTGGTCTTCGTGCCAGGGTGAGCTGGCCTAGTCCAGGCAGCTTGTCACTTGGGAAGCTGAGGACAGCTGTCCTTTGGGACACCTGGAGCAAATAACCTAAAATAGAGATAGAGGTGCACACAATCATGGGTACGAGGAGAAAGGAGATGTGCTCAGGGAAAGGCTCGGGCTCTCTGGGTTCAACTCACATGCCCCAGATACTAAGCTCTTGGCAACCAGACCATTTCTGGACCCCACTCATTAGTGGAGCTAAGCATTTTAATATAATGGCAGCCAGGTCAGATTTGCACGTGAGGCTGGGCCTCAGTTGGGAGCCGTGCTGCCAGGGACAGGAATTAACAAGCATTGAGATCCCATTTGCATCTTTAGCCTAGATAAGTACAATGGCCTCCCAGCCCCCAGGTTTATTCCACTCCAATTCATCATTACTAATGAAGCCACAATGTTCTCTCTAAAGCACACATCTCTTCCTGGTAGCCTCTTGTTAAGATTCTTCAATGAATCTTCACCATCTAAGGAATAAAATCTAAGCTCCCTAGAGTGGCATGGTGGGACCTCCATCATATACACCCTCTACGTCTCCAGCCCAGTAAGAGTGTCCCTGTTTACCTGGGGGCCCTGGGCCATGTTGGGTAGTCTTCGCAAACAATGTGATGCATGGTTGGGGGGCTTTGGTTTGCACAGCATCAGTTCGTCCTCTGGAGAAGCTAGAGACTAAAGCCAGCCATGTCTGTGTGACTAAGTCCCAATTAAAAAAACTCTGGATCCCAAGGTTCAGGTGAGCTTTGCTGGTTGGCAATGCTTCATGCATATTGTCACATATGGTTGCTGAGAGAAATTGGTGCTGTCTGCTGTTGCCTGAGGAGTCAGGGGAAACATCTGGAAACTGTACTTGGTGTCTCCTAGACCCTGCTCTGTGTGCCTCTCCCCTTGGCTGATTTTAATCTGTGTCCTTCTGCTATGACAAATATAACTGTGAGAATGACGACTTTGTTGAGTTCTATGAGTCCTAGAAAATTATTGAAGCTAAAGGTGGTCTTGGGGCCCCCCGAAACCTGCAGTTGGTATCAGAATAGTGTTTGCACTTGGGGGCACTTGAATTTGCAATGTTGCACTCTAATATTAAACACTGTAGCAAGGAACTTCCTTATTCATACATGTTTAGACCGCGGTATTTTCCTTTAGGGTAAATTCCTAGAAGTTAGTTGCCGAGTCAGTGTTGTTGAACATTTTCAATTATAATAGAAAGCACTCCAATGGCCCTGTGCCCCCAATTAGTCTACCCAATAGACACTTCCTCCTGTAGGTTGAGAAAGTCTGATTTCTCATATTATTGATCTTCTCCCCCCAAACAGGCTTTTTTTTTTTTTTTAAAGGTAATCCACAAAACAACACCTAGTGTTTTTATTTGTGTTTTACAGTTGTGGGTGAAGTTGAATATTTTTCATTGATTGTTGATTCTTCTTTCCCTGTTTTTCTACTGCATTTCCACTTTTAGCTTGTAAAAGCTCTGTGTAGAGCAGCGAGCTTAACCTTTCATCTTTGACCTGAAACATTTAAAACCAGAAATCATACTTTCCTTTGGAGCATTGTCCCTTCCAAATGTCAAAGGGATGTTTCTGCATGGGGGAACATTACTAACACATTTCCTCAAAGGTAAAACTGCATTTCTGTTAAGTCTTGGAACTCAAACCAACGTTGCCTAATAGAGTTTAAATATACTGACAAGAAAATTCAACTGTTCTGCTTGGGTTTAGGGATGAATAATTTCATGCCAAATGGTAATATAAAAACTGAATTATTACAACAAAAATGAAGTCAAACCAAAGTGCTCAACTTAAAGCTTTACTGTGGCTCCACCTGAATCCATCCTGCCAAACTCACAGGAAGCTGTCTTTTGTCAAGGGTCACTGTTAGAATCCTGTTATCAGTCATAGAGTTAGACAATCCCCAATGTCCTTTGAGGCCAGTACCACCCTTAGACCTGGGCAGGTGGTGCCCCAGCCCCGGGCCTGTGCTTACAAGGGCCCACACATCATACACACAGTCAAACTGTGTGCCTCAGGACGCCTGGGTGGTTCAGTCAGTTAAGCGTCTGCCTTCAGCTCAGGTGATGGTCCCAGGGTCCTGGGATCGAGTCCCTCTGCTGCTCTCCCTGCTTGTGTTCTCTCTCTTTCTGACAAATAAATGAATAAAATCTTTAAAAAATATACTCTGTGCCTCAGTCACTCAGCCTATAATCATTTAAAGGACCTAGCTTTATATACTGTGGGGGGCTTTCTGACACCACATGTGTGTGGTGTTTTCCAACACCAGCAACCAATCCCCCAACTCTCCAAGATCAACTGGACATCCAACAATTCCGTTCAACTCTGACACTAACTATCCCGAGTTAGTGCAGACCCCCCCCAGGCGAGGGGCCCCCTTCCCACAAGACGCCTCTACTTCAGATGCCAGTTATGAGTCCCGGGGCCACCTGCCCTTCTGGCTGACAGGCTATTAATTCTGAGGTTCCCACAACCCCTTCCTCAGTTTCTATAATTAACTAGAATGACTCCTAGAACTCAGAGGGAAAAAAAAAACAAACAAAAACACTTTCCTTACTATTACGAGTTTATTTTAATGGATACAACTCAGAAACAGCCAAATGGAAGAGATGAGTCGTGCAAAGGATGGAGGGTTGGTGTGTGCAGAGCTTCCATGCCCCCCCTCCAGGCACATCCCCCTCCCAGCATCTTCATGTGTTCACCAACCCAGAATCCCTGTGGCTTAGGGATTTTTATGGAGGTTTCATTACATAAATGTGGTTGATTAAATCATTGGTCACTGACGATTGAACTCAATCTCAGTTCCCTTCCCTTCCCTGGAAGCTGGGGGTCGGGGTGGGGTATGGAGTTGAGAGTTTCAGTCCTCTAACCTTGGCTTGGTCTTTCTGACAACCAGCTCCCATCCGGGAGCTAGCTAGCCCCTCCCGCCACCCTACCTCAAAAGCCATCTCATCAGCATACAAAGACAGTAAAGTCTAAAATTTTCAGGAGCTTTGTGCTAGGAACTGGGGACGCAGACCAAATATGTATTCTTTATTATACCACACATATATTAATCAGTTTCAGGGTTATGAAGATACATTTGTCAAGGCAGAAACAGAATACATTTCATTTTAATTAACAATGTATCAGCTGGATTTATAACTTTAAAATATTTAGACATTTGGTCATGTGGGCTACCATTTGAAATCCTGTTCTAGGCCCCACACATGTGAGGAGCAGGCCTGCCTGAGGCCCTGGGTCTCAGCTCTCTGGCCAGGTTAAGGGGAGGGAGAGTTTGGGTCTATGGGTCTTTCCATGCCTTCCAAGGATGGGGTTTGAACCTCTAAAATAAAACCCCGAGGAGAAACCAGCAACAGTGGGCATGTAGCTTCAGAGCCAGACTGTCTGATTTCCCTCCTAACTTTGCCACTTGCACGATGTATGAGCTTGGGCAAATTACTTTACCTCTCTGAGTTTCAAGTACCTTACGTGTAAAATGGGGATAATAGCCACCTCACTGGGTTATTATAAGAATTAAGGGGTGTCTGGGTGGCTCAGTCAGTTGAGCGTCTGACTCTTGATTTTGGCTCAGATCATGATCTCAGGGTTGTGGGGTTGAGCCCCACATTGGGCTCCACACTCAGCTGCAGAGTCTGCTAAGATTCTCTCTCAAAAAAAAAATAAATAAATAAATAAATAAGAATGACCATGAAGTTAACATAGTTCCAAGCACTTAGAAAACACTCAATGCATGGCTTCTGTGGTATGGTTGGTGTTACTACTACCATTCACTCTGACCTAACCAACCCACAACGCTTTGAGGGCCTTTGGGAGTGCTGGACACAGGAGTAAATGATCCCCACAGTTGCAGCTGAATACAATCCCGGAAACCTCCCGCCACAGACCAATTCAGAAAGGTGGACCCCTGGAATCAGTCCCCAGTGCTCAGACCCTGGGGACTCTCCTGTCCATGTTGGAGGATGCTTAAGTGCCAGATGGTTGGCAGCAGGAAAATAAAGAATTCTATGTGGGTCTAGAGACCCTGCCACAGGATTCCCAGAAGTGAGGCTAGAGTCTGGGGGATGAAGATGACAGGATTCTGAGAGCGCTGAAGATGTTCTCAGTTAGTCTTCGGTCTGACCTCACCGAGTATACTCAGTCGTGCCCACCCCAGATGGTCGGGAAAACTTGGGGAGAGTCAGAAGTTCCTGGACTCCTTTGTAGGTTTCTTTCTTTTCCTTCCTTCCTTCCTTCCTTCCTTCCTTCCTTCCTTCCTTCCTTCCTTCCTTCCTTCCTT
>NW_027397073.1:23464420-23623653 GCF_003265705.2 Callorhinus ursinus
TTTCTTTTCTTTTCTTTCCAACAATCCATCTCGTTGCCAGAAGTAGTTTGTATTACTACCACACTGGCCTCAAACTCAAGAATTGTATAAAAAGCACAGTGATGTCACCATCTGCTATGGTCTGAATATTTGTCGCCCCTCTTAAATTCATATGTTGAAATCCTAAAGCCCACTGTGATGGTACTATGAGGTGTGCTTAGATCACAAAGGTGGAGCCCTCAGGAATGGGATTAGTACCTTATAAAAGAGACTCCACAGATCTCCCTAGGCCCTCCACAATGAGAGGATACAATCAGAAGTCTGTGACTCCAAAGAGGGTCTCCACCCTGATCTCAGACTTTCAGCCTCCAGAATCATAAGAAATAAATTTCTGCTATTTATAAGCTATCCAGTCTGCAGCATTGTGCAGTTGGAGCCCAAACAGACTAAGATACTGTCCATGATTTGGGGATGCAGAGATGGACCCTACAAAATGATGATGATGATGATGATGATGATGATCTTAATAATAAGAGCTTGAAATTTGAAAAGCATTTGGAGGAAATTTAAACCATTACTACCGTCCTTAATAATGTTACAATTATTATAACATAATATATTACAATATATTGTAATTATCTGTCTTGAAGACAGAGCTTAATGTTGGGGACACAAAAGAATCTGGAGCATTTTCTCCAACAAAGCTTCTTGACTGTGCTATTTCTTCCACCCTCAGTAAATGAATGTTATTTATGTTTTCTATTGCTGCATAGTAAGAAATAGTAGGCAACTGGTTCGTTTGCATTCTACCTGTTTTAAGTTGTTCTCACTCCATCTTCCTGGATGAGTGAACTTTTCTTTTACTGATATAGGAGTCCATATAATTTCTTTCTAGTTTAATTTCTGACATATTTAACAGATGGGGGAATAATCTCCACCACTAAAGTAATCAGCCTTTAGGGGAAAGATGACTGTGAGTCTTGTATAATTTATTAATGGGGAAAAAAACACATCAATTTCACATTTCATTCAGCTCTACAATCTATTTGACACTAGTCAGTTTGGTCAGTTTATAAGAACAGAAACTGCCTTCTAAAAAAATTGAATGTGGGGTGACAGTTATGAGACTAGAATGGACTTTGGCCTTCCAGCCTGCCCAACTCTGTCTTTACAAAGGGGAAAACTGAGGCCCAGAGGTGTGACATGAACTACCCGGCAGAGCAGAACCAGTCTGACACCATGGCCTCCAGCCCAGTGTGTCCTGCCGAGAAAGGAAGGGCACTCACAGACCAGAGGTCTGACTTGGAGGCCCTAGCAGATCTGACAGAACACAGAAACCTGAGGTGTCCTCTAGTGATGAGAACATCTGCTTTCCTAGGTCAACATCTATCAAGAATGCTGCATAGAGGGCGCCTGGGTGGCTCAGTTGTTAAACGTCTGCTTTCGGCTCAGGTCACGATCCCAGGGTCCTGGAATTGAGTCCCGCGTAGGGGCTCCCTGCTCAGCGGGGGGCCTGCTTCTCCCACTCCCACTCCCCTCTTCTTTTGTTCCTGCTCCCTCTTTCTCCTCTCTGTGTAAATTAAATAAAAAAAATCTTTAAAAAAAAAAAAAAAAAAGAATGTTGGGCCCCTGGGTGGCTCAGTTGGTTAAGCAACTGCCTTCGGCTCAGGTCATGATCCTGGAGTCCTGGGATCGAGTCCCGCATCGGGCTGCCTGCTCAGCAGGGAGTCTGCTTCTCCCTCTGACCCTCTTCCCTCTCGTGCTCTCTATCTCTCATTCTCTCCCTCTCAAATAAATAAATAAAATCTTAAAAAAATAAATAAAAATTAAAAAAAAAGAATGCTGCATAGAGAAGACTCTGGGAGGAAAAGAAAGGGGGGGCATTATTTCCTATGACTGAAGATCATTTTGTTATACGGAAATGTTCAAAGCACAAAAAGTCTCCAGAAATATAATGAGCATATAAAACATTCTCTACATTTGAAAATCTCTCCTTTTAAGACTGGAAATAGAAAGAGACAGAGATGGGAGGAACCAATGCTGATTTATACAAGGTTTCTTAAAATGGTGGAAGTGAGGGGAGGGCCTGGATGGAGGCTGGCAGGGCTAAAGTATGTCACTAATTTACTGTGTAGGATGTGGGCACGTCATATCACCTCCCTAGACTTCAGTTTCTTTTCTTGTAAAATAATGGTTTTAAACGAAATCATGTCTAAGGACTCCTACAAGCATGGAAAGTTCCATGCAAAGTTATTCCAACCACCTGCAAATCCTCACCAGCTTCTTCCAACCTTACGATCGCCTTGTTGATAATGATCACTTGAGAGAGTGCAGTGAGTGTTTTTCCATTTTAATTAAAATCCTAGCCTGCCTGAAAATTATTTCTATCAAGCCAAGGACCCAGAGGCCCATGCAAATTAACATAGATTGGCATTGTCAACATTCTCCATCAAATAGTATTTTATTTTTCATCTTGGAGGCAAATATTTTTCAGTGTGTTATTTCTGAGTTGTTTTTTAATGCTTGACGTACCTCCGTGTATACATAATGGGTGGCTTACTCTCTTTTCCAGACCATTTTAGTTAAAAACAGGTGGGCCAAAGAATAATTCTTCCAGCACTCTGCCGGATGCCACCAACCAAGCCGCCATATGGTCTTTTGCCCTGAGCGTGGCCTTTTAGGCAGAGACATTCTGTTTGGAATGAACAGATTCTGGATGTCAAATCTCAGTGTACTGACACTTGTATTTTCCTGACTGCTTTCCCGTTTTAATTAGAAACTATAATTTATGTCTTCAATCTACATCCCAGGAAACCTGCCTAATTGCAAGACAGTAGGCTTAACTCAGGAAAGGTAGTGCTGACGCTGGTGACAATGACATAAGATTTACCGAGGTTTTATGACATACTAGGCACTATGCTAAGTATCATTGTGGCATACTAAGAAATACATTTGGGCTTTATCCTCAGTTCCTGGCATAGCGCTCCTAAAACTCTAGAATTTTCTGAGGGATATTAGTGTCTTTTATCATTTGTCGTGAGCCCCTTTCATTGCACCTAAGCTTATGCTAAAGAGGTAACTTAGGGTGGGGGCCCCTAGATAGTCTCCAGATGAGGCTGGTCCCCAGAAAGACCCAGTGACTGGAGAGTGGGAACTTTCAGCCCCTCCCACTGAGCTCTGAGAAGTGGAGGGCAGTGGCAGGGAAGAGGTGGTTGGAGAGTGAGCTCCATAAAAACTGTTGAACAAGAAGATTCAGAGAGCCTCCAGTTTGGTGAACACATCAAGGTGCTGGAAGGATGGTGCATCCAGAGAGGGCAAGGGAGCTCCATGCCCCTTCCCCATACCTGGCCTCTGCTCTCTTCCATTTGGCTGTTCATGAGTTGTGTCCTTTATAATTAACCAGGAAACATAAGTAATTTGTTTGATAGCAAGTGATCTGACTTGAGGTTGGCGTTGTGGGATCCCCTGATTTATAGCTGTTTGGTCAGAAGGATAGGTGGCCTGGGACTTAAGTCTGGTGTGTGAGGCGGAGGCCGTCTCCTGGGACCGAACTCCTAAATCTGTGGTGGTTAGCGTCAGAATTGAATTAAATGGTTGTGTACCCAGTTGATGTCCCAGGTAATCGGTTGTTTGTGTTGGAAAACATGTTTTATCCCATAGTGAATCCTTGCGACAACCTCATGAGGTAAATACTAGTATGATACTCATTGTACAGGGTGGTCCATGATGCTCAAAGAGGTTAAGTCACTTCTTCAAGGTCACACTGTAAGTGGGGTAGGCAGGATTCAAACTCCAGCCGTCTGAGCTCAGATTTATCTGAGAGCTTAAAGAATGGAAAGAGAATGAAATGATCCCCATGGCCGCGAGTGACTTGGCATAACAGCAGCCCGGGAACAAAGACCGAGTTGCCAGTTGGCCTGTATTCGCTTGTCCAACAAGCATTTATGAAAAATCTGCCATGTGCTTTCCTGTGTGAGGCACCGTGAGAGCCTGCAGTGACTAATACAGAGTCCCTACACTCGAGGGGCTTGCCGGATAATAGCAAGAACAACCAAACGTGCATAAGTTACTACAAAGGAGCAACAGAACGTGGTTCATGCCATGGAAGCAGAGGGGATTCAGAGCAGGTCAAGCATGTCAAGCATTTCAAGATCAACAAAAAATTGTAGGCTCTGTAAGTAACTTTTCTTCTCCAGGTCATCTGAAAAACTGACACCATCCTGCCTCCACATACCATTTCTTCGTTTTTGTCTGTATGTGTTTTAATGAAAATGCACTTAATAAGTCAAATGTCTATTGTCTGTTGGGAGTGAACCAGCTGGGTTATGCATTGTCCATTAGGACGGAGCCTAGAAAGTTGTCCCCACAAAGAGGGGTAGAAGGTTCTGCCTCTGGGGTGCATAGCCACCGTAGTTCTTGGCTCAGATGACCTGAAGGGACAGCATCTCCTCCTCCTGTTGATAAAGGAGGCTCTCCATCACTAGCCCTGCTTATCACGGCTCATCTTTGCAGGTCAGACTCCTGAGCCCAGACACCAAGTCAGTTTAATGCAGAGCTGTGAGGCTCTTTCCTGGGCAGTGCTGGCATAGAAGGCCATCCTGTTGTCCTACGGGAGCTCGCCCCCTTGTCTGGCTTAGTCCTAATTTTAATTTTATGAAAAGGGATCACTGGAAACTTAATGAAGGATGCTCTAAAGGAGGAGTCAGGAATCCTGGGTTCTGGACCCAGCTCCAGGACGAAGCTGGATAATCTTGGGCAAAAGCCTTCATATCCCAGAGCCTCAGCTTTCTCATCAATAAAATGTGGTGACTGGTCTACATTAGTGTTTTCCAAAGGGACTACTACTGATTTTTAGTTGGGATGATTCTTCTTAGGTCGAATTGCTTATGTCTGGCAGGATGTTTATTGCTCCTGAGCCCCTGGGTTCTGTCAATTATAGCCCCCTTCCCTCCCCCTGGCCAGTCATTATGAAAACCAAACCACCTCCAAATATTTCCAAATGCCCCATGGTTGGGGGGAGGAGGACCGGGCAGTGGGGAGCGATGGGGATGATACCACTCCTGGTTAAGGGTCACTGAACTAAGTGATCTCTAAAGGGGCCTTTCAGCCATATGATTCTAACTGATCGAGGGTTGTCTCCGAGCTACTTCCTACAAGTATTTGAGGTATGCTGTCTCCACAAGGGCTTGCAAGAGTCTTATTAACAAACACCTACTTGGTTGTCAGGTGTGCTAGAATCGTCTAGGTTTTAATGTGGATGTTTTTTTCCATCTGAATCCTGTAGTTGTATGGAGCACTGCATTGAAGCCTTTTAGGCCCCAGTAAAAGGTTACTGTTGACAGCCAGCTCCTTATGTTGATCAGACAGGACATCCGCTCATGAGATAATGAACTTGCTACTTCTTCACCTTCCTTAACAGGTTTGCTATTTCCAATATGTATCTCTTCTTAGCTATCAAGTAAAGCTCAGATATTAAGACTTTCTGGTTCATTACTGGAGCGCCTGGGTGGCTCAGTCAGTGGAGCTCCCAACTCTTGGTTTCAGGTCATGATCTCAGGGTCGTGAGATCGACTCCCCCCTCAGGCTCCCTGCTCAGCGTGCAGTCTGCTTGAAGATTTTCTCCCTCTGCTCCTCCTCCCACTCGCACTGTCTCTCTCAAATAAATAAATAAATCTAAAAAAAAAAAAAAGAGAGAGTTTCATTTGTTGCTATAAATTAAGAAGAACCCAGAAATGGCCATGGAATCTTCCCCGTGGCCCGGGAGACCAGTGTTTCCCTGTACTCTAATCGGTCACTAGGGCTCTGGGCTGGACAGCTAGCTGCCCCCTTGCAGAAGCTCTTTCTAGCAGGAGGAACTGGCAGAATTTGGGCTGCAAACGGCACCACTTTGCTGTTAATTGAAGTGGCAAACTGTGTTTAAAGGACTTGAATGTCTGTGTGTGTTTATGAAGCATGAATAAGTTATGACTTGCTGGCTAAGAATCTCCTTGGAAAGCAATTGCTGTGTGCTCCCGGCCTGGCCCTCGGCTTTGCAGCTGCTCCTGGGCCAGGGCTTTGCTTAGTCAACACCTGTGACGTGCCACTAATTGTTTTGTCGTTTGAGATCTCTTCTTCCAGCGCAGTCTTCGGAAAGCATCCTGTAAAACGAAATGCTTGCCACATTTGGCTTTGCGGCCCTCCTTCCTGAGCCATCAGTGGCTGGAATTAATCCAGCATGCAGGGAGCAGGGAGCTCAAATTGGCTTCAAATGGGGGTCTTGGGTCACCTCTGCTCAGGCCTGCAGCCCCAGGGGGCTTCTCTCCCGCAGCAGGAGATGCGGTGGGCCAGCTCCCAGGTGAATGCCTGGGACAGGAGCTGGGACCTCAAATGCTCTCCAGGCTGACGGAGCCAGGCACAAATGTACTAACGGAGCTGGGACCAGAGCTCCCCTTCATCAAGGCAAGTAGAAAAGTAGTGCTTATTACTGACTACTCTTGATGGCATTACTGCTAAGTTGAAATATTAAATACTCTGCTCTTGTGGAGCTTCAGTCTTAAAACGTGCCTCCCCTGAGAATGTCCGCTGTGCAAAAATGGAAGCAGTTTTCATTTCTCAGTACCTTGAGTGTCATTACGTTCTGTTCTTTATTTCTTCAGAAAGTTTCTTGTCTCGCCTTCCTTTCCCCCTTTCTGGCCAACACCTCAGTGGAGATCCTCACTGTGGCGCATTTCGATCCCCCGGATAAGCTCTAGGGTAGAAATGCAATAAAGAGAGTAAGAAATGCTCCTCTTCCCATAGATCAAAAACCTGACTAGCTCCCGTAGAACATTTAATTTGCCCAATAATGGCCATAGACCAAGTGAAAAGTTCTGGTTGTCTAGGATTAGTTGAACAGTCTCTGGGAAAAAGACAGAGGAGGGATCCCCATCCCTAACCGCTGTCCTCTGCTGGCAATAAATGCTCCTAGCTGGAAAGTATCTGTCAGCATCCTGACTTAGGGGTTGGGGAGGAAGCAGCCGAAGGAATGGAGGGAAAGAGCCTCATCTCCCAGAATCTGAGGCAGGCACCGCATCCAGGCATCCAGTCAGTCTCCCGCGGCTCCCTCTGCAAATATCCTAGGGCGCTTGGTCATAGCCCTTTATATGTGAACCATTCTTACTCCACATTTAGAAATCAACTCACACTAAGCTGATCTAAAGGCTGCTCTTGAAGGACATAGGTAAAAACCTTTCCAAAATGCAACATGGGCCTTGGCTGTGTGTGTTGAAATTGCACAATCTGTCACCAACACTTAAGTCAGACTCAGTCAATATTTCATATAAAGACACTTGTAATTAAAACATAGGATCTACATAACAGGAGTCAGCAAACTACAACCCCATAGGCCCATCACCTGTTTTGGTAAATAAAGTTTTATTGGAGCACAGCCACACCCACTCATTTACACTTTCTCTACGGCTACTTTTGCTGCAATGGCAGCGTTGAGTCATTGGGCAGAGACCTTAGGGCCCACAAAGCTTAAAATATTTACTCTCAGGCTCTTGCCACCCACTGTCCTAGAACTACCAAGAGACCACTAATAAAAACCTAAATGTTCCTTCTATAGGCAGGGCCGCAGTCCTAGAACATGGGCTTTGTCTTTGCACCAACTTAAATCCTGGGTCTGTTGCTTATTAGCTGTGCGATCTGGCAGGAATGAGCAGCACTGGGGCACCTGGGTGGCTCTGTGTTTAAGCATCTGCCTTCGGCTCAGGTCATGATCCCAGGATCCTGGGATCGAGTCCCGCATCAGGCTCCCTGCTCCACGGGAAGCCTGCTTCCCCCTCTCCCACTCCCCCTGCTTGTGTTCCCTCTCTCACTGTGTCTCTCTCTGTGTCAAATAAATAAATAAAAATCTTTAAATAAAAAAAAAGAAAGAAATGAGCAGCTTTGTCCTTCTCTGCCCAGATGCCAGCCATAAGTAACATATATCCCAACTCAAACAGGCTAAAAGGGTTATAAAAGATGTCATCTCACATGAAAGGAAGTATAGAAGGAAAACAGCCTTCCAGGGTTAGTGGATTCGAAGACTCCGCAATGTCTTGATGCCCCAGGTCCCTGGCATCTCTCTCTCTGGGTGGCTCTCAGTGATACCTGCGTGCTCAAGCTGACAGCAGGATTGCTGCTATAGTACCAGGCACAACAGAGACTGAGACTTCTGGAAGAAAAGAAACCATCTTTCCCTTTGGTTCTCTCTTGGGAACAAGAACACAGCCCCCTAAAGCCTAACAGCTGGTCTGCCTCATCTCTCATAGGCAGGTATCAGGTCACCTGGCCGTGGCTACGGGCTGCTGGATTACAGCATTAGTTTAATTCACAGGCTCCTTCATTCTTACGTAAAAGTTTGGGCATCGGTCTGGAAACAGTGGATCAGGATGGAATGGGGTATTATAGGAAGATCTGAATGCCTCAGAAACATCTGAGCCCGGCAAAAGGAGCCTTTCCTTTCCCTTCTGATGAGGTTATTCCTGCCTTGCCTGAGAACCCCTAAAGATGATGGCTGAGGTGGGTACCTCGCCAAGTGAGCCCATTCTCCTCAGGGTTTAGCTCAACCACCCCTATTTCTTTCTAAGCTTTTGACTAGAGTCTAGTTTCCAGTATCAGCGTAGCCCGAGATGTAATTACAAAGACAAACGCAGGAGGAGAAGTACACACCAAAAGATATGCAAGATATTGCCAATGCTTACTTGAAAAAAAAAAAACTCGCAGAATATGGGTCTGGACCAAGGAAAGAAAAACTTAATTTTAGATCAGGCCAAATTGATTGCTATTTGTGTGTACCAGAAACTCTGATTTCAATATTCCAGGTTGAGCATCTGGAAGTGATTTTAGTTGTGCTTTCAATTAGTTGACTGATACCTGGGCTCAGGGGTGGCCTAACTGCAAGGTGTTGAGATGCCAGAAATTTGCTGACATAACTGTAGGTTAGTGTTTCTCAGGCTTTCATGTGCATAAGAATAGCGTGGAGGTCTTGTTCAAATTCTAATTCAGTAAGGTCTGGGATCGAGTCCAAGATTCTGAATTTCTAACAAGATCCCAGGTAAGTGATACCAGTATTCCTGGTCTTCACACACTTTGAATAGTAATGAGAGAGAGAAATGATCCAATGCCTTGGGAGGTATAGGAATGCTGAAGTGGATTTATCATGAGCATCCCACTCAACCATTTTCTATGTGCCTTGAGAGAACCCAGTATACACTCTTTTAACCAAGCTCTTGAGAATTACATTGGTGGAGTATTGCCATCATCTTCAAGAGTAATGGTAGGGCCTATTCTTTACAGGTTGAGGACGCTGTGGGGAGAGCCTAAAATGGAAATGAGTTTCCTGATTTTCATGACCATGTTGGAATTCCAGGGTAGATAAAATCTAGGAACAGTATTCAAGTCCGAGAGGTAAAGTGGAGGTAGTTTCTGAATAGAATATGGGACCAAAATAATAGAATAGTCTCACTCATGGGGATCTTTGGCAATGCTCATTGATTATGAGCAACTTAGAACTTGGCCAGTCTACTTAGTTCCTCATTGGTCAATATAACAAACAAACAAGATCTAAGTCTAATGCACAGAGACCTGAGCCACCACAATACTCCTGTCTTAAGTCAAGTTCTTTGGAAGCAGACCCTGAAAAGATATTTCTACAAGTTATTCACTAAGGAAGTGTTCCCACGAGAAACTGGTAAGGAAAAAGGAAGGAAGCATGATAGGCAAGGGAAATAAGCCAAACGAGGTGCCTGATCCCACAGGGAAGTTCGGGGTTTAAATTATCTCAGAGTTGGGATGCCTGGGTGGCTTAGTCGGTTCAGCATCTGCCTTCAGCTCAGGTCATGATCCCAGGGTCCCAGGATCGAGCCCCACATTGGGCTCCTTGCTCAATGGGGAGCCTGCTTTTTCCTCTCCCTCTCTGTCAAAATAAATAAATAAAATCTTTAAAAATAAATAAATAAATAAACTCAGAGTTTGTCCCAGCTCCAGGCAAGGAAGCTGGGCTTTCACACTGTTGCTCTAATCAGTCATTGACAAGAAGCCCCATGAAGGAGGGGATCATAAGTTTCCAGGCACTCTGGCTCTCTGTCATGTGGCTAGAGTGGCTCCAACCGGTGAAGGGCAGGCATCTGAAGACAGTTGCAGGTATGGGACACTAGAAGCACAAAGAACCCAGAAACCAGGGGGAGGGGTGCAGAAAAATCGTAAAAGAGATCCAAGGGGATATGGGTGGACACCAAATGTCTGCTGTAGTACCTCATCCCAAACTTAGTTAATTCATAGACTTAGGGTGCCCCAAATGAAGGAGAATTGCAAGGTAAATATTCCATAGACCAACCAATGTACACACTTTAAATGTTCCTTTTAGTCTTGTCCAAAGGAAACTGTGGCTACTTACTGGGGCAAATGGACTTTGGGGAATGGTAATTATCCAGCTTCTTGGGGATTATCAGACATAGGTTCTGAACTAACACTATTTCTAGGGTCCCAAAATACTACAGTGGGTCCACAATCACAGAGGGAACTTGTGATGGTCAGGTGATGAGTGAACTTTGCCCTGGGTCCATCTCCTGGTAGCTCTAATGAGACCTTAATACTGATCAAGGTTATTTCCCCATTCCTGAGGGTAGAGTCAGAATAAATAGACTCTACAGCAGGCAGAAGTTCCACATGGGCTCCCTGATCTGAGGAAGAGGGGCTCTGGTGGCAGAAAGAAGTGAGAGGAAGTCTTGGAACTCTCTCCTCCTCCCCAAACTGTAAACCAAGACCAATCCCTCATCCCTGGAAGAACTGAAGATCTACTGAAGGAGGTAGAGGTAGGGATTCCTGTTGTATCACCTTCTTAGCCACATGTTTGGTTAATGTAAAAAACAGCTAAGTCTTGGGAAAATGATGCTAGCTTACTCAAGTGATACAGCAATTGTGGCTGGTGTTCCAAGAGCTGTTTCTATCAAAACAGATCAACACAGTCTCCACAACCCAGTATGTAGCTCTAGATCTGGTGCTTTGTAAAAAATCTATCTGAAGGAAGGAAAGAAGAAGGGAAAGAAAGAAAAGAAAGAAAGAAAGAAAGAAAGAAAGAAAGAAAGAAAGAAAGAAAGAAAGAAAGGAAGAAAGAAAGGAAGAAAGGAAGAAAGAAAGAAAAAGAAAATGCCAGAAGGAAATTGCTTATCTTGTCAGGGGCTGCAGTACACTTTCACAGTTCTATAGAATGTCCCACATTTTGGATTTGTTTGTTTTCTTGTGGCTGCGTTGCTCTGACCTATTTATATGCTGCTGCTTTGAGGGGGCCCACACTGAGAGAAGCCTCATCAGCCCGTCCAGGTTGCCACATAATAGCTCTGCCATTTGGTCCTTTCACCAAGGAGATCTAAGTGACTATGACAGATCAGCAAGCTAGAAGGAGCCTACGGCAAGCCCAAGGGGACATTTTCAGCCATAGTCCTGAAGGGTTTTGAAAGAAAATCATGCCCTCTTTAGAAAATAGCTGTTCTCCTTTTGAGATACAGTTCCTGGATTGCTACTAGACACTGGTAAATGTTGAGTACCTGGTTGCCTTGTGACATAGAATGTGAGTTTCTGCTCACTAACAGGGTGTTTTCTGATACACCAAGCATTAAAGTCAGATGTGCCCAGCAGCACTCCATCAGCAAGAAGGAACAATATATGGTAGTGAGTCTCTAAGATGACCTCCAGTGACTCCACCTCTGGTATTCATGCCTTGTCCTCTCCCACACTGCATCAACGTTGGCCTGTGGGGCCAATGGAATTCAGGAGAAGTGATGATATGTAACTTCTGAAGCTGGGTTATCAAAGACATTGCGGTGTATGCCTTGTTTTCTCTCTTGCATCAATTGCTCTAGAACAAACTACCTGCCACGTAATGAAGACACTCAAGCAGCCAATGGAGAGGCCTGCGTGACAAGCAACCAAGGCCTCCTGCCAACAGCAAGGGAGGAACTGAGACCTCTTGCTCTCAGCCATGTGGGGAGCCATCACGGAAGTGGGTCCTCCAGTCCCAGGGAAGCCTTCAGATGGCTACAGCCCCAGTGGACACCTTGATTACAGTTTTGCAAGAAACCCTGAGCCAGAACCACCTACCTGAGCTGCTCCCACATTCCTGACCCTCAGAAACTATGTGAGATAAGAAATGTTTGTTGTTCTAAGCTACATTTTGGAGTAGCTTGTTATACAACAATAACTAACACACACCAGAGTGTATTAGAGCAGGTCTTCAGTCACACGTCATTGTCACGAGGAAGCTCACATTCCCACAGGCCTACACCTGTCACAGTGACATCCCTCCCTCAACTGATGGGGAGCTTCCTAGAGAGTTTGAGTTTGCAGAACACTCTGCATGTTATGTAGCTACCAGTGGAATGACATAATGGGCTTTACAGTCAACGCAGAAGGGAATTCCTCGTAACAGGCAATGAGGCTGTGCCTGTCATTGTCTACTTTGCCTCCCAAGCCTGCTGGGTAGCTAGGGCACAGACATGTCCACAAGGCTCTGCCCTTTAGAACCACACCAGAGTGGCTATTGCTCGGCAACTCGTGACAGAGCAGCAGAAATCCACCCTCATGCAGGTGGCGGCAATAGGAGGAGCTGTGTCCAGTTTCCAGTGAGACCAACGATGTCCAGTGCCCAGGGGTATGGTACCAGTGATACCAGTGTAAGTGCAACAAGCTCCATGGAATCATTTTGGACATTGTTACTGGACTTGCTTGTATAGCACTCTGGGATATTCTGTAAACTACTCAATCTTTTAGTAAGTTCCTTTTCAGCAAAAATTGGCTAGAATTGGTCTCTCTCCCTTTCATTTAAGAACCCTATGTAATCGATTGGCTATAATTTATTTCCTCACATCACTGACATTGTTGCCACAGGACCTTTTGCATATGCTTTCTTCCACCTGCCTAGAACATGCCTTCTTCTCATGCTGTTCAGTCATTTCCTATTCATTCTTAGGATATCAGCTAAATCGTACTTCTTAAGGATGCCTTCTCTGGTCCGCCATCAAATATTCTCAGAGAGCCATTTACCTCTCCTTCCCATTATTTATCCCCTTTCCATGGCTATTTGACTAATGTGCATATCCCCTTCAGCGTATAAACTCCCTGAGAGTAAAGACCTTATCTGTTTGGGTCAACATTGTATTGCCCAGGATGAGTCCTGTGCCTGGAGCATATTAGGTGCACAATAAGCATGTGTTGCATGAATAAATGAAAGAAAGAAATTGAAATCGTTTCTCCAACTATTCAAGGGACTACCACGAGGGATAAATGAGCATATACATAAAGCAAACATCAGAATTCCTGGCATAGAGAAGTAGATCGGTAGATGTTCACTGCATCCTTCCTGGCTTTTCTGCCTCCATTCCTTCCACTCATCTCCAATCCCTTCTTGGTCTCCAGCTACATTCTCTGAACAGGTAAAGGATATTTTATAAATCCTCAACACACAGTAGAGAGCCCATACCGAAGCAACTAAGTCCTGAAAACTTTAGTTACTCCGAATCCTCTGTCATCCACACTAAATCAGTCAATTGGAAAAGACTTTTCAATTTTGTTCTACCTGCAGAAAGAATCCAAATTGCTCTCAAAGTCCTGGCTTGTCATAGTTATCACTGTTTTTGATACCTCCGCATAAATTACATGCCTGTAGAGCTCTCCAAGCTAAGAAGTTTGCCTTTTTGTTCTTAGGTTCATTCATAGGGCGTAGGCTTGGGTACAGACTTTTCCGTCCCCCTCACTGATAAATTTATTTGGCTTCACTTCTTGTTCTTAGCTTCAAGTACCAATTAGACGCTGCTTTGGGGTAGCTGATAGAAGCATATGTGACTAAATATATACAGTTACATGAGGATTTACAAGGGAGACTGCTCCATGCAAAACGCACGAGCACACGTAGGGTGAACTTGCATTTTGGCGCAGTCCCCTCCACCCACACGCAGCTTCACAGAGATGTTGCCATGGCATTTCTTCAACAATGAGAAAGATTCCCTGTCTGTGCGCTATTGTTCTTCTAGAGATTCTCTTGCACCTGCAAGTTCCGCTTAAATGTCAGACCCGCCAAACAAAGCCCTTAACTACTTTATGATTCACTTTTGCCCTCACTGAACACAGAGCCATCAGTTAAAGAGTACGAGCTCATCAAAGGCATCGGTGAGGGGATGCTTCCCATTCAGAGGATTCTAACGGCTGTTTCATTCATTCATTTAATCGGTTAATTCAGACATGGCAAAAAAGCTTTTTTTAATAATCTGCTCATTTCTAGTCCTCCACTGAGTTTCATTTTGAAGGCTAAGACGAGGCAGAAAGTCTAAGTTACCTTTGCAAGAAGGCAGCTCAGTCCAAATTGCATTTTATATAACCCACCCTAATTAGACTGCAAAAGCACTCAGCGAGGAATCCAGCTGTTTTGCCGGAGTGAACCTTCGGAAGTCTTCTCTCCCTGGCCTGCTGAAATTAGAGCCGTTACCCATTTTTCTGTCACAAAAACCAGACACGTAACATTCTGTAAATTATTCTTCCTACCAGTGTAGGAGGAAATATATAATAAAAGGAAGTCGTTTATGCAGGAAAGAACAATCTAGCAGCACTGAGAATAACACTCACCCAGACTAATCCTAATTCAGCTTCTTTATTCCAGAAAATCGGTGAACAACATCAGGATCCCACCCCACACCCTTAGGGCTCCAGGGAGCTCTTGGCAATAGATTGAGGGCCTGCCCCAATGATGGCATCGTAAAATTGTCGGAGATCAGCCTGCCCGCGATGCCATACTGAAGCTCTATGAGGTGTGTGGGTTTTTGTCTTTATATCCACTTCACCTGTGAGATTTATTTGCTGCTGTAGGCCAAACTAGGGCATTCCTGAACTGAGACCCGAAAACAGCAATTTAATCAGCCTTGCTTCCAGGAACACAACACACTCTTCTTCTTTGAGGGGAAAAGAATTTATTTTTGTTTCAAACAGGAGAGTGAATTGACTTTGAATTGGTAAACTTCAGTTGCAGTCACAGTGGTGCCCACTGTCTAGTTGGGGACTTGAGCCAAATGACTTTTCCCCTCATTGGCAAAGTCCGAGTTGGATTAGATAACCTTCAAATACTGGAAATCAGAATGATGGTCCGTCCCTTAGGCCAAACCTGACAAACCTAACCTGTCCTAGTAAAACAGACATGAATCAGACATGTGACTTCAGAAAAAAAGTAAATGACAGAAATTCCTGAATGCCCTGTGCCCCCAGAGGGTCAACAAATATTTAGGGAAGAGCTGTTTTGTGCTCAGCACTTTCATGAGTGGCTTTCTTGGTGGCCCCCAGAAAAGGACTCTGGGGACTCAAGTTTTGCCCGTGGCACTTATTACTGTTCATCTCTGCAGGCCTGGCCTCTCTAGGAAGTCTTAGTAAGGAGTGGCTCTCAGTCCAGTATGTACTTTACAGACATGACTCTCTCCTTTGGCCCTTGCTTCTAGTTGTGCTCAAGTGTGCAACAACCTAACTGCCTGAGGCTAGCTGGCCTTAGCGCCCATTTGGTGGGGATGTTAAAAATTGTTTTACAACTGGTAAGGCCCACACTGTCATCAGTCAGAATGAATACTGAGCATCTTGACAGTCTGAGTGGGGGAAACAGCTGAATGTCAGCCCTAAGTTTATGCTAACCTTGCATGATGCAGCACAATGTCACAGGGCCTTTGCACATGCTGTTCACCCTGTCTGGAATGATTGCACTCCCCTCTTCACCAAACTGTTGCCTACGGATTCACTCTAATGAGATGAGTCCAATCAACCCATGCAAGAAAGTGCCCCCAGAAACATTCATTTCCTATGCAGACCCAATTGTCCTTGTGGTTTGGCTTTTCCAGCAGCAGGACCGATTAAACACTAGCAGTTAGGCAAGGCATGGTAACATTTATATTTGTAGTTCTCTATGTGGGCTGGGAATGAGAGGAGCACTTTAGCAAAAATCCCCACAGTAATTCCTTGGCTCCCTCACCTCTACCTCCCTCACCAAAAGAAGGTTATTAGTTTGGCTAGGTATGATCTCTCATGTCAATGAATTACATACATAGATCAATATTGAATTCAGGTATGCTTCATGTAATAACACTGATATGCTTTTGGAAGTGGTTTATAAGATACGTGTTTCCAACAGCAATTACAATTTCCCGTTAGTTTTCATTAGGATTTCAAAGTTAATGTTGCCACTGAGAAAACACTTGTCTCAAAAAGCAATTGGGAATACCATTCAGCAATTATAAGGCCACAAAATATATGATTCCATTTATATGTCATCCTGGAAAATACGAAACCTCAGGGACAGAAAATGGATCAAAGGCGTGTCAGGAATGGGGATTGCCTGCAAAGGGGCGGGAGGAAACTTTCTGGGGTGGTAGAAATGTTTTATAACTCGATTATGGTGGAGGTTACCTGGCTGTATGTGTTTGTTGGAATTCAAAGGAATAGACACCTTAATTTACTCCGGTATTAAATTTATACTGCAGTAAACCTGACTTACAAAAATAGTACACTTAGAAGTGAAATAAAACTCCAAAACTTGGCACATAAGAATTTTCTGTGACTTCCTTGAGAAAGCAATATCTGGTGGTGATGAGATAGCCCTTTTTTTAATGGCACAAGTGTCCCTAAGTTTAAGAAGCAAGACATCTGATGTGATACCCCCTGCCAGGGCAGTGTCTTGGAAGGGGTAGGGACCTGGGAATGAGGGGCTTGCCCCCAAGGCCAAGTCAAAGGCTGCACTGCTCCGTGGTCAGGCCGAATACACAGGACAGAGATGTGGGAATAAATTCTGAGCTGAAGGGTGCGAAGCAAAATAGTGGGCCCTGCTGGACAGAAGCCCCGAGAAATCCAGACGGAAATAGGTCAGAGCAAAAAGAACTGGGGGGATAAACTGAGCAGTCAGGCTGGAGCTGTGGCTCTAAAGATGCAGAAACCAGGGAATCTTGTTGCTCAAAACAAATCTGAGCCCCAGAGGTTCTCTCCACTTCATTCGATTCCCACAAACACATGCTAGAAGGAAGGCAGGATCTTCGTTATTCACTGTTCTATCTGTGTCACTTAGAGTAGTCTCTGGCATATGTTAGCAACTCAATATATATTTCTTAATGGAATGAATCGTCTATCCCACGTGGTGGGTAATAAGTAGAAGAGTTAAAACCAGGGGTGTTGGAGTTAGCAAGAGTGGGTTCAAATCCCAACCATGTGACCTTGGGCAATTTGTGTAACTTCTCTGGGTCTCTGTTACTGATCTGTACAATGGGGCCAAGCCATCGTGGGGTTGCACCAGGGACTGAGCTGGGAACCTGTACGTAAAGCTCTTCATACAAGTGCCCAGCTTGCAGGAAGCACCAATAAAGGCCATAAATGATCAGTTAGTGTAGCCCCCATCTAGCCCACACATGTGAGTATAGCCTACACAAAATTTTATTTTCAAAAAGTTCATTACCTACACTTCTAAATCGGTAATTTTTACATGAATATCTGGATCTGGGGCTTCCCTTTAACAACTGAGCCTGCCTTCCCCAGGGCAGCCATGCACCAGAACTCACGGGAGATCACTCCCTTTGGACAGGCCAAGAGTTGTCCACCTTTCGTGTTGTCCCAGCCCACGTTCTTGTGACCCCATCTACCTGGATGCTGTGGACATGTGTGTTTGCACACCAGCCATAAATGGGAGTAGTATGGTTCATATTGTGATGATTGCCCTTAATATACAGCCTCTGTTCTGTTTTGGGTGGCTCCTCTTAAATTTCTGTGGCCACTAGAGGGCAATACAGATATTATTTATTGATTTATTGATTTATTCATTTATCTTTAAAGAGTTTATTTATTTGTCAGAAATAGAAAGAGAGTGCCCAAGCAGAGGGAGAAGCAGGCTTCCTGCTGAGCAGGGAGCCCGATGTGGGACTCGATCCCAGGACCCTGGGATCATGACCTGAGCCGAAGGTAGACACTTAACCGACTGAGCCACCCAGGTGTCTGGATACAATTTTAAAAAACATTACACATAAAAAAAATGCACATGTTTTTAAATATATGAATCATTTATATAACTACCTATTGTATATTCATGTACACACATATACAGAGAGAAAAGTGAGGACAATGGAGCTATGTGCCAGGCCATTTTTATGGTGAACATTTTCAATGATAAAGAAGACATGAGACAGGGGCGCCTGGGTGGCTCAGTTGGGTTAAGCGACTGCCTTCGGCTCAGGTCATGATCCTGGAGTCCCGGGATCGAGTCCCGCATCGGGCTCCCTGCTCAGCGGGGAGTCTGCTTCTCCCTCTGACCCTCTCCCCTCTCGTACTCTCTATCTCTCATTCTCTCTCTCAAATAAATAAATAAATAAATCTTAAAAAAAAAAAAAAGAAGACATGAGATACCAGCAGGACCAAGGAGAGATCTGACACCTAAGGAACTTAGGCTCATCACCTACGTGGTTAATATGGAGGAAAAGCACAAAGAAATGTCTTCTTCCCTGTGGTTCCAACTTCCTAGAGGGGTGAATTCTGGCCTTTACTGCCCCCCACCCCCACAGCAGGGTGGGTCAGCATAAAGGTTGAGAGCAGAGACTACAGGAGTGTCCTGTTCAAGTTCAAATCCCCGTTGTAAGATGTTTGGCTGGTTACTTAGCCTTTCAGGTCAGTGGCTTCTGCATCGGTGAAATGAGGATCACATGAATTAATATATTCAGGTCCAGCTTTGTGGATGAGTGTGTGATCTCACAAACCCCCTTCAGAAAGGCCTCGTGCTTGGGATTGAATGCCCCCCACCTCATCACCATCTTGAAATTCCTAATAATTTCATCTTTGAGTTTGTGTTTTGTAAGTGAAGTCTGATGGGACAATGGATCATGTGCCAGAGACTTGGAGCCTCAGCCCACACGTGCTCCTGCCTCCCACTGCGACCCCAGCCAGGACGGATCCTCTGATACCTGCTCCCTGGCCCCCGGCCCCCTCAGCAATGGTGACAGTGGGATAGTGCAGATATGTCCTGTAGGAACACAAGTCCCTCACAGCAGCCCAGCCTTCATGCTGAGTTCTGGACTGCACACAGGGGGAGGCTCAACATGACTGGTGACCAGAGAGTGAGCGAAATGTCCCCAAAATCAGGCCAGAGAAGAAAGGGCGGGGGGGGGCAGAATCGATCTGTTGTAGGCCAGCAATTACTGCCCAAAAAGTACCATGAACTCTGGCAAGAAAAACTGGACGTAGATGGAATTACGAGATGTTTAGCACTTCCCTCAAGACTAAGTATATGTGTAGTACACGACTTCTCAGTGGATGCTTCTAGATGATCAAACAAGCTGTGCAAGAAATTACCTTTGATCAAACGACTAATGATCTCAAGGCTCAAGGTAGCATAAACCGTATCAGTTCTTGGGAAAAAGAGAGATTTAAGAGAAATTCAAAATCAGATCAACATTAACAAGGTAATAATATTTCAGCTTTTTTTCATTATCATTTCAAAGAATTCATAAACTCTTAGGTCTCAACTGGGAATCCTCTAGCATCTATAAACTCACAATATCATTATAGTATTATGATAAGGAAAGCAGTAATGAGCTTATATAGCTTAAAATGTTTTAAATAACTAACCTGAACTGGGGAGAAATCTACTGTCCCCTAAAATTACATGAAGTATTAGTTTTCTACCAAATTCAATTACAAATTATTAAAGCAAGTCCCTGTAATTACCCTCTTCTGTTTCGTGATGGAAAACATTAGGATTTTAATTGTATAGTTAAATCTAATACCCATGACTTTTCATTTTATTTCTCAAAGTTCTACAGCACCTTGGTAAATAAATATCAATAAATGATAAAGTTACGAAAATATAAATTGAAAACCTTACCTAGATTTATAAAAAATAAATTCATCGTGCTTCTTCCCACTCAGGGTATCTTCTCAACCCAGTTTTGCTCAAACTCTCTCTTTTGTTGTATCACCTAACCAACCTCAAGTTCACCTTAAGAAGAGGAATCACTTTATAGATGTTCCAAAGCTAGGAAGATTTAGCTATATAGCTTACAGACTTTTTTGAGATGTAATATTGTTTATGAAAATTTGGAAGCACCCCCAAATGCAAAACATGCAGCTACTGAAACAATCGTATAGCATGTAATGGCATGGGGAAAATGCTTATGATCTATTAAATAAAGAATCAGTGATACCTATATTGCACAAAATTCTCTTTATACATTTAATAATATGTAGCTGGAAAGAAATAAGACTGGAAGAATGTATCTCCACTCTGAAAGGTGGTGGCCTTTGGGAAGGGGATGCATTTTCTAATGACTTTTCTTGTTTTCCTTATTAATTGCTATGTGTAAGGCACCACGCCTGGGACAGTAAACCCTTTCAAAGTGCACTTCTCAGCGATGGATCATACCTGAACTCTTAGTTAACAGTTTGCAAATAATTTACGATTTATCCTTCTAAGAAGTTAGAGCAGATTCATATTTACCTCTCCAATGATATTACTGCTCACCTAGCATTCTATACATTCTCCTACGCGGGAGAGAAAAGGGTGGGTACAGGATAAACTTGGCGGTTGGACATAACCCTGGATTCTCCCTGGATGTGTGTTGTAAATGGGGATGTTAGAGACTGTCGCTTCTGCTTGAATCCTCTCTTCTCCTAATCACCCTCAGGCCTTGGTCTACATATCACTTCCTCCAGGAAGCCTTCCTTGATCCCTATACATTTATGTCCGGTGCTTCTGGGTGTCCCTACGATATTCTGCACACACGATCAAAGCATTCATTGCACTGGTATTTTTCTATAAACTCCATGGAAGCAAGAACTGATATCTTCTTTATATTACTGATCCCTAGACCCTAACATACCTGAGTCAAAGTAGATGCTCAATAAATATTTGTCAAGTGGATAAGCAGATCAATCTTGTCCATCAGAGTGGAAAACAGATGGGGGACCACTGTGTTAAAGTTTCTGCCACAGTCTTCCCTAGAAGCATAATGGTTGAAAGGGGCACGAATGAGCACGTCTTGGGAGCCTAAGGGTTGAGATCACATGCAGTCAGGAGAGGCCGAAAACAGGGTTGGGTTTAGGAATAGATACAGGATGTGCCAAAGGATAGAGAAAAAAAGATGATTCCAAGGCAGCCAAATGAGGAGGTCCAATCAGATTAGGAAAAGAAATTAGTAGCTAAAAAACTGGGCCAGTTTCTTCCCGTCCTTAGAAATGATCCACGTGATCCCTTACAGCAGGGGATAGACATTTCGCCGTCTAAGATTATAGCCACCTAGAGGCAGTCCTATCAACATGACATGAGATTTAACCCTTTTTAAAGTTAACCGTTATACCTCATCAACGTTCTTGGGGCCTGGTCTCTTAATGTTGCCCACAAATACTTTTAAAAAAAGAAGATTGTTCTAATCATTGTGTCTCTGCCCCAGTGGCATACACAAGCAGAAAAATCACATCTGGCACATGAATTCCCAGCCTGCGGGGATAGAATACTGCCATTTACTGGTCTCAGAAGGGTGCCCTAGGTTCCAGAACCAGGAAATATGGCAGTTAATGTGGCAGAGAGTCTCCTCCGACTCCAGGCATAAAGAGCAAATGCCCTTCCCCTTCCTCCCCCAGGACAGAAGTCAGTCCAAACTCACAAATGGCAGAGGTGTTTGCGAATACATGTCTCTGAGTCCAACCCCACCTCCAAGGAGAACCTCAGAATAGGAGAGAACCACCCACCTCCGTGGCCTGCCCACACGGAACAGCAGAGGCTTGGATGTTTCAATTTAGGGAAGCCAATGGTTGTATGATTTCTCCAACTTCTCTAACTTGGAAAGGATTACCGGAAGTGAATCATTATTTCTAGCTTATTAATACCAACAGCTGCTTCTGGTAACACAAAGGACCAGAGAAGAAGATCTGGCAGAGGGACTTTCCTTAATTATTAGTTGTGATAATAAAAGTATAAACAGAAGCACAATTCTCTCAAGCTCTGGAAACAGGCCAGAATTAAGTCTAGGTCTATAGGTGTCCTGCTTCAAGAAAATCCTAAACCCATAATATGGATGTATAAGACAGAAAACTGTAGTTCTCGTTACCGTCTACTCAGTGGGGAGACGTCGGTGGACCCTACAGATTATACAGCAGGCATGCGATCAGGGAGATAAGGGGTACTATCTACATTCTAAAAGGCTACCAGGGGGCTCCTGGCTGGCTCAGTCATAGAGCATGGGACTGTAAACCTCGGGGTTGTGGGTTTGAGCCCCATGTTGGGTGTAGAGATTACTTTAAAAAAATAAATAAAAGGCCACCTTGCTGTTCTCATCAAAAAGATCCAGAGAGATCTTCCTAGGTTCTGGTTCCAGTAATGGAGGAGTAGGAAAATGGACTAACTCTCCCACAGATATTCAAAACCTTTAAAAACTGGCTATTTGAAAAGTCTGGAAAATGGCTCAAAACAGGCAGAACTAGAGAGAACATGCCCCTCAAAAAAAGGGAATTGCACTGGGCAAGATGTGCATTCAGACAGGTGTTTCTGTAGGGCATTCCCTAGCTGTGTGCAGATCAGCTAAAATCCAGGTAGAGAGTTGCGGTATCAGACAAAGGACTTGCGGAGTGCTGGAGCGGAGCCGGTGAGATCCTGGAAATGAAGGAAACACAGAGGGAGAAAACATCTATTTCCACATTCCACTCCCATATTTGCTGCGCCCTGCGGGGAGGAGGGGTCTCTAAGGAGCCCTGAGGAGAGCAACGGTTGGGAGGAGGACCCAGCTGAGGAAAGCCATCAGCGGCTGCCAACAAAAGGGGAGATGAAGTGCAGACATTGAATCCTGCTAGGTCGGGGGGGCGGGGCTAGGTCGGGGGGCGGGGCTGTTCATCAAACATTGTTGGCTTCCCATGGAACAGCAGAAGGGCCTGAGGAGTAAGTAGCCTCTGTCCCAAGACTGATGAAAGGGAAACGCACACAGAGTGGGAATACCAGAAGGAAAAGAAAGAAAGGAGTGTGAAGTGGCAACACTCACAGATTTTTCCTTCCCGAATAGGGAAAAGCCTCTTTCTTCCCTACTGGGTGTTTCTCTTCCCTGTGTGTCTCCTTCCCCTTCTGATACTCCCACTTGCCAGATCTGTGAAGGTTTCTCCCCACACCAAGCAATTCTCTATGACATCAGCTGGGGGTCCTGTAATTTAACTAAATTCTGGCACCATCTACCCAGAGATGGCATCAGATCCCACAGGTTAAGGGCTCAGTCCCACAAGACTGTCCCCCCCCCCACCCAGACTACACACACACACACACACACACACACACACACATTTTGGACACCTGCAAGCTCAGGTTGTCACCTTAAAATCCTAATAGCAACTATGGATTGGGTAGCTTATGGGTAAATGAATGAAATGAATGACAGCAATGTTATAAGAGACAGGAGGAATAAATTCGGGATATTCTTTTATAAGGTACCTGCACTACCTGTGAACAGCTATTGTGTTTTTTGAAAGTGGACTTCCATTCATTGTAAATGTATATGACAAATTCTAGTGCAACCACTAAAACTTTTTTTGAAAGGAGTATAATTTATATGCTGAGAGGAGAGAAAATAGAATCATATCAAACGCTCAGTTAAAACCAGACAAAGAGAGGATTAAACACTAAGAAGTGAAAAACAAATGCAGCAAATAGAAAATGGTAACAAATAGGACCAATATTAATCCAAATACATCAACAACCACCTTAAATGTGAATTGGCTAAATATGCCAGTTAAAAGGCAGAGTTGACAGGATTAAAAAAAATCCAACTATAGCTTGTTTATAAGAAACCCACTTAAATATAAAGACAGATAGATTAAAAGTAAAGAGATTAAGGTCTACCTTGCTAACATGAATCAGAACAGACCTAGAGTAGCTATATTAATTTCAGACAAAGTCAACTTCAGAACTAGAAAAATGATCAGGGAAACAGAGAGGCGTTAATGATAAAGAAGTCAATTCTCCAAGAAGACATAAACAATCTAATGTGCGTGTGCATAACGGAACATCAAAATGCATGAGGCAGGAACCGATGGACCCGTAAGGAGAAATAGACAACCCCAGGGTAGTATTTGGAGACTTGACCACCTCTCTATCAGTAATTGGCATATGCAGCAGGGAGAAAAGCAGTAAGGTGGAGCTAAACAGCACCACCGATCAACAGGATTTAATTGTCACTTATAGAATACGTCACCCAACAATGGCAGATTACACATTCTTCTCAAACTCACATGGAATTTTCACCAAGACCATAAATCACACCTTAGCAAATATAAAATAAAAGTCACACCAAGTATGCTCTCAAGCCAACATGGAATTAAACTCAAGATCAATAATGGAAAATCCCAAAATATTTGGAGATTAAATAACAGACTTCTAAGCAACACAGGGGTAAAAAAAAAAAAAAAAGAGTCTCTATAGAAATTTTTAAATATTTTGAAGAGAGGAAAATGAAAATATAACATCAAAATTTGTGGCATGCAGTGAAAGCTGTGCTCAGAGGAAAATATAAAATGGTGCGGCTACTCTGGGATGCAATTTGACAGGTTAACAAAAAAAACAAGTAAATATGCAACTGCCATGGGGTCGAGCAATCGCACTCCTGGGAATGACACTCCCCCAAAAATGAATATTTATCACACAAAACTGTTCTTGCATGAGTCTAGCAGCTTGATTCATGATAGCCTCCACTGGGGAACTAGGCAGATATACTTAAACAGGTGGAATGATTAAAGTAAGGATGGTACATCCGCATCGTGCATACCGCAGAGAACTACTCAACAGCAAAAAGGAGCGAACTGTTGATATGTACATCCACCTGGATGGATTTCCAGAGAATTATACTAAGTGGGAAAAAGACCAATCGCAAGAGGTTTTATACTGTATCATGCTTTCATATAACATTCTTGAGATGACAGAATTATAGAAATGTCAAACGGATGAGTGGTTGTCAGGGGCTAAGGAGGGGGTGGTGCTGGGAGGGAAGCAGGTGTGGTCCCCAAAGGGCAGTCTGAGGGATCTTTGTGGTGGAGGAAATGTTCATATCTTGATTGTATCAAAGTCGATATCCTGGTTGTGATCTTGTACTACAGCTGTGCAAGATGTTACCACTGAGGCAGAGTGAAGGGTAAAAGGTCTCTCTCTGTTATTTTTTACAGCTGTACGTGAACCTATCATTATCTCAAAATAAAAAGTTTAAGAAAAAACAATGATCGGGGTGTGGGTTACATGGGTATACGCACTGGTCAATACTCGTTGATCTATATTCTTAAGATCTGTGCATTATACTGTTTGTAAATTTAATTGCAATTTTAAAAATGATGTAACCTCCTAGCCGCCTAACTTATGGCTTTTCAATACACCAGGCGAAGACGTGTTCATAAATAAAGAATCTGAGATACAAATTTCTAATCATACCCTAACTTCTCATAAATACTTCTTGTGTATGTTCCTTAGAGACTTATTTTTTGTTAAAAAATTTTAATTCCATTTCAGTTAACATACAGTAGTGTTGTATTAGTTTCAGGCATACAATATAGTGATTCAATACTTCCATACATCACCCAGCGCTCATCACAAGTGCACTATTAATCCCCATCCCTATCTCACCCAGCCCTCCACCTGCCCCGCCTCCAGTAACCCTCTGTTTGTTCTCTACAGTTAAGAATCTTTTTTTTTTTTTTTTTTGGCCTTAGGGACTTAGTTTGAGTCAGCCTAACTTTAACAGGGTTCAACTGACATTATAATAAATTATTTCTACTTTCTAAATCATATATACATGGTCTTGGCTCCAGCTTGAGTAACACTGTTTGAAACTTATCTAGGAGGATTCCTTAATATATTGAGTAACCTTTTTTTTGCCGCTTGTATTAGTAGATGTATTTTGGAACAACGGCAATGGTTTATCAGAAGCTGGGCTGTTTCATAAAAGAAATATTTAATATTATGAAACAAAACTGCAGGCTATAACACATAGTTCTATTCAACGCTCCACTGTAATTTCATTTATGATTAGCCATAAGATTTATAAATTGTGAAATCTTAAAACTATTATCTAACAAGCAAAATAAATTAGAAAACAGATTTGGGCTGAGAAAAATTTATAAAGGTTTTTAGTCAGCGAAAACTTCTTTTTATCACTCAGTTAGTAACTTAGAACTTCATTATTTCTTGAAGCTTAATACTTCCACAGATTCTTTGCTTAAAAGATGAGATTTCCATGTAATTATCAGCAAATATTTTTTATAATTTTTGTAATCTAGTCAGGCAATATCCCTCAACTTCAACGGAATGTATTTCCCAGAAGTAACTGAGGATATTAGAATCAGAGACTATTAAAACCAGAAGGTCCTGAGAGAAATTTTTGTGCAACAATGTCACTATATTCAGGAAGAAATGGAGGAATGAAAAGGTAAAACCCCTTGCCCAGGCCACAAACTGTTGCCCTGAATGTGCATTCAGGAGTATTTCTTTAGCGCCCTCTACTGTCGAGCCCTGTCAGATTGGCTGGAGGCCCATGCGTTAATATTCTAGTACCGGGAGAAAGACAAATTGCTCACATACATAGCTCATCAGATACACCATACGTGCTATGAAGGAGAACAAAGTAGGGCAGGGGAAGTGTTGCAGAAGGGGGTTGTAATTTTAGATACAGCAAGGTCTGAGAAGGCCTCCAAGATCAAATGACATCAGAGCAGATTAAAGGAGGGAAGGAGGGGGTTCATAGGGGTGAAGGACGAAAAGCTTTCTGGGCAGAGGCAACAGTCAGTGCAGAGGCCTGAGGGAGACCCCTACTTGGTCTGTTCCAGAAACAACATGGAGGTAGGAGTGGCCGGAGCACAGGTGGGAAATGAGGACCAGGAGAAGAGATGCATGAAGAGCCTTCCAGGCCTTTGTAAGGACTCGGCTTTTACTCTCTAAGAAATGGGGAGCTACTGAAGGTTTTTGAGCAGGAGAGTGACCTACTCTAACTTTGGTTCTTTGGGGAATAGACAGTAGGGAGGCAAGCACAAACACAGAGACCAGTTAGGAAGCTCTGAATTAATCCAGGGGAGAGATGATGCTATTTGGCACCAGGGTAGTTGATACGGAGCTTGTGAGAAGGGAGTCAAATTTTTGAAGGTAGAACCAAAAGGGAGTAAATGGCAGAGGGAGAACTAGAATCCAGATTTCTGATGCTCTGGTTTTCGATGCACCATGTTGCTGAATTGTTTTTTTAGAGTCCAAGAAAGTATTCCCCAGAAATAACTGGATTTCTGAGTCACAATAAGGATGGGAGTTGTACGTCTTCATATGCAGCTGAGGCACAGGCCACAATCATTCTAGCAAGAAAATGTTTATAATTAGAAATAGCTTACATTTGTCATGTTGACCCATCAGAAAGAAGAAAATTTTAATTACTTGCATTATTGTTGCATTGACCCTAGACTTAAAGTATCAGTCTGAAATTGCACTACAGTTGTTAAAAAGAAAAGGCAGCGGGTGGTTTCATAATAATTAAGTTAAACCTGCATTAGAAATTAAAATCTGGGGCACCTCGGTGGCTCAGTCGGTTTAGCGTCTGCCTTCAGCTCAGGTCGTGATCCCAGGGTCCTGGGATCGAGCCCCACATCGGGCTCCTGGCTCAGCAAGGAGACTGCTTCTCCCTCTGCCTCTCTCCCCTGCTCATGCTCGCTCTCTGTCTCAAATGAATAAATAAAAAAATCTTAAAAAAAAAAAGAAATGAAAATCTGTCCCCATTAATCAGCTATAGAGGGTGTCCTACCCAAGCTTATTTGAAAACAGGGTTCATTAAAAGTGACACATTTTTCAGATACCAAGCTTAGACACACATATCATTTCTCCATGCGTAAGTCAGATGCCAAATACATTGCTTTGTGTGCAAACATAACAATATTTACAGCCAGCATAATTCAAGAAACTCATGTCTTCAGACACATGAAAAGATGCTCATCACTAGTCAGCACGGAAATGCAAATCAAAACTACAACGAGGTATCACCTGACACCTGTCAGAATAGCTAGAATAAAAAAGACAAGAAGTTAAGTGTTGGCGAGGATGTGGAGAAAAAGAACCCTCATGCACTGTGCGTGGCGATGCAAGCTGGTGCAGCCACTGTGGAAAACAGTATGGAGGTTCCTCAGATGAAGCATAGGAATACCATCTGATCCAGTAATCCCACTACTGGGTATTTACCCAAAGAAAATAAACACACTAATTCAAAAAGATACATGCACCCCAATGTTTACTGTAGCATTATTTACGACAGCCAAGATACGGAAGCAACCTAAATGTCCATTAATGGATGAATAAAGATGTGAAATATCAAAGTTCATGTTTTGTTTTGTTAAGATTTTATTTATTGGGGGCACCCGGGTGGCTCAGTCAGTTAAGTGTCTGCCTTTGGCTCAGGTCATGATCCCAGGGTCCTGGGATCAAGCCCTATGTCGGGCTCCCTGCTCCACAGGGAGTCCACTTCTCCCTCTCCCTGCGGCTGCCCCACCCCCAACCTCGTGTTCTCTCTCTCCCTCGCTCTTTCTCAAATAAATAAAAAATCTTTTTTAAAAAGACTTTATTTATTTGAGGGAGAGTGCATTAGTCAGGGGTAGGGGTAGAGGGAGAGAATCTCAAGCAAATCTCCCAGCCGAGCAGGGAGCCCAATGCAAGGCCTGATCCCATGACCCTGAGATCATGACCTGAGGCAAAATCAAGGGTCGGTCGCTCAACCAACTGAGCCACCCAGGTGCCTCAAGATTCATGGTTTATATTTGGTTAGGCTCTTAAGCCTTTATAAAGTTAGAACAGGATCCCCCACCACCATTTTTTTTTCTTGACTATTGACTTTTTAAGAGACCAGATTATTTATTTTATCTGGATGTTTGATCATTTCATCATGATGACATTTGGCTTGTTTCTCTATACCTTGTTCCTATAAACTAGATGCTAGAGCTTGTCTTAGATTCATGTTTAATGTTTTTGACAATCATACACCATAGGCAGTCCTGTCTACTCCCCATTGTGTGCACTAGGAGGAACATAACGTCAGGATGTTCCACTGTTGGTGAAGCTAGTTTTGAGTAGTGTTGCCATTATCTCCTGTTGTACGACAAATAGTGCAAAAACAGTGTCTCTAAACCACTATCATTTCTTTTTCATGATTTCTGCGGGTCCTGAATTCAATCAGAGCAGTGGGGGCAGCCTGTTTTGGCTCCTCGACGCCTGGGATCCCAGCAAGAACACATGAAGGCAGAGGGCTGGAATCATTTCTTCACATGGCTGCTGGGGCTGGTGGTTAATGTGTTCTCTCCTTGTAGCCTGGCATTCTTCCAACATGGTGACAAGGTTCCAAAGAACAGTATCCCAAGAAAGAGACAGATGGAATTCATATTGTCTTTAACAGCTAGCTTGGAAATCATGCAGTGGCATTTCTCTCCATTCTATTGGCTGAAGCTACAAAGATACGCCCAGATTCAAACGGAGGGAACAAGGACCCTGCCTCTTGATGGAAGAGTGTTGATATCACATTGAGGGAGCGTGCATCAAAACTTAGATCTTTAAAAGTGTTATTTTCAAAAATAAATAAGTAGAACAAGTCTGTCATTTTTCTTGAAAATGAAGTTCAAGTCACAGAGATTAGTTCTTGTTTGAAAATTAATGTCTTTATTATTCTTTGATGAATACAAGTCTACCAGTGTGTGCCCAAATTAATGTAACAAACTGATTATGTGCTAATGATTAAAATAGAGACTAATTGCTCACCTTAGTATCCACTCTACAAGAGTTAGACACATTTGTCAACATAGTTGTCCACTATGAGCGTCAAGAAATATTTCAAGCAGATAAAATGATCTTTTATAGAAAAAAAACAATTTATAGAGAAAAATCAAGCAAGACTTAAAACGAAGTAAAGGACAATGCCATTATTCTTATTTAAAGCAAGACATGAAAAATTAAACACATCTGAATTTAAATTAGGGAGGAAGAAGGGATAATACGTAGTGCCCAAAATATGTTCTGTGGTCCTCATGGTGACAGTATTAACCAGGCCACCAGGCCTAGGAGATGATTTTTCCCTCGGCTCCAAGGATCAACCTGCCCAGCAAATGGCAGAGAGATTGTGATAGGTAACTTTATGTGTCACCTGGACTGGCCACAGGGTGCCCACATTAAACCTTATTTCTGGATGTGTCTGTGAGGGTGAAGGGATTAGCATTTCAATCAGTGGACTCAGCAGACTGCCCTCCCCAGTGTGTGTGGGCATCATCCAATCCATGGACGACCTGAATACAACAAAAGGTGAAGGAAGGAGGAATTCACTTCTTTTTTTCCTGCCTCACTGCTTGAGTAACAACATCGCATCTTCTCTGCTTCACAGGCCCTCAGACTCAGGACTGAATTACACACGGCTTTCCTGGGTCTCCAGCTTGCAGACGGCAGATCGGGGGACTTCTTAACCAATTTGTCATAATCTCTCTCTCTCTCTATCTCCTCTTCGTTCTATATCTCTGGAGAACACTGACTAAAACACACCTAGCCAGACAGTCTCCTTAAGCACGCAAGAGAAACATCCTAAATTCTTGCAATCCAACCACCCATTTTCCATGACAACTATCAAACTGCTTACATGTTATTATCTTTTTCATCTCAGTATATTTTTATTACAATTTCATTACAGGTTGATGTTTATAGATTGGTTTATACCAAATGCATTTCAGGTAAGCTGTTCCCTAACAACATATGGGAAAGCAGAATCATTACATGGAAGGGCTGCCTACAAATCCAACTTTTGCCTGTAGACTGAAATGCCATTGATAGAATTTTGACATTAACGACCTTTAATTCTACAGAGCCTGAGTCTCATTGGGGCACCTGGGTGGCTTATTCGGGTAAGTGTCTGACTCTTCATCTCAGCTCAGGTCTTGCTCTCAGGGTCGTGAGTTCAAGCCTCGTGCTGAGCTCCATGCTGGGTGTGGAGCCTACTTAAAAAAAAAAAAGCCTGGGTACCCTTGACCTTATCTTCTTGAACTTTTCCTTCCATTATCACATGTGTATCTGTCTTACTGAGGTCTACAGCACTGTCACTAAACACAAAAACTAACCATGAATATTTTTTAGTTCCATTATATGCCTAGCCCAGAGGCTCATGTGGTAGGGGGTTAAATATGTGCTGAAAGAAAGTGAATTTTAAAATATATATGCTTTACTTACTAAAATGTTTCGTTTTTATAGGAAGCTAGAAAAGAAAATGAAGAAGCCAAAGAAATCTTATATATAAAGAAATTACATATAAGGAAACTATGTGAGTGGCCTCTACACCCTATTGTTAGCCAGTTCAAAAAAACCCACGTGCTTCAGGTTATAACGTATCGGGTAAGGCCCCCCCCTCGGACCTCTGAGAGCCTCCGGCAGTGTCGTAAGATATTCAGGATCACGTGAAACCGCTTGTCAGCTTTCAAAGCTGTGAACTCCTTTATGTCAGCTTCCACTATGAAATAATGACCTGAAAATAAAGATATTAGTACCAATTTTCATTAAGGACAACTTTCAGGATGAGACTTTAATGCATTAGATTGTGAATATGAATAACATTGATCGTTTTTATTATCATTAGGCACCCAAAGTTGAGAACAGGTATTCTTGCTAAAATGATTAGTATTCTCTCAACTGAAGTTGCATGTTCACTGTAGCATTTTAGAAACGTAGCCCTGCTTATCATATTACTGGCTATCTGTTTGTATCTTCTAAAAAATTGACTTTTCAAGAGGAAATATGGGAGAGTGGTTAAGAGAATGAAACGCCCAGCAGCTCTGTCCCTTAACCGGCTGACACTGGGCAAGTAACAGAACCTTTCTCTGCCTAATCTGCAAAATGGGGGCAACCGTATGTACCTTATAAGATGTGAGGATCTCAATACACGATCTGGCAAATGGTAAGTGCTATATAAGCAGGACCAACTGTTTTCATTACCACTCTAATTCTAAAAACACTGGGTATTGTTTCATAATAGATTCTAAAGCAGCGCTTCTCTATCTTGGAACTACAGACATTCAGAGCTAGTTATTTCTTTCCGTGGGAGCTGTCTTGAGCATTGTACTCAAGTCTACTTTTAGTCTCTAGATGCCAGTAGCACCCCCAGCCCTAGTTGTAACAACCAAAAGTATCTCCAGCGATGGAGAAAAATGTGCCCTAGTGGGAAAACCACTCCTGGTTGAGAACTACCTCTCTAGATTCAAAATTTTATAGAATTCATCTTGTCTCTCACGATTTAATTACACTCCAGTCGACATGCACACACATATATGCTATCATTTTTACCTTTGGTATCCTTTGTTTCTTCATCAATAAATCTGTGATAGAGATTTCTGGCCACGGAACTCATTGACTTTTTTGGTTGATGTAGGATTTTATATTTACTGGCCACCGCCTTGTTGATTTCTTTAATAACATCATTAATTTGACAATAGGTTAAGCGAGATTTCATGTACCTGCAAATAAATATATGATTAATTTTTAAAAGAATCATTATACAAAATTATTTTCTTTGAAAAATGTTTATGTATGATGACTTTATATAGAAGCAAAGCTATTAGAACTCTCATAAAAAAAAATGTATAGGGGCACCTGGGTGGCTCATTTGGTTGAGCATCCAACGCTTTTCAGCTCAGGTCATGATCTCAGAATTGTGAGATGGAGCCCCGTGTCCAGCTCCACACTCAGAATGGAGTCTGCTTGAGATTTTCTCTCTCCCTCTCCCTCTGCCCCCAACCCCCGCCAAAATAAACAAACAAATCCTTTTTAAAAATGTTTATCAACTTCCAAATAAACCAGACATATCTCAACAGCTGAAAATTTAAATAGAACCACAGCATATCAGTTGCTTAACTTCCCTATTTCTATCTGGATGTATTCATCGCCATTCTCTGCCTACAGAGAATGTATTTAAATTAGAGAGGAAGAAGTGATAACATCAATTTAAAATAGGGTCTCAAATACTACAATTTAAAATAGGGTCTCTTGGGGGTGCCTGGGTGGCTCAGTCGTTAAGTGTCTGCCTTCGGCTCAGGTCATGATCCCAGGGTCCTGGGATCGAGCCCCGCATTGGGCTCCCTGCTCCGCAGGAAGCCTGCTTCTCCCTCTCCCACTCCCCCTGCCTGTGTTCCCTCTCTCGCTGTGTCTCTCTCTGTCAAATAAATAAAAAATCTTAAAAAAAAATAAAATAAAATAAAATAGGGTCTCTTGCTGGTTAACTTCAAGACAGAAGCTTATTGAAACATTTTTGAATGTTTGTGAGCAAGGGAAACAAACATTTAAATATGAAATAAATTACCTAACTTATACCACTCTGGTTTTTTGCAAACTTATCTGTTCTGAGAAAGAAAAAAAAGAGGAGGAGGAGGAGGAGGGAAGATGGACAACAAAGACCACAACAAAGACGGCAACTGCTATCAGGACAGAGCGCCAGCTGAGCAGACGGCAGAGGAAAGGGCCTGGGGGCCAGGTGCGGGGCGGAGGGGAGCCAGTGCACAGCTCTGGGCTCTACCCCCTCGAGCACTGGTCCTTCTCTAAAGCCACTCTTCCAATCCCATCTCCCTCTTGCCATCCTCCCAGTCACCACACAGTCTTAGAATATAAAAATAGGAGACTCGATTTCTCTGTACCTACCAACAACAAAACTCAATGATCTGCCTCCATTTTGCCCTTCAACAAACTGTGGATTCAGTATGTGAAACTCTGCCCTTCACCTCTCCTCAAGGGGGCAGTTCCCTAATCAAAACTTCCATAGTATAAAATAATATATGAATATATTTAAAGGAAAATGTTCATATTAACCAAGAAACATTCGTTTTCGTTATTCTTTTATTTAAGGATCTTATTTGAGAGAGGGAGGGAGGGAGGGAGGAGGAGGAGAGAGAGAAAGGGAACACAAGCAGGGGGAGTGGGAGAGGGAGAAGCAGGCTCCCCGCGGAGCAGGGAGCCGGATGCGGGGCTCCATCCCAGGACCCGGGGATCATGACCTGAGCCAAAGGCAGACGCTTCACCGAGTCACCTAGCTGCCCCTTTCTCTTCATTTCTAAATTCATTTTTGCCGCTGTTCCCACAAACTGTTGATCCCACAGCTCCCCACAAAGCAATTCCTTTAAATCCTCTGAACTATCACCTTAAGGTCAATACCCACCCCTACCCTCTGCCAATGTTCTCTATTTTAACTCAACCCTCAGTGTTTATTTTTTAAAGATAATAAACAAAAGCCCCATGTTTGGAATATATTCTTCCTTATCCCAATTGTCTAAGTTCTCCCATGCAGCAAATAACCCCTTGGATTAAAAATGAATACTCTACCATGACTATCCTCATTTCCTTCCTTTATCTCTTCTTGGAAGCATTTTATAAAAGCCCATCTACTCCACTGTTCCTCACGGACATTTGCTTTTCTCTTTGGCTCAGCCAATGAGCAACAAAAATAACATTTAAAAAACTGAGTATCATCAAACAGAATTTTCATGAAAATAAAGCTACCATAAAAGACATCACTGACAAAAAATAAAGAGAAAGGTCGGTCTCATTTTGATGAAATATAACACAACTAATAAGCCCACGTTTACAATAACAGTTAACAATGGCAAAATGCTCATAATAAAAAAAGTAAACTGTATTGACAGTATAACCACATTGTTGTAATAACAATCAGAAACAACCTATTAAATTAAATAAAATCTGGAAGGAAATACTCCATCTTATCTGGGTGGTAGAATTACAGATGAATTATTTTCTGACAACATGTTCTCACACGTTATTACTTATATAATAACAACATAACAAGAAATGTAACACTATAAAGCCAAGAAGTTAGGCTAAGCCCCGGAATGATGAGTTTAAAAATATGCGTTTCCGGAGCACCTGGGTGGCTCAGTTGGTGAAGTGTCTCTGACTCTTGATTTCAGCTCAGGTCGCGATCTCAGGGTCATGAGATTAAGCCCCACATGGAGCCCTGCATGGGGGGGGGTCTGTGCTCAGTGGGGAGTCTGGTTCTCTCTTTCTTTCTCCCTCTCTCCCTCTGTCCCTCCCCCGAACATGCTCTCTCTCTAAAATAAATAAATCTTTAAACCAACAAACAAACAGGAGTTTCCATAATGGGCTCTCCGTTACTGTCTTCTGTAAAGAGCAAAGCAGACCTCCTTCCAGGGAAGGTATCTTGTCTTACTCACCCCTGTACTATTCTCCTCAGTGACCCACAGCCTGGAACAGAACACAAACTCAAACAAATGTGTGGCAGAAGTTGAGGAACAAATGGAAACCGAACAAACACAATACTCACCATTCTAATTCTCAAAACTACACAGCACACTTCCCTTAAAATTACAGCAAAACTGAGGCTACTTTTTTAAATTTTGTTTATTGATTTGAGAAAAAGAGCACGAGAGAGCGTAAGTGGGAGGAGGGAGAGGGACAAGCAGACTCCAAGCTGAGCATGGAGCCTGATGCAGGGCTTGATCTCATGACCCTGAGATCATGACCTGAGCTGAAAACAAGAGCTGGACACTTAACTAAGCCACCCAGGTGCCCCAGAATCGCTACTTTTAAGATGTAACTGGATAAATCTGTATCACAAAATGGTCCTGCAGAGGACTCAGCAATAAACTGACCCATCTCTAGATCTTGCTATGAAAAGAGCTTTAGACCACATAAAAACCATGATTTTAAGCATCTTCAACAAAGATTTCCTGCATTTTCATTGTATGATATAAGACTTGGAGAAAAGATCAATACTTGAACACAGCATGCTATGAATATAATCAAGCTTTAGGATTTAAACAATCATGTCTGTTGACCATTAAAAAGTTGAATGTTAAAATTTTATCTTAAATACTTACGCTGGAATGCCATTAAATTCATCAGAAGTTATAAACGGCATTTCTTTAATACTTCTTTGTTCTTTTGGGGGCTTCTTTGCGGGTACAGTTTCCTCAACTTTGACTGGTTCTTCAGGGTCAAGATCTGACACATTAGCACTGCAGACAGAGATGCACAGATGTATAAGAGATCATCAGAATTTTGCAGCATACTAGAAAATTTTCCCAACTAAAAATAATCAGTTAACAAATACAAGATTCATCTTGTCAAAATAATTTTATAGCTAACATTTTTTGCTGCCCCCACTCCTATTGTTCATGAAGATCTGACTAGTGAAGAGAACGCTGAAAAATTAAGTCCCCGAATCTTCAGTAATAGAATTAAAATTTATATACCCAAAACATGGGTGTATACAGTACCCAGGCCAAACATCTTCATTAGTTATCTCACTGGCTCCTCAAAGTCAATACGTGTGAAGTCGAACTTATCTTAACCACTAAATAGCTTCTCTTCCTGAATCCCTAATTTTGGACATAGGAACATTAGTCCTCTTATACTTCTATTTTTCTAATTTACCCCACTGGCTGTTAGTATCAGTCCTTGCCTGTTACAGACACATTTTAGTTGCCAGCAACGAGCGTGGAACTCTTGGATTCAGTCCTACCTAATTTTTGGAGTCAGTGAGAGCCTAATATAGCTCCCACCCCACTAGCTGAGAGTGTAGAAATAGGCTGTAGCTGCTGGGCTATTTAGCTGCCAGGGAAGGAAGAGACCCTTGCTGGCAGCAGCAAGTGAAGCCACACCAGCTCTACTGCTCCAAAAAAGAAATGGGGTACAGGAGACAAGAGCAGATCCGAGCCAAAAGCAAGTGAAGGGAATCCCAAGAAAGGCAGGGAGGTGAGATCCCACGATAAGAGCTGAGCACCGGACGCGGGGCAGCCAGTTATGGTGTCCGAGGCGCTGTAACTGAGGACGGCCATGTTGGAGGGTGTCAAGGTGAAGATGCCCAATGCTGTGGTGCCATCAGCCCTCCACGAGTCTAACATGAGACTTCAGGGTGAGCTTGGCTGATTCTTAGCTGTACTTGCTTGTCTTCACCAGATGCTAAGGAAGCTCCTGATTTTTTCTTCATGCCCTGCTCTATCAGCTGAAAACCATTTCAACCTACAGAAAGGTTCTGCTTTGACCTTGGCTGAAAACTGAAGCTAAGCCCATAGTGAGGTCAGGAGAAGAAAAATTCCTCCTATTCCCCAGGCCATATTCCTGCTGGATGTCCGATGTCCAGCCCACACTACAATCCTGGCAGATGTCCTGTGGTGACCTCTGTTCCTAGCTTTCATTCATGACCTTGCCCACCATTTTCTCTTCTTGCAGGGAAACTGCAGGGGACCCTGACCATGCCACGCACTCTGCTGAGCTTATCTTCTTCTGGAGAACTTCAACCACCAGCAGTAATGTGACTCTTCTACTCAGCAAGCCCCGTGCCTTCCTTAATCTGACCGGCAGATACACCGACGTTTGTTTTACTCTTCTTTAATTTGCACAAATAATGGTTAGTCACTTTTCTGTATATATAGGATACATTTCAAACGTTAAAAAATTTTAAGTTACGCATGGAATGTTTTTACACCCTTGGAACCCCCTTTTAGAAATGTAACTTTGGTGGCAGAAGCCTGGAGAGCAGGGAGTAGTGGAACCATGGAGGGACAAAACACAGGAGCGCTCAAAAACAAGGATGGAAGATCGCACTCAGAGCCAGCCAATGAGAATGGAGGGAGGGCTGGGACAGACAAAACCCCACAGAGGCAGCATGCACAGCTGAGGGCTGCAGAGAGAAAGACGGGCGGAAGGTACCCGGGTGCTGTCCAGGGGACGGGAGGAAGGCAGCGGGCATGGCGGGTGGCTAACAAGGGCCTGGTCGGCTTGGCCTCAAACACGCAGAGCTGGGAGGACAGCTCATGTATTAGGCCCCCGGCAAGCAGCAGAGGTCCCGTCGAGGCTGGAGCTGGACATCTGTGAGCACTGAGCATGGTGGAGAGGGCATGAGCCACACACAGGTTTAGGAGACACCCGCAGTGCAAAGAAGGGCGGAGCAACGGGAGGTAGCCAAGTCAGGGCTGCGGGCTGCCAACGGAGCGCTGCTGCAGAGCAGAACTCAGCACTTCCGACATGAAGAGACACAGAAAGACAATCTGAACAGGAGGATCAGGGCTGAGGGGGAGTTTCTGGATCAGTTGCCGGAGTGTGGTAGCACGAGTAGCCCAGGGACAGGCCCTGGGGCTCTGGAGAAAAGAGGAGGTGTGAACATATACTGGTCGGGGACACATGGGGGCACTAGTTTGAGGGGGGAACGCAAAGCTAAGTGTTTTGTTCCGGTGGCTGTTTTTAAGATGGGACGTTTATTAAGCTTATTTTTACCCTAAGAACAGTGGTTCTCAAGGATCAGGGGAGAGTGTGTCCCCCAGAGGCCATATGGCAATGTGAGGAGACATTTTTCACTGTCACAGCTGGGAGGGGTGGGGGGATACCACCGACATCTAGCCGGTAGACAGAGATCAGGGATGTTACTAAACATCCTCACTGTCCTCACAACAAAGAATTATCTGGCCTAAGACGGCTGAGGTGGACAAACTCTGCTCTGAGGAAAAGAAATGAGAAAAAGTGGGAAAAGAGAGCCCAGCCGACACTCGCCCACGGGAAAGAGGAGCCACATTTTCCGCAGAGGTAGCAAGACAAGAAGACTGGGGGCACCTGGGTGGCTCAGTCGTTGAGCGTCTGCCTTCGGCTCAGGTCGTGATCCCGGGGTCCTGGGATCGAGCCCCGCATCGGGCTCCCTGCTCAGCGGGGAGCCTGCCTCTCCCTCTCCCACTCCCCCTGCTTGTGTTCCCTCTCTTGCAATCTCTCTCTGTCAAATAAATAAATAAAATCTTTAAAAAAAAAAAACATAATCACTAACAAAACCACAAGTCCATAAGAAAGCAAAAAGAGTTGAGATGTTTAATAGTTTTGTAAATGCAGACAGCAAGAATAATTATAAATACACTTACAAGTTCTGGCTTACTGTTACTTGAGGCAAATGGGGAGGAATGTTTTCTTTGAGATGCTCCACATCTTTATAATCCTCTTCAAGAGATTCACAGAGTTCCTAAAATTTAAAGAAAATGCTCCCAAGTTAAGTGTCTGTCCTGCCTGTGTGTGTTTTAAGACGTTATAAAGAGCATGAAAGACTCACTCACAATCATAATGCCTGGGGGTGTTTAAAACACAGAAGAGGTGGAAAAGTACTGACTGCAGCAATATTTTTTTAAAAACCGTTTGGTTTCTAGAGCTCTTTTTGGATGGCAAGATAGTAGCTTTCTCTACTGGTTTTCAGAGAACGACTGTTATAATCACATTACAACAGGGAGGGTTGACATTTAACTGCAGCCTTGGAAAGCAACTAAAAAATGTATGAAGGATTTATGTTTGTCATTCTGGTAAACTGCTTTTGTTGATTTAACAAACATTCCCCAGTGTTATCTGTACCACAGCTCCAGGGGGACAGTGCGTGCCTGGAGCACGCGTACGAGAACCTACTCGTAACAACTTCCACATACTCTAGCTTAATGGAAATTTCTACTGGATCATAACTGCTTTGTTTTTGTTTTGTGTTGTCTTTAGTTTACCTTTCACTAGAACTTGACACTATGAACTCATGCAAATTTATTAAGAAAAATACTCTACACCTTTGGATTCCTGTCATCTGATTCTCAATCATAAGATGAACAAAAATTCTAAATAGTCTTCAATTCTGAATCTAACATTCTCTAGGCCCACACTTAACCGTGGGCACTCTTGGGTAGGTTAGAAGTGAAACTAATATTAGCTTCTGTTTTAAATTTATAGGATGTCTTTCTTTCAAAGAGATGAATGATGTTCACAGCCACTAATTTCATTTCAACTAGTAACAGGATAGGCATATTCATGCCCATTCCTATAGCTGAAAAGTCTTTACAGACCTTAAGGATTTTAAGGCTGAAAGGGACCATGGAGGCCACCTTGTTCAATCCCACGGAACACATCAGTGGCTCTAACGGCATGAGGTAACTATGTACAGATGGCGTATTTTCCCAGAAGTACACAAGCACTTTCATTAGCTTAGTCAGTTAGAAAGCTTACTTGGAACAAAATGGTGTGCAACTGAGACTCAAGTGTTTCTGTACTTGAGAATCCTTGTATTTTATAGAACAGAGAAATGCAGAATAGAAGGGACCTAAGAAATAGTTCAGTATGACTCATTATTTTCCAAATGAGGACCACAAGACCCGAAGAAGTAACAGGTCTTTTTCAGGGTGCTAGAGGGTGCTAAGGGCAGCCAGGGTGAGAATCTGCATCTCCTTGCCCCAGGGTAGGTGTTCCTGACACACCACTCTACCAGACCGCTTGTTTAAATTAAACCTACCAAAAATTATTTAGGATATCTTCTTTTTAGTACAGTTCAATTTCATTGGCAACCAGCATAAAGAAACACCTGTGGAGCCCCAGAGTCCTTTATACTAAGAAGATACAATGCAAATAGCACTCTATACCATTAGTAATTTAAAAAGGTAAGAACATCTTAAAAATTTAAAGAATCCTTCAGAATTCCCTGGTGATGATGGAGTTTGTATCTATTGCCCTTTCATTTCTTTACTGGAAAAACATTACCTTGAGTGAATGGTTGGTTTGTTCTTGATATTGAATCTCCAATTCCAACTTATTTAGAAGTTCATTTACTACAATGATTTCATCTCCTATTTTATCTAATGTAGTCTTCAAGGTAGGTTCCTGACCTATTAATAGACAAAGAGGGAATGAAAAATAAAGTATACAGAAAAGTATTAGCATTCTGTATTCTTTAACTCAGTTGTTCCCAATTAAACTCTTGGACCAGAGCTTTACTTTAGAGAGACACTTAGGGAGGAGATAGGACTCTTGTTTCAGCCCCTAGGACCTGTCTCCATGGATAATCTTAAGACCTCATTTCTAAGTAATATGGTAGAGAAGGAAGAGAGAGATAAGTATGAAGTGTCCCCTGAGTCTTTTGATTTTGGCAAAGTCTTCTACTATGATAAAACACCTAGAAATGTTAGATAAAAAAACAAAAACCAAAAAAACTTCTACAGGCATAGCTGAGCTTTCATGAGAATAAGGTAAATCTCAAGGGCTGCAGCATGAAGACAGACCCACAGACTGGCAGTATGTGGGAGCTGATGCTGCAGCAGCCCTAATTGGGGGTGCACAGGAAATCTGGAGAGAGGAGTTTGCCAGTCTCAGCAACCCAACACATTTGGTTTTAATGGGTGCAAGAACCAAGGCTTTTGTACTTCAAAGCACAGGGTGTTGGAAGTGAGAATCCCAAATGAGCCTTCTTCATGGGATAAACCTTCAGTTAAAGTGCACACCTCAAAATTCTAATCACTCGCCAGGGAGAGAAGCTTGTGGCTCTCAAGGGTGTGTGGAAGATGGGGGACAGTTTCCCTTCAGAATTTGTAGTAGTGGCTTGGGATGCACCTGGTTTGAGATTCGTATTTACACTATTTACTATTTCTAAGAAGAAAAAGTAACATAAAAAGTCACAGGCTGGTACTAAGCCTGGGATGCTTGACAGAAACAAACACCAGGCATTTATAAAGTAGCATGCTCTCATACTCCCAACCCCACCTCCTGGCACCCGTCTCTAGTTCCACAGATTTGAGGATGAGAAAACCAGAGTCTCCTCCTCCCCAGAAATAAAAGAATAAAAAAAATTTTGTTTTAAAGAGCAGATCAAAAGCACAAAAGAAAAACTATTCTCGTAATCAAATCTTTCCTTCTTTATTTCTAGTAACCAATGAAATACACATAAGTAAAGTCACTATTGGGGAGACGGGGGGAAAAAATAAACAAAAGCATAATTTGACTGTATCTGTAGATTATGGAGGCTGTAGAGTAAAATGGCCAGAAGGTCCAAGACCTAAAGCCAGAGACACCGGCACCTACCTCAAGGTTACTGTGAAGATAAGCAAGAAAGTACCTATAAGATGGGTTGAACACTGTGCCTGGAATCTGGTAAAACACTCAATAAATGCTAACTACTATTCATCATCATCGTCATGACAAGCAGCATATAATTCTGTCTAATAGGGCAATGTTAATTGCATTTGATTGTAGGCTCGTAACAACTAAAAGAAATTAGTAAGTAATAAGAGTACGGATGTCTCTATTGAGATTAATTTATAGGGAGTAAATAACTAGTTTGGATACACTGGTATCTCAAATAATTTTAGTCACCTAAATTTTAGGGCCTTGTCTACTGATTTATAGAAACATAATCAACTGAGCAAATACAATACTTTTAATAGAAGTAATCTAGTAAATTACTGCAGCCAGAGTGGCAAACAAATTACTGGGCTCTATTAAATAAGCTATGGAACCAAAGAGAGAAATCATTCTCTCCACATACAAATGATGGTTACTGAGTGTGTAGTGATCTAATAGTTCACATTGCTTAGGCCAGTCCTCATGCCTTGGTGGAGTCATTTGAATTCAAGGTTTAGTTGTTTTATAGGTCTCAAAATTTTATCTGTTTATCCCACAGTAATCATGCCCCTAGAAAGAGAAGGTAAGCAAGACTAGTTATAGACGTCCTTTTTGCGTTATTGAATCAAAGTGGCATAGAAGTAGAAAGAATACTAGACTGGGACTCAAGATACAAAACTGTGGTCCCAACTGACTACCTAGGAGTTAGGGGAGCTGGGCAAGTCACTTGACTTCTGAGAGTCATGTGTGAAACGAGGGAGCTGGAGAAGATGAACCCACAGTCCCTTCAGCTTTAACTTTCTACAGAGAATGTGAGCTGTAAACTGTATAATGGATGATGTTCCTTTACTGGAGGTTCTCAACAAGAGATGAAGAATATCAAAGTCCCTAGAAGGACATGTATAATTTGAAAGGGCATTTCAACAGTATAATTTAATATTTTAAAAAATTTCTTAGATTACCAATTCATACTACAAACTATACTAAACTTCACCACAATTTTCCCAGCAGGTAGAATTCTGCCTATAAATAAGTCTTAAGCTCTCCTAGAATGGACCCGGGAGCTCACAATTTTTGTAAACAATATTTTCCCAGACTTGACAAGGATCACCCATTTCTTTGCACTGTCATTGCCTCATCCTCTTTCAGCACTTCAAAATATTCTAGAAGATGGTTACAATCTCCAAGCTTCTGGACATTAGAACTGGACATTTTCAATCAGTTGTTTCCTAGTCATATATAACAATAAGCTTCCTCCAAAGCAGGCTGGAGATGGATAATGGGCTATTTTTCACCTCTGTGGGTCTTTTCCACTTCTATTTTTATTCCTTACCTTTCAGTATCCCCACTTAGCTTTAACACCACAAATTAACCTTCAAATCTTCCTATTGTGCCTTTTGTATCTCAGAAAAACACAAGCAATTAAGTCTAATTAATATCCAGTTCATTGTTCAATATAACTTACATTTTAGTACTCCACAATATTCAAAATATTAATGCTGGAGTGCTTCAAAAAACCACTATTTGAAAGTTAAAATTACCTTTCACTTAACCAGGCATAAGATAGTCATAGTGGAACAATAATTAAAATGCATTTTATATCTACGACGTCAGTGGAATCTGTCCTACTTACCACAATTCCTTAGTGACAGAGTTCTTTTAATGTTGGCAATCTTTTCATTAATATGAGAGCATAATTGTTCCAGATCTGAGGCCATCCTTTAAGCCTCTGAAGAAAAAAAAAAAAAAAAATTTACAAAAACAGAAAGGACAAGTTTCTGTTTACTTTCATAATCCAATAGTGGTATTTACCAGTATTGTTCAGTAATGTGAGCCAGTAAATGGACCACAGAGGTGATCCAGTAAATCACATCTTGAAAAGAAAGTACAAAAACTCAATTTCTTTCCATTCTACAAAATTCAGTTTTTAACTAGAGTCCAATACTGACTTGTCTTTGAGCCTTCTGGAATCAACGCATCCAAAACCAAGATACAGGGGATTTAGGGGGACAAATGCACTATTTATATATAAAGACAACTCTGAAGTTTTCTTTAAAACGGCAAAGTACACATGAGTTAAAAAGAAAACACACAGTTAAGTGCAAAGAAACGAGTCCAAGTAAGCATTTCTCCCATGCTGCGGGGGACTGGAGCTTTACGGTTTGGGGTTGATACAGAGGCAGAGGGAGGGGAAGGAAGGGAGTCAGTTATCATTCATTCCGAGGGTAGGACAGATCTAAAACAACCACTGCAGCCAACCGAGCGGTGGGAAGACAAGCCCGGTTCCTCGGCTCCGCCTGGCTCCCCCGCGCCCCTACTCCGCCCAAACAATGCCTTGCGTCTGCCTCCGAGGGCAGGACCCCCAACTTCAGATCCCAACCTGGCGCGGATCCGGGAGCAAAGCGCCACGCGCTGCAGTATCGCGAGCCGTCGAGACCCAGTCTCGGAAGCCCAGGATCGCGAGAGGCGACTCCGGGATCGAAATTCAAAGCGCCCGCCGGGACCCGGCGCCGCGCAGGCGCACCTCGGCGCTCCCGGAAGGCGGGCAGCTCGAGTTCCGGCGCCCTCGAGGGCCATAGCGGGGCGGAGCCACAGCGGGGCGGGGAAAAAGGCGCGGCTGGGTGGATTGACACGCAAGGCAGCCGGGGCCAGTGCCCCTCCTGGTCCAGGCAGTCTCGGGTGATCCCAGTCATCTCGTGTCGACTGCTGCCCGGCCAGGGACTGCGCGCTCCGGGAATCACACGGCGAGCTCTAACAGTAGGTCTCCGGGTTGGTGGCACGTTAGAACCACCAGGGAGAGCTTTTACAAATTCCAGTGCCTACGCTGGACACCAAGTCATTGAAATCAGGCACCCTGGAAGTGGGGTCCACGCCCTAATATTCTAAAAAGCACCCCAGATAATTCCAAAAAGCCCTCCAGTTTGTGAGCTTAAGGACAAGGACCTTGTCTTCGTAGAGTTGACAGCCTCTATAAGGGCATTTACAAATTTAAACTAAGAAAAAGGATTAATTCTCCCTGTTGGGGAAAAAAAAAAAAGTGGGGGGAAAGTATCCTCGAGCTGGTGTGTCAGCTCCACAGTCATCAACGATCCAGATTCCTTCTGTCTTTTGGCGCCACCATCCATAGCATCATGCATCTTGACTGTGATGCAAGATGACCCTGCCAGTTCCTTCCTCAGATCTTGGTCTAAGGCAGCGGAAAAGAAGAGGCAAGGGTCAGAGGCTCACTTACCAGCTGAGCCACCACCTTTAAAGAGTTTTTTTGGAAGCCACACCCGATGGCTTCTCTCTGATTTCCACTGGTCATTCACATCTGCAAGGGAGACTGGAAGAAAAAAATCATTAAATTTTTTTTTATTTTATTTAGACAGTTACATTGCATCCTCAACCATATAGGGGTTCTGTTTGTAAGGGAGAAGGAGAGCATAGATTCTGGGTAGGCAAATAGCAACCTTGGCCATTTCTACTTAGTACTTTTAAAAAATTTCTGGAAAATTTCAAACTAAAAAAGTTAAAATAGGATAATGAACCCCATGCTCAACCCATCACCCCAGCTTCAACCATTACTAACTTATCTCAAATCTTGTTTCATCTGTACCTCCTCTCCTCTCACCCTTTTCCTACTGGAATTTTTTTTCCCTACTGGAATAGTTTGAAGCAAATTTCAAATATTGTATCTTTCTAGCCAAAAACATTTACATATTTATCTTCTGAAGATAGAACCTCTTTAAAAATTACCACATTAGCATTATCACACACAGATATTTTAATAATTATTTCTGAATAACAAATACCCAGCCAATGTTCAGTTTCCCCTGATTATATCATTGTTTTTTATTTTATTTTATTTTATTTTATTTTATTTTTATTTTATTTTATTTTAAGGATTTTATTTATTTGACAGAGAGAGACATAGCAAGAGCAGGAACACAAGCAGGGGGAGTGGGAGAGGGAGAAGCAGGCTTCCCGCAGAGCAGGGAGCCCGATGTGGGACTCGATCCCAGGACCCTGGGATCATGACCTGAGCCAAAGGCAGACGCTTAACGACTGAGCCACCCAGGCGCCCTCATTGTTTATTTTAAAAACGATTGGTTTGATTTAGAATCCAAATAACAGTTACACATTATTTTTTTTTAAGATTTTATTTCTTTATTTGACAGAGAGAGACACAGCGAGAGAGGGAACACAAGCAGGGGGAGTGGGAGAGGGAAAAGCAGGCTTCCCACGGAGCAGAGAGCCTGATGCGGGGCCTGATCCCAGGACCCTGGAATCATGACCTGAGCCGAAGGCAGATGCTTAACGACTGAGCCACCCAGGCGCCCCTACACATTGTTATTTGGTTGATACATTTTTAATGTTTCTTTTAATTTTGACATACCTACTTATCTAAAGCTAAAGTCCTTTAACAAAGCCTTTCATTGTAGGACTTCAAATGTAAGGCTTCAAATGTAATTATCTAAGAAAAATAACACAGCAACACAAATTCACCCTGTAGCATCAAGGGCAAACATTTTCAGATTATTTCCCAGGAGAAAATAAACAGGAAGACCAAGAGCATGAAGGCATTGAATACAAGAGGAGATGGTGAAAATGTGAAAAAAAAATATACAAATGAGCAATTAGATTGCACTGCCTGGTTCATATTTCTTCCTAGGTCAGGATTATTTATCAGGATTTCAAGTACAATGGCAGAAACTCAATCCAAACTGACTTAAGAAAAAAAAGACTTTATTTGGCTTATAAAACTGTAAAGTGTGCATGTGTATGTGTCTACAGTTATAGCTGGACCCAGGAACTCAAACATCCAATTAAAGAACCATCTCTGTCTCTCAGTTCTGCATTCCTCTGTGTTGAATCCATTCTCAGGCAGGCTTTCCCTATGGTGACCACTGGTACCTCTAGACTTATACTCTAATAGGTTAGCAGTTCTTGCTTTCTGAACAAGTCTAGCAAAAGCCCCAGGATTTCACCTCATTGTCTTAATTTGGGTCATCTGCCCAGTCTTAAACTAATCAGCATGTTTAGGGGGGTGGAATGGTCTGGTTGGCTAGACATTCAGGAGCTGGGAGTTAGGACAATCTACCCAAAACACAGGGTCCGAGAGTAGGACAGAAGTGGTTTCTGAAACATTACTTTCTGGAGAAGGAGGACAAGTTGGGAAGGGTTGTTTTGAACAAAAGTTTGCTGGGGAAAAGCAAGAGTTCAGGGTGATGATGATTTCTCATTGGCTGAGTTGCAGAGATAGTTGATTTCTCCTAGGGGATACAATGTATATCTTTCTCTGCTGGGGCCTATAATTGATGATTCTTTTCTATTGGTGATTCTTCTGTTGGGGTCTATAATTGACAATTCTTGTAATTGACATGGAATGGTAAGACTTCCCCTTCTAGCCTCCCTTTATTAATTTTTACAAGAGCAAGATATAAGAAATCGCTGGACTGGTCCTTGCAAGAAATATAAGCAAGAATAAAAGCAATGTGAACTCTAGTCTTCAGGGGAAAATAATAACATCAGGAGACTTTTATTGGATACTTAGTCTAATTCAGGCATTTTACACATATTAACCTGTTTAATCTTTGTAATAAAATGAATACTTAAAATTGTGATCTGTACTTTACAGATGAGGAACTGGGGCTTATCATTAAGTAACTTATCCACATCAGTATCTCAGAACCTGTCCTCTTTCCCATGATACTCTGCTGCCTCTCAGGTGCAAGGGGTCAGTCACTTGCTCCCATGTTTTATGCTTCTGAACCTAAAGACTTCCATCATTGTTTAATTCCTTCATGTCACGTATATTACCACATGAACAATTCTAGATTTTTTATGAATTCTAAGTTTTTGATACCTGATTTTGACAAAATACTTTTATTTGTACTTTTCTTACTTTTGTCTTTTTCTTGCAGCTAGGGGTCAAGTTTAATTTCTGGATGTCCCCAACTCAGAATCAATAAAGGTCCTCATTGTAGCACAAAGATCAAAAATCTCTTTAAGCAATAGGACTCTGCCTTTCTGGGAAGCTCAGGAAATATTTAATCCTCTGGTTTTGACAGTGGATAGTGACAACAAGTTTGGGGACAGTTTCATAGCTGTCCTTTCAGAAGAGGGAAGGCCCATTGTAATAGATGGGGCACATTCTGAGATGTGTCACAGATCAGGAATATGTCTGACCCTTTGGGGAGTAATAGCATTCAAGGCAGATTGTGTTTTTTACATTTCCTATTAAACTACCCTCCTTTAGCTTGTTTTTAGGAGCATTTTCCAACTGACAACATTAAAATCCAAGGCATATACTCATAATACAGTTCTCACAGGGACCATTTCTCAATTCTCACTATCTGTCATGGCAGCTGAGTTGAATCAACCTAGAAAATCCAACTCCTCACTTTTACAATGTTTCATACCCTAAAATGATTTATACCTCTGGTGGCAGTTTTTTGGTTTTGTTTGTTTGGTTGGTTGGTTGAGGTTTTTTTTGAAACTAGAGAGAAGAGGAAAAAGAAAAAAGCTTCTTACAGTTTTCCCCTAGTGTTCTTCTCTCATTTTAGAGTCATATTTATCCAGGGTGTACTTTTTTTAGTGTTATAGTTAGAGCCCCAATTTCTGGGCCACCAGGGTGCCCTTAACAAAGTCTCAGAGGCATGTAGTATGATTAGAGGCAGGGAAGGAAAGTCACAGTATGAAAACTACTCTGTCTCCCCCCCCCCCAATGTCTACAATTCTACCCATTAGTGAGAGAGAGGGAGATGGAAAAAAAAATATCAGGAGACCTTTAGGTAGTCCCAGCTCAGTCATTAACTGGCTCTGTGAACTTGAGAAGTAGATGACTTCTGAGATCATGTCCAGCTCAAAGCATTTGGGTTTTTTCCTTCTGAAAAGTATTTCCCTCTTCCTGTGACCTGCTTTTAAATATAAACATGACTGGATGGAGAGTAATGGACTTTTAAGTTAAAAGGGGGGAATTAAGACTATCCCACAGATTTTTTTTCCTGCTTCTTAACAAATATCCCCCAAATAAGTTTTTTTAAATCTTCTCCTCCCCCCAAAATCACTAATAATTGGCAACAACCAGAGATAATGTAATAAATTCAAACACTGATGTCAAGGAGGGAAGCAGAAGATTCTGGAGCACAGAGGAAAAGTAGAGGATGGCTTGGCTCCTAATCACACCACCACCCTGAAATCATATTGAAGAGCCCACATATCTATGAATTGAAGGAAATCTGAAGGTTACCATTTGAGGGATACCCTTTCTTTTCCCTCTATCCTTGATCATCGCTCTCTCCCTGAGTCTAATTTCCCATTGGGAAATGACCCAAAGTTGAGAGTATTCCTCAAAGGGATGGACTACTACTTGAAATTGTGAAAAGCAGAACAATGGTTCGGTGCATTCAACAATGAAAATGAAAAAAAGAGGGGGGAAGGCAAGGAAAGAAGAAACCATGCAAATACTGATAAAGAAAATGATCTACAGGGATACATATTTAAAAGAATAGGAAGAGGGACGCCTGGGTGGCACAACTGGTTAAGCATCTGACTTCTTGGTTTTGGCTCAGGTCGTGATCTCAGGGTCCGGGGATCGGCCCCAGGTTGGGCAACATGCTTGGCCCAAAAGTCTGCTAAAGTTTCTCTCTCCCTCTCTCTCTGCCCCTCCCCCACTCTCTCTCTTTCTCTCTCAAATAAATAAATAAATAAATCTTTAAAAAAAAAGGAATAGCAAGAAATTTTATATCTATATGAACTGTATGTATACTAATTAAAAATAAGACCCCATCAAGAAGAGAGTAAACAGAAACAAAAGAAACAGAACAGAGAACATTAGACCTAAAAACATAAATTGAAGGTCCAAGCAACACCATTACAAAATACATTGAATTACAAATAGCAAGGTATAGAAGAGACACCATTGAAAATCAAGTTAAGAGAAAAGCTTAAGATGATCATGGTATATGCCGTTGAAGAAAAGTTAAAGAAACACAGAGAGGCCACAGAAACAGAAGATAGAAATGGTCCAACATGAGGATAATTTGTGTCCTAAATGCAAAGTGCTCCCAAAATGGGCCAGAATATTTTTTTTAAAGATTTTATTTATTTGAAAGAGAGAGAGAGAGCAAGCACGAGAGGGGTGAGAGGCAGAGGGAGAAGGAGACTCCCTGATGAGCAAGGAGCCCGAGGTGGGGCCCCATCCCCGGACTCCGGGATCATGACCTGAGCCAAAGCAGATGCTTAATCACGTAATCAACTGAGCCGCCTGGGTACCCCGGGCCAGAAGATTTAATAAAGGTGATTACCCAGGAAAAAAAAATTGAACCTCTAGATGGAGATGCACACTGCATTCCAGGAAAATGTATTAAGGGACACTTTACAGCTATAAATATCCAAGTTAAGTTATTCAACTTTAAGGATAAAGAATGAATAATTTAAGCATTCAGAGGAAAAGCAAATTGACTACAAGAAGGAAAAAATCAGGCTGGCTGGCCTCTGACAATGGCACAGTAACATTTCCCCCCATATTTTTATTTTGAAAAATTTCAAACATACATAAAAATGGAAAGAGTTGAACAACAAACACTCATATACCCTTCACTTAAATTCTTCAAATTTAAACATTTTGCTATTTTGTCCTTCCTATATAGCTATACATATATAGTGGTGGTTTTAAAACTCCACAAATATTATAGTGTGTATTGCAAACTCTAGGGAGACCACTAACTTTTTTTTAAAAGAAGTATAATTGTTTATTAGTAAAAATGCTCAACTAAACCCAGGGAAAGTAGGAAAAGAGGCCTCTAGAAACATATAGAACATACTTACAAACCTGGCTGATATCAATCCAAATACATCAGTAATCACTTTAAATGTGAATGGGTCTAATTACACTAATTAAAAGACAGAGATTGTCAGAATGGATAAAAAAAAAAGACCCAACCATATTTTATCAACAGGGAAACCACTTTTTTTAAAAAGATTTTATTTATTTATTTGACAGAGAGCGAGAGAGAGAGAGAGAGAGAGAGAGAGAGAGAGAGAGCGCACACACAAACAGGCAGAGGGTGAGGGAGAAGCAGGCTCCCCGCTGGGCAGGAAGTCTGAGACGGGACTCGATCCCAGGACGCTGGGATCACGACCTAAGCCAAACGCTGATGTTTAACCAACTGAGCCACCCAGGTGCCCCAGGAAAACCACTTTAAATATACAGAATCTGATAGATTAAAAGTAAAGGTATGGAGGGGCACCTGGGTGGCTCAGTCGTTAAGCGTCTGCCTTCGGCTCAGGTCATGATCCCAGGGTCCTGGGTTCGAGCCCCGCATCCGGCTCCCTGCTCAGCGGGAAGCCTGCTTCTCCCTCCCCCACTCCCCCTGCTTGTGTTCCCTCTCTCGCTGTGTCCCTCTCTGTCAAATAAATAAAATCTTAAAAAAAAAAAAGTAAAGGTATGGAGAAAGGTACACAATGATAACACTGATTAAAAAAAAAACTACTTATCCTCATTTTGGACAAAGTTGATTTCAGAACAAGGAAAATTATCAGGGATAAAAGGACACTACATAATAATAGAGGGGTCATTCTCCAAGAAGACACATGATCTTTAACATGTACACACCTAACAACAGAGCATCAAAATATGTGAGGCAAAAACCGATAGAAATAAAAGAAGAGGCAAACCCACTTGGAGATTCCAACATCCCCCTGTCAATAACTAATAGATCAAGCAGGCAAAAAAAAAAAAAAAATCAGTAAAGATAAAGTTTAACTGAACAACACTATCAATTTGATCTAATTGACATTTATGGAATATCATGTCAAACAAAAGCAGAATACACATTCTTTCCAAGCTTGCATAGACCATTCACGGCGACAGACCACATTCTGGGCTATAAAGTACACCTTAACAAATTTGAAAGACTAGAAATAATACACAGGATGTTTTTTAGACTACAGTGGAATTAAACTCTTAAAAGTCGTATCTCCAAATAAAGTCACATTGTTGGGTTAGGACTTCAATGTATGAATTTTAAAGGGACACAATTCACCGTATCATATACACACACACTTTCTACTATGAGAGGCTAAGCTTTTATGTCTCTGGCTTCTAGAGTCTAGCATTTTAACAGGACAGAATGTGTATATGTAATAAAAGAATAAGGTGAGAAGTCCAGGTGCCTCTGAAGGGAAGGGACAAGGGCACAAATGAAAGAACTTAATATTTTTTCAAGAAGAAGAAAAAAATCTTTCTAGCTCACATATTCTAGAGGATGGCTACTGCATTGGGGACTATAAACTCTCCAACCCACACAAGTAACAAGGTATGACTAACCCCTTGCATCCTGACAGGCTGCAGCTAAGCTGACCTCAGCTGACTGGAGATTGGAGCACTGGTTTCTACTAAAAGAGAAGGAAGAAGAGATGGATGAATAGAGCAGCTCTATAGTAAAACATCTCTCCAGCTTTTCACAGAGGTTGTATGTTAGTGTTTTCTGCCATCTGCTTAGTTCACACAAAGGAAAGAGTGAACACACTATATTATTCAGTGTCTTGGCAAAAATAGGATGGGGAAAAAAACTGGATAATTTGAGGAGAATTTAATAAAGAGGGACTACTTAAAATATGTGGCAGAGTTTTCAGAAGGTAACATTTGATGGTGCGGCTCCCTGGGGTTTATAAGTTAGGGAACATTAATTATCCCTAAGCATGAAGTCTGACAGTCCCATGAGTTTGGGGAGGCAGCTCTATGGAAGGGGCCACTTGGCAGGAGCCGTGGTCTCTGGTTAGGTTCCGAGCACCCCTGTCAGGAACTCAGCAGGAAGGAAGCTGGGAGAATAAATATCTGCCTGTATTCTCCTCCCACCTTTGGATCTTCTGCTGATAACCCCAACTCCCATTGCCTGGACCCATCCTGAGGCCAGGAGGCAAAGGAAATTCTTGAAGCAGTCCATATAGGTCAGACCCCCTCAGTCCAGGCCTGGGTGGAAAATCATGGAGAGTGGATCTCAAGAGGAAGACAACCGACACATACACTTGGATTATGGCATTCACATACTGACATACTTTGTGAATTAGGCAAAATATTTTTTTGAGAACAGGCATCAGTATTTTATATATAAATATTTGAGATCAGGTATTATACATTACAAAACTCTATCTTTGATTTGACAGGACTTTTCCCAAAGCATTTTAAACACTCAAAGGATATTGTTATATTGGCATTTATAAACTGGGCAGTTTCCAATTCTTGAGGCAGAGAGGAGCAATGCTCGCCAGATTTTCCAGAATCAATTAATTGCAGAAATACCTGCCAGTCAGATTTCTAATAATGGGTCAGAGGGAAGCTAGAAAAGACCATTTGTGTACCATTTATATCAATGTGTTCATTTTGCTGAATATGTTCTAATCTTCTAGAACCAAGGTGTTTTTCTTGCTTACCTTCTGCAAGTTCTTCTCCTTAAGGAAAACTTAGCAATAAAATGAAAACTCAATTAGAATTTCATTTTATTAACTGTCATTATGATGTCCATATCTATATGATGAGGTGATTTCCATGTTTTAGAAAATCTCTATCTGCCTACATATGACCCAGCAAACAGGATATGTTTATTAATCTTGTGTAAGCTTTCTATAAAGCTAAATTAATAATAATTTATGTATTTCAAAGATGCTTATAAGATTTTAGAGCTTTACATCGAAGATTTTTCGGACCTCATTAGAACACTCTCAGGATTTACTTCCAGGCCTCCAAATAAACGTCCCAGACAACCTAGGAAATGGTTGAATTATACCAGAAATCTCTCACATGATGTTAAATTACTCTTAGAGCAGAGGGGACAAACCCAAGCCCAGTAGATTTACCTTCCCAGTTGCTATTGATGTTTGAGAGAAACTGAGGCCGCCCAGAAGGAGTGTGAGCTGCAGATGAACTCCCCAGAGCCTAGCCACCCTCATAGGGAGCAGCACAATCAGGCCAGCTCAGATGTGCCCACACCACCGTAGCGCCTAAAGGGGCAAAGCTCAATCCTGACCCCGTCCACATCTTAGCGATTACACACACATTCTGCGGTTGAGTTGTTCAGCTCTTCCCCCTCTCACACCCCAGTGAAGCTGCTCCCAGGACCTTCATTGGTTCAAGTTGCCCCTCTGCCTTTTCTCTTATACCCAGCATGGGTCCCTATACCCCGCTGCCAGACCATGTACTTCCCCTTAGTGCCTGCGCCCAGCTGTTCGCCTCCCCTCCCCACTCCACACAATGGGTTTCCACACCATCCAACCCGTTGTGGGTCAGGTCAACAATCCCCACCCTCCATCATGCTCCACGGGTCTTACCCCACTCTTGGTCGTGCCTCTTCCATTCTAGCCTGACTCCCTGCCACCCACGGCACTTATGAAATAGTAATGGCATCCTTCTTTGTATCGCTCTCCTCATGCTTGTTGTTTATCAAAATAGAATTGTGATTCAGCTGATAGGAAGCCAAATCAGGGTTGAATTGTGCACCGCCACCCCCCCACCCCAGTCATACGTTGAAGTCAAACCTCCACTAGCTCAGAATGTGACCTTATTTGGAGATAGGGCCTTTAAAGGGGTAATCAAGTTAAGCTGAGGTCATTACCTGGGCACTAATCCAATATGGCTGGTGTCTTTATTAAAAGGGGGTGTTTGGACACAGAGACACATGAAGGGAAGATAAAGCGAAAAGGCACCGGGAGAAAGAACATGGCCATCCACAAGCCAAAGAGAGAGGAGCATGGAACGGATCCTTCCCTCACAGCCCTCAGAAGGTACCAATGGGGCCAACACCTTGATCTTGGACTTCCAGCCGCCAGAACTGTGAGACAACAAATTTCCATTGTTCAAGCCACCCAGTGTGTAGCACTTTGTTACATCAGCCTTAGCAAACCAATGTAAGACGTAACTGTAAGAAACCGCTACACCATGCCCCGGATTTACTGATTATGACTAAACCGGGCTCTTCCTGGTGATATTGATTTTTTAAAGCCATAAGCTCTAAAGTAAAGGTTGTTTTGTTCAATATATTCTTTTTTAAGAAACAGTAAGAGTGTTCATCTAATTTTTATGTCGTTCCTTAAGAGTTAAGCCTTGAGGTGGAGGAGTTTTGTTCCCTGATGATGCCCAAAGGATGAGATATTACCATAAAATAGAATACTTGATCTGTGTTTGGTATCAATAAGTCTTCAACCAAATCAAAGTTTTACCCAGAACAATGTACATTTGTTGTCTTCTTCAAAGTTGGTAAAACAAATTTTTGCTTTATTGAAATGCTGGTTGGAAGGCACCTTTGCATACGGCCACTAGATGGCAGGGCAGCACCATTCTTCTTGAGGCCACAAGCTAAACAAAATGCAAATTTAGGATGCCTGCTGGAAAAGTTTATTAAGATAAACCTCACTATCTTCCTTTTCAGCATTAGCTTTTCTTTTATGAAAGTAGCGCATGTTTTTAACTGCAAATCAAAACAACACAGAAAAGTATAGAGAATAAAATCAAAACTCTCATTATTCCCCCTGTCAGAAGCAAATACATTGGAGGTCCTGCTCCTCATATAAAATGGCTAAAGTGTGGACCATTCCCAGCATTCTCTGTAAACACCCCTGCTCAAAGTTCCCTCCCCTCTCATTGACTATGAATTTCACTCAAACTTAACAGAATCCCAACTCCAATCTAACCCTAACCCCAACCCACAATTTCCTTTTGGTTATTTTTAGAGATTTGTTAGCACTCTGGGTGAACACCACTGGATTCACAGTGCTCACCATAAATACCTAATCTTATTACAGCTGCAGCATCAGGTACTAATCTTGGTAAGACTGATAAACTCTGCCATTTTTAATTATAGGTAAAACACTGACCTGAAGAGACATCACAGAGAAATCAGACTGGTTAAAGAAACAAAACATATGTCACTTTAGGTGGTCAGACACAGGAGGTTTACTTATTTTGGGGTTAAATTGTAAATCTCTGTTTTTTAAATTCAAATACAGTAACACTGACTTTTTACAGGTTTAGCACATGTATATAGATTTGTGTAAATTCCATGACAATCAGGACCCAGAGAAGTTCCATCACCCCAAAACAACTCCTCTGTCCCTCTGTCATCACACCCTAATGGCCTCTAAAATCTATAAATTCTCATGTGGTTTCAACAGTTACCAGTTCTAACTCCCACGGGACCCAGTCCCCTGGTGTGTAATTTCTGCCTCCTCACCACTGCCCTACCTAATTCAACCCAAATCTAGGCATGAACCCTGAATCTTTCACCAAGTTTTTATATTGATTTGCAAATTATAATAATGTAAGTAAATGTATTTAATCTTCAATATGATAGAAAGATCCTCAGATTAAAAAAACCCACAATCCAACTACACACAGTTTGAGACACAACCAAACTGAACAGGCCCAAATCTATAAAAAGAAAAAGGACAGGCTGAATGTGGACGGCATTATCCTTTCAATCTCACCTCCACAGTAAATCTAACCCCTTCAAGCCCATAAGCTGTTCTGAATTTAGATTTCAAAGATACTATAGACCTGTCTAGGGACAGATACCTTCAGAATTGCAGGGGCAAACGTGGAAATGCCAAGCCTCTTTTCCTCCTCCCACCTACTCTCAGGGAAGAGGCAGTAATCCTCCCCTTAAAGACCAATCTCCTACCCTATGTTGACTGTGTAATTAACATCCTCTCCCATAGGATTTATTTTTAAATAAATCTTCCAGCTCTGGCCAATTAATCAGCCAATCAGTAAATCATTCAGTACAACTAAATGTCCCTGGCTTTAATCCTTTTGCCTTTAGCACTGTTTTTCACCAACTTTTTTTTTTTTTTTTTTTTTTTTTGGTATCTGCTTAAGATTCTCAATAAAGCCTCTTGGTGAATTTCCTAGCAACATTACCTGCAGCTGGTATGTCTCTCAGTGGCAACAGGGCAGTGCAATACAGCATCTGTTATACCTGGACATTCCATTGCTAAACTGTCTCACCACTAGAACGGAATGTCTGGATTATCTGGCCCATTAGCCATCCTGGCCCCGCCCTTTCACCTGGACTGCCCTCACATATGTTCAGGACAGATTTGGAATCCACAACATCCTCTTATGAACTATCACAGTCAGATTTGTTATTGCTTAGAAAAATAGGGTCAGAATTAGAGTTCAGCTGTCAGGAGGGGAACCAGATCAGGAATGGTTTGAGACATATAGTCAGGGGTGACTGTGGCAGGACTCAATGCTTCCCTGACAAAAGTGCCTTCGTGGCTGTCATCTTTAAAGGAAAACCCCGGTTCCTTGGCATGACATACAATTCTACTGTTGACCTGGCTCCTGCCTACCTCATTAGCCTCAGCAACCACCCCTCTTGCCCAGCAGTTGATACCACATGAACAGTCCTGGTGGCTGCCACGTTGTGCCTCCCAACCCCACCTTGCCAGTACGTACACGTTGTTTGATACCTCCACGTCTTTGTTCATGATGTTCTTCTGTGTGGAATGTTCTTCAACCCACGAACGCTTTTTGTCCTCCGAATAATTCCGGATCATCTTTCAAAATTTAGCTCAATAATTGCCTCTGCGGGTAATCTTCCTTGATCTTCCTTCAGAGCGAGTCAAATTTTTCTGAACTTTGCATTCCTCTATTATTGATGGTACTTTAAAAAAATATTGAAATTGTTTGATTTCATATCGTCTTTCCAACTACATCGTGAGTTTCTCACGGGAAAGGATGCTGTAGTATTCGTCATAATGGATTTCCCCAGAGCCTCCACCTTTCCATCCGAACCCGAGAGCGAAGGAGCAGGGGAGACTGGGGGCGTGGCCAATGATGAGGCCAGGACTGCGCAGACTCAGTAATTTGACTCCTTGGGAAGTTGTGAGTCTTCGGTTCCCATGGTGACAGAGCCCACTTCCGGTCTCTTACCGCATTCTTACCAGATCCTGAGATTTCTGCGGCTTTCCTCGCCCCCAGGCCCAACCCAGCCCAACTGGACCGCAGTCAGGTCTCCTGTTAAGAGGGGAGCATGCTCTGGTATAGCAAGGAGATTTGACAGATGAGTTCACCACTTAACCCAACAGCAAGAAATATCCCCCACGAGGCAGCTTTAATATATAAATTATGTCTAGAAAATCATCATTTGGGATCTTGAAGGCCCTTCAGTCTCCACGACACCGACACCCGGGAGGACTGTCGCCTTGTGATGGGGTGTGTATACCCCAAGGAGGACACAGGGTTGGGAAACAGAGATCTAGGCGCAGAGGGGGCCGTTAACCAGCTTGAGATGTGGAACTAGTTATGCATCTCGTGGTGCGTGGCTTGTGGATTCTGATGGAGCTGTGGGAGTCATGCCTTTGTTTCTCAGTCTTCTCTCAGTCTTCTACCACTGTTTTATGTGACCAGTTCAACCCTACTAGCTGCCTGGCTGAACCGACACTCAGACCTGGAAATTGGAGGAAGGATGGAGGACCCGAAGGACTGTGGTTGTGTAGGAGACCAAGGGAATGCTGCTCACCCTAGAATATTGCTAGGTTCTGCATTCCACCGTAGACTGTTGTTATACGCACCCTAATTCCTTTGTTTCTGCCTAGCCAGTACAATACTCCAGACACTACTCCATTCACACTTCGGCAATCGCAGAGATATTGGTTTAGCTCCTGCACTGTGTACAGCTCGATGGAAGATCCAGGTGGTTACAATTATTCCATGCATTACTGGTGGGAACGTAAAATGATGCAGCCACTTTGGAGAACAGCCTTGAAGTTCATCAGATGATTAAATATAGAGTTACCGGGGCGGCTGGGTGGCTCAGTCATTAAGCGTCTGCCTTCAGCCCAGGTCATGATCCCAGGGTCCTGGAAACCAGACCCGCATTGGGCTCCCTGCTCGGCGGGAAGCCTGCTTCTCCCTCTTCCACTCCCCCTGCTTGTGTTCCCTCTCTCGTTGTGTCTCTTTCTGTCAAATAAATAAAATCTTAAAAAAAACAAAACACATGTCCATGCAAAAACTTGTCCACAAATGTTCATAGCAGCATTATTCATAATTGCCAAAAAAGTGGAAACATCCCAAATGTCCATCAACGAATGGAGAGATGAAATGTATTATATCCAAACACTGGAGTATTATTTGGCCATAAAAAGGAATGAAATACTGATATATGCAACCACACGAATGAATCTTGAAATTATGCTAAGAAACCAGTCACAAAATCCTACATATTGTATGATTCCATCAATATGAGGTGTCCAGTCTAACCAAATCTATAGAAACAAAAAGTAGATTTTGATTGCCCATGGCTGGAGAAGTTGGGGGGAAGTGAGGAGTGTCTGCTAACAGGTTCAGAGTTTCTTTTTTGAGGTGATGAAAAAGTCCTAAATTGATTGTGGTAATCTTTGCACAATTCTGTGAATATACTAAAAACCATTGAATTGTACATTTTTTTAAAAGATTTTATTTATTTGAGAGAAAGGGAGAGAGAATGAGCAGGGGGGAGGGGCAGAGAGAGAGAGAGAGAGAGAGAGAGAAGCAGACTCCCGGCTGAGCAGGGAACTTGAGGCGGGGCTGGATCCCAGGACCCTGAGATCATGACCTGAGCTGAAGGCAGACGCTTGACCAACTGAGCCACCTGGGCGCCCCAAAGTTTCCTTTTATAAGACATTTTGGAAAAGGCAAAATTGTAGGAGCAGAAAACAGATCAGTGGTTTCCAGGTGGGGGGGATGTGGGAAGAGGTTGACTACAATGGGGTGACACAAGGGAACTTTCTGGGAGGTGATGAGAGAGCTCTGTATCTTGATTGCGGTGGTTGTGTACCTGCAGTTATGTCTTTGTTAAAATTCATGGAACTGTACAGTGAAAGGAATGAATTTTATTGTATGTGAACTAAAATAAATGAGCTAAAAATACATTTAGTTTTGACGTTGGGATAGTCCTCCTGTCTTTGGAAACAAAGGGCAGCAGTTTCAGAGACACAACAAGACTTTCAGTGTTACTTTCAATGTGAGTACAGCTCATATACTGATCAGGGAAGGCGGGTGAAGAGCTAGGCAAACGAAATGTGAGTTGGGGTCAAGTTGAGAAGGGCTGTCTGCCGTCTCAGAAAGTCAGTAAAGGAGAACCTGGGACATCTGTGGGACCAAGTCGTGGTCTTGTAAGGCCTGGATGCAGCAACCAGAGAGGTAAGGTTATCACTGCAGAGATGAGGATGCTGATGTTTTCAGACATAACTGAGAGTGAATGAACCTAAAGGATAAAATCACAAGAAAGACAAATGGCATGTTTTAAAAATTCAATTTATTAAGAAGAGGAAAACATTACTGGGGCCCTTTTTTCCCCTCTAAGACAAAAAGGAAAGATCAAGTTCCAGCTGTCTTCCTAGCAGGAACCACCTACATTGTTCCCAGTGCCAGAGAGAGGGACATATTAAAGCCAGCTAGCAAAGAGTCTGCAGGATCTCAGAATGTAATTAGTGACTAGATCTGGTTTTTGGTAATACACATGCTGGTGGCTGTTTTGCTCAGCAATTGGGTAAAGCTTTTCATGTATGCAGTTCTTATTTGTGTTGTTTTTACACAATCCATGCAAGTTTTAGCTGGCACTTCTTGTGTTGCTCACTCTGCCAAACTGTATAATTCTTGACATGTTCCAAATACCCTAAAAGGAAGGGTCTGGCCCAAAGATTCTTCTTGTTGGATTGAGGCAGCTGCTTGTACAGTGCTGAGATTAAGATCAGTACCTTGTGGGGCGCTTGGGTGGCTCAGTCGTTAAGCGTCTGCCTTTGGCTCGGGTCATGATCCCAGGGTCCTGGAATCGAGCCCCGCATGGGGCTCCCTCCTCAGCGGAGAGTCTGCTTCTCCCTCTCCCTCTCCCCCTGCTTGTGTTCCCTCTCTCGGTGTGTCTCTCTCTGTCAAAGAAATAAATAAAATCTTATAAAAAAAAAGAGATCAGTACCTTGTTAAGGAAGAGTTGTAAGTACAGTCGACCCTTGAGCAACGCAGTGACTAGCAGCACCAATCCTTATGTGAAGTTGAAAATCCACATATCATTTTTGATTCCCCCAAAACTTAACTCCTAATAGCCTGCTCTTGGCCAGCAACCTTATGGATAACATAAACAGTTGGTTAAGATATATTTTGTGTGTTATATGTATTATATATGGTATTCTTACGACGAAGCTAGAGAAAAGAAAATGTTCTTAAGAAAATTGTAAGGAAAAGAAAATACATTTATAGTTCTATACTGTATTTATTTTTAAAAAATCATGTTTAGGGGCACCTGGGTGGCTCAGTTGGTGAAGTGTCTGCCTTTGGCTCAGGTCATGAATTCGGGGTCCTGGGATTGAGCCCCACATCTGGCTCCCTGGTCAGCAGGAAGCCTGCTTCTCCCTCTCCCTCTGCTGTTCCTCCTGCTTGTGCTCTCTCTCTCTGTCTGTGTCAAATAAATCTTAAAAAAAAATAATCATGTTTAAGTGGGTTGATGCAGTTCAAATCCCTATTGTTCAAGGCTCAATTTGTAATCTTAAAAATACTACAGCAGTAAGAGGCTTTGTGACAGCGCCCCCTGGAGGCAGGCAGGACAGGTGTACCCTGCATGAAGCCAAAGAACAGTGGGGAGCCTGCCAAAGCTCTCCTCTTCACTTGTTAAGACCTTGGAGCCTCGCAATCCAGTAGTGGCCCAAAAGACGCCCCCAAGGACCTGGAGAGAGCAGTGGAGAATAATGTCTTCCAGGTGGGGGCACTGGTGCACTCCCAGGAGGACACAGCCAGTGCAACCTCTCCTGTGAGCCACCCTGCACTATTTCGGGCACCCAGCAGCATAGCCGGCCTGACCTCTGTGCTTTGGCTCAGGAGATCCGGCTGGAAGGCCACTGCAGGGTGGTCTCTAGCCACTGATCCTGGGGATTCCCTCCAGTGGCCTGGAGTCTGAGGATGCACAGGAAACCCAGAAGCCTCTAAGGATGCATACTTCCAGCTGTGGACCTGGTCCACAAGTAGGAAAACCCAGAAGCCACCTCCAATGGCTCCTGCAAAACACCTGACCCAGATGTAGTCCTCTGCAATTTCACGGAGTTGACCCAGGAGCAGCTGACTGTATCCAAGGATGGATCAAGAGTCAGGCGCCAGGAGGAACAGAAGGACAACCGTGTGTACGACATTTACTACATGGAGGTGGCCACTCCAGGATGGGTTGAGGACTTCCTCTGTGCAGTCCTACAGCCAGGAGTGACGGCTAGCAACCAGAGGACATTTATAAAGATGAAAATGATGAGAACAGCAAGAATAACCGGCACAATGAGGGCCCAGAGGAGGCGAACGGTGCCGGAAATGAAGATCCCAGAGGCTCTGAAGAATGGGACAGCCTCAGAGAAAAGGAAGGAGGCAATGGCAGACCAGAGACGTGGAGCAAATCCCCTTTGGGGGTGCAGGAGTTTGGCTATGCCAACCCCTCTGAGCTGGATTCAGACCGATGATCCTGTGATATCTGTGCGGTTCTGCCGCTGGTCCTTGAGGGCTTTGTGAATGCAGTGTCAGCTGCCTGGGTAACATTCTCTTGGGCTTCCTAGCTTAACACATGGAAGGAAAATGCATGTCCACCATCACCATCCTACCAGTGAAAACTTTGCTGAAGAAGTATGTCTTTTCCAGTAACAGCAGTGTTCTTTTGCCTCAATCAAAAGTGATTCTATAGTTTATAATTTTTTTTAAAACGCCATGAAAATGAAGTTCGTTAGCCCAGGCATTTTCCCATTCTCTTCCTGTGCTGAAGCCAGTAAGTGGAGGAGAGGCTCCTATTTCCTCAACACTAAGATTTCCCATACCACCAGGGCGCCTGCCTCCAGTAAAAGCCTGTTTCTTTTAATAGAGGGAACTAGAAGGGCTACAGTGGGTCCCTTTTGGCAGCACGGACTGGATAGTAATAGCCACTAGGGAAGGAAATAGAATCTCCCTGAGCTCTGAGAGGTTCTAGTCAACAGCTGTTTCTACCTCCCTGCTTCCTGACTTTGCTAATGGTTGTAAATATTATTGTCTTCCTTTGGCTGTGGTGCCAAGAAACAGGGAATGTATGAATGTGATACTCTGTGTTTAGTAAAAGCTAACTTTAAATATGAAAAAGGAACATCAGAGCAGTAGAAAAAAAGTCAGTGACTTCCCTCTCCTCCCATTTTTGTTTAAAGGAAAACATTTATTCAACTGAAAACATAAGCTTCATATTTGTCACACTTTCTTGTAGTATTACAAAGATTTCTCAAAATCTTTTATATATTGAGCAAATATAAGAACATATATTATAAATTCATATAGGATTACATCAAATAGTACGTTTAAGAACAGACAATACATTTTACAGTTACATTTGTGTTTTGAAATGCAAACAAAAACACTGTCCATATTAAGATAAAACACCAAAAACTTATTACAAACTATTTCAAAGAATTTACACAAGAATGGTCTTTTTTTTTTTTATTCTTTGTTTTCTTTTCACAGAATTCCCTGCTATGCTTGAGGTCAAAAGAATATTAGGACAATTACAGTTTTTAAAGCAGCACAAAATAAAGACATAACACAGCAGCCTGCCATAAACATTCTGAAAACTGCAAACGTTTGTTTTATTTTCTTCTGTTTGTATATGTCCTGCCAAAGTGAGCACTTGTTTTACCTTCCTAAATCATCAGAAGAAAGAGTAAGTCAGGAGACACAGCAGGGAGACAAAGTCATACCACAGCGCTAGAAAAAAACAAGGTGGCAAGTGGTGACAATAATTTGAATTCAGTTGTGGTGTGAAAGGCGATGCCCAATGCCCAGGAGAGAAAAGCAGTTAGCACACACAGCTTCCAGCTGGTCTCCCTCTGTGTGAAGGGTTTCCCCTTCTTGTCCTAGTACTCAAGGTCCACAGTTGGAAGGGAGGACAGAGGAAACATCCCCAGGTTCCCTGCCCCCAAAGAGCCAGGTGACACTGATCCCCAAAGAGCTGCAGATTGTTGTGTCACCATCCCCTGAGGCCCATGATGGGCTTCCCGGCTTCCAAGAGGTCAATCAACCCTGTTCCCATCCAGAGATCTCCTTATACCACCTGTCCCCAGACCTGAGCTAACTGGGCCAGGTCTCTGTGATCTTCTCACTCCATAGGAGCAAAGGGTTGAGTCCTTGAGGAGGTTAAAAGTGGCTTGGCCATGGGCTTCCATCTTATGCCACCATCCTATGACATCATTCAATTAACATTTGTTAAGTGGGACACAGGGTGCTGGATGGTGAGCCCCACCCTCCCTACCCCCATTTCAACAATAGGCCTCAAAAGAAATTGAAATAGAAAATTTTATTACTCACAGTTTCTAAGGGAAGTACTCTGCATTCCTCCAGGAGTGGGGAGAGATCAAGGCAGAGTGCAGACAGGGAGTCAGGACCTTGGGCACATGCCTTTAATTAGGGTCCCTGGGTGGAGTGCTTTGGGGTTCCCAGGCGGAATTGATCAATTCAAACTGAACAGTAGGATTTGGGTAGTCCCACAAGGTCTTATCTAAGTAGTACCTAAGGCATATAGGCTTGGGGAGGCAGAGGAGATTGTTGATCACAAGGGCTGTTGGGGAAGTCATATCAGGAGTTTACATCTGCATGTGACTGTGGCTGATATCTAGGGCATGTGCTTGCATGGGGGGCCAGTGTCCATCTGAGGCCCCTGCGAGCCACTTGGCCAAACGAAATGGGTGTGGGAATGGTAATACCATGGAGTAGCTTAGCTAAACTCTCCATAAGTTGACATGGGTTTCCTGGTGAGGGTGAAAGCGGGCCGATAACCTGCTACAGACCATGGCCCAGGGAGGCGCAGGCCCCCAACGGGCCCCTGGGTCTGCTGAGAGCCACCCTGGCTGTGAGCAGCATCTGCAGGAGTCTCCCTGTGATAGTGTGCAGCCTCAGGGACAGCCTGGGTTTCCTGTCACTGAGCTGAGGCCCCTCCTGCTCTGGTGCACCTGACCACCTGGGGATGCGGGATTTTTATTATGGAAACCTAACCTCGCAGAAGCAGGTTCAGAGGTTGGACAAACCTGCTCAAAGGTTAGACGGACCCCATGCAGGACTCGATTTTGGATAGGCTTCTTTATGGGATGGGAGCTGTTGGAGTGCCTAGGGTCTCTGGTTGGGGCCCCTCCCGCCGATGCCACAGTGGAAGCACCCACTGGTGGTGGAGGGGACCAGACAAGGGGCAGGGCTGTGGCTGCTGTGGGACTGGTAGTGGAGGGGGAGGTGGGCACTGGGGACATCACCATCACCTCCACACTCTCCCGCCTGCTCCGAGAGGGCACTCTTGCCCGCTCACCCCCATTTTCAGCCGGTACCATAAATAGCAAAATAACAAAACCCTTCATGAACTGCTAAAAAAAAAAAAGGCTGAATAGTGCACTCTTGGAACCAGATAAGAGCTAACCATACTTTTATACCTGTTATAAGATACAATTCCCTGTATAAATTGGAGTTGTATTTAGACCTTCGGCCTTTCCAAAGGAAAGATGTACTAGGAATTAGTTTGCCTTCCGGGCAGAAGGATATAACATCCAGCGAGGCCAGCCTGAGTGGAGGAGAGAATCGTGCAGAGACTCAGCTTCTCAGAGCCAAGAGGAAATAGCTAGTTTCGGGGTCCTTAGTTCCCTTGGTGAACCAGAGTGGGCAGGAGCAAACACACCCAACCACCCTCCTCAGGGAGTGGGTAGCTCAGGGCAACCCAAATGCCACACCTTAAAGGAGTCCTCGCTGGTCACTATGATTTGTGGGTTCCCCCCCCCATACGGTGCAGCTGCCCTACCAAAGGCTCTGAAAACCTAAAGACAACTGTCTGGTTTCATGGGGCAGAATGAGGTTGAAAGGTCTCACACCCCCTACGTGATTGTGGTGGCAACAGTGGCAAATGAGGTGTTGGAGGGGAGGGGACCTGGAGATGGTAGGAGGAAGGGAAGAAAGGGTGTTAATGACCTATACTGAGACCCTAGAAACTTGTCCAGCTGGCCCCAGTTCCTAGGCCACAGCCTAGCCCAACTGGACCTGCAGTCAGGGCTTGTATTAAGAGAAGATGACAGCTCGTGTTGGTGCATTGGAAGGCTTAATATTGCTCTGATGGCAGTACTACTCCCAACTGATCTACAGATTCAAACAACTCCTATCAAAATCCCAGCTGAATTCTTTGAAAAATTAAACAAGCTGATCATAAAATTTTAAGAAAATTTAAGAAACCCAGAATAGCTAAAACAATATTGTAAGAGAATAAGGAGACACACTTTCTGAATTTAAAACTTACGACAAAGCTACAGTAATCAAGACATAGATATATGGTACTGGCATAAGGATAGCTATATAGATTTACAGAATAGAACTGAATTCAGAAATGAATTTGAATAGAATTCATTCAGAAATGAATCCTCATTTATTATCAATTGATTTTTTACAAGGATGCCATAACTATCCAATGAGGAAAGAACAGTCAACAAATAGTGTTGGGACAACTGTATACCTATATGCATAAGAAGGAAGTTGGACCCCTACCTCACACCATACAGAAGACTCAAAACGGATCTTTCAGCTTAGAATGGACCAAAAACCTAAATGTAAGAGCTTGAACTATAAAACATTTTGAAGACAACATAGGTGTGAATCTCTGTGACCTTGGGTCAGGTAATAGTTCTTAGATATGAAACCAAAAGCACAAGTGACAAAAGAAAAAGTAGATAAACTGGATATCATCAATATTAAAGACTTTTTTTTCCTTTCCCATCCCTCCACCAACCTTCCCTCTGGTGACCATCTGCTTGTTCTCTACAGTTAAGAGTCTGTCTTTTGGTTTGTGTCTTTTTTTTCTTTTCCTTTGTTCATTTGTTTTATTTCTTAAATTCCACATATGAGTGAAATTATATGGTATTTGTCTTTCTCTGACTGGCTTATTTCACTTAGCGTTATACTCTCTAGCTCCATCCGTGTTGTTGTAAATAGCAAGATTTCATTCTTTTTATGGCTGAATAATATTCATATATATATATATATATAATCCTCATCTTCTTTATCCATTCATCTATCAATGGACATTTGGGCTTCTTCCATAGTTTGGCTATTATAAATACTACTGCAATAAGCATAGGAGTGCATATATCCCTTCAAATTAGTGTTTTTGTATTCTTTGGGTAAATACCCAGTAGTGTGATTACTGGATCATAGGGTAGTTCTATTTTAAATTTTTTGAGGAAACTCCATACTATCTTCCAGAATGACTGTACCAGTTTGCATTCTCGCCAGCTGTGCATGAGGTTTCCTTTTTCTCCACATCCTTGGCAGCACTGTTGTCTCTTGAATTTTTTATTTTAGCCATTCTGACAGGTATGAGGTGATATCTCATTGTGGTTTTGATTGAATTTTTCTGATTGACGAGTGATGTCAAGCATCTTTTCAGGTGTCTGTTGGCCATTTGTATGTCTTCTTTGGAGAAATGTCTGTTCATGTCTTCTGCCCATTTTTAAATTGGATTATTTGTTATTTTGGTGTTGAGTTGTATGAGTTCTTTATATATTTTGGATACTAACCTTTTATAGCCTTTTGTGAATATCTTCTCCCATTTGGTAGGCTGTCTTTTAGTTTTGTTGGCTGAGAATTGAAAACTTTTGTGCTTCAAAAAACACCATCAAGAAAGTGAAGAGACAATCGACAGAATGGAAGAAAATGCTTGCAAATCACATGTCTGATAAGGAATGTATCTAGAATATTTATAGATACAGTAACAACGAATGAAAAATAGGCAAAGGATCTGATTAGATATTTCTCCAAGGAAAATATAAAAATGGCCAATAAGCACATGAAAATATGCTCAACATCATTAGCCATCAAGGAAATGCGAATCAAACCCACAATGTGACACCACTTCACACCCACTAGCATGGCTATAATCCAAAAGACAGATAACAAATGTTACTGAGGAGTTGGAGAAATTAGAACCTGCTGATGGGAATAGAAAATGGTGAAGCTACTTTGGAAAACAGTCTGGCAATTTCTTCAAATATTACCATATGACCCAGCGATCCTATTCTTAGTTATATACCCAATAAACCTGTATGTTTATCCTTAGCAGGGTGATGGTCTACAAGCACCCATCTGGTGCAGCAGGTGACGGACCCCATTCCTGGTGGGATATAGTAGTGGAGTAGCCAGGTGCTATATGATGTACATGCTTAAGCAGAACAAAGGAGTACACATTGAATGGGCAATGAAGATATTCATACCCAATGCAATAAGAGTCCCACTGGCTATGGGGAACTTATGCCTACTGGTGTGGCTGATCTCACTTTGTCCCTTCTCTATCTGAGTAAAGCATCGTTTTAACCAATGCCTCTGTTAGTCGTATCTTTTTTGATGATCCTGACACCAACAGACCATGAAGTATGTTGACATCCAGAGACTGCTACTCTTCATTCCATGTTGCTTGTTTCCTAACTAAGACCCTGATGCCTGGAATCTGATTACCTGGACTACTGATTCATTTCCTGACAGGTCCCCTGTGATCCTCAGATTTCAGAACCTGCTTCATTCTGTGGCTGCCCCATCAGCCTTTTCATTTAGCTGCTCCCATGCTGGGGTTCCCTCAGTCTATGCCCTGATTTCAGCCCACTGAGCAGCACTCAAAGAAGGAAAATTGTTGCTAACAATATCAGATTTATTATTACTGGCTGTGTGGCCTGGCTAGAGGCTTAGACTCCCTGAGTCTCAACAGCTTTCAATATAAAGTGCGTATAACAATCCTAACTTTCAGGGATTTAAAAAACATTTTGAAAATAGTTTAAAAATTATTTTAAAAAATATTTACGGATATGGAAAAGTATTCCTCAAAAAACATTAGACCAAAAGATTAAGACATAGGTCTGGAAATACCATATTACCCCAAATCTGTTTTTTAACGTTTATGTACCTATACGTACCTATATACATATGTTAGCAAGTTAACAATGCTTCTCTTTGATGGTAGGATTATTGGTGGGTTTTGTTTTAAATATTTCTTGAGTCTTTAGTCACTGGATAGTCTAACAATGTGACTTGGGGTGAGGACTTAAAGTCACATGGTATCATGTTCTTGAAGGGATAGAAACTGTGATCAGACATGGGTAGTCAACCTAGTGCCTAGGTAATGGAACTCCAATAAAGACTGGACACCAAGGCTCAGGTGAGCTGCCCTGGTTGACAATTCTCCATGCCTGTTGTCACATATTGTCCCTAAGAGCAACTTCCTCTGTCTAGGATTCCTAAGGGACAGGATGACTAGAAGCTCTGTATTTGGAACCCTTTCGGACTCTGTCTTATGACAGATTTTAATCCTCTCCCTGTGATAACTATGAGTACAACAACTTTCAGTGAGTTCTGTGAGTCCTTCTAGCAAATTAGTTGGGGACCCCCAAACTTGCAATTAGTGTCAGAAGTAAGCATGGTCTTGGGGAACTTTAAACTCTATAGTGATGCCAAAAGTAAAAGCAGGGGGCACCTGGCTGGCTCAGTTGAGAGAGCAGGTGACTCTTGGTCTCAAGGTGGTGAGTTTAAAGCCCACATTGGGGGTAGAGGTGACTTAAAAATAAATAAATAAATAAATAAACAAACAAACAAACAAACAAACAAATAAATAAGGAAAACCAGTCCTTTGGAGACTGTTCCTCAAAATTTGTAACATTTGTGCTCATGGGGTATGTTGGCCTGTCATTTTCTTTTCTTGTAATGTCTTTGTCTAGTTTGGTAGCAGGGAAATGATTATGAAAATGAATTGGAAAGTGTTCCTTCCTTCTCTTATCTCAAACACTTTATATAGGATTGATTTTTTTTTCTCCTTAAATATTTGATGGAATTTACTAGTGAAGCTATTTGGGCTTAGAGTTTGCTTTGTGGGAAAGTTTTTAATGAGAAATTCAAACAATTTTATAGCTGCTTGGCTACTCAAAATTTCTTTTTCTTCATGTGTTAGTTTTGGTAAGTTGTCTCTTTCAGTGAATTTGTCCATTTTATCTGAGTAGTCAAATATATTGCATTAGGTTGGTATAAATGTGTGAATAATATTCTCTTTTTAATATCTGTAAGATCCATACTTTTGGCTCTTTTTGCATTCATGAGGTGAGTTATTTGTGTTTTCTTGCTGTTTTTTCTTAATTGAATAAGTCATATTTAATAAATTATATTTTAAGATTACAGTAACTGAATATACATTTAATTAATTCAACTTAGTTATGTAACATTAAAAAGGTAATGAATCAGATAAATGTGAATTAAAATTTAAATGTATTAAATTGAAGTTGAATGAATTAAATCATATTAAATGAAATGTAATATAAGTAAACAATATTAAATATAAATGATACACAACATTGAATTTAATAAATTGAATTAATATTAAATTATTTTAGACCAAATTAAATTTAGTAAATCAAGTCAGTAATGTTAAACTAAATTTGAGTAATTAAATTTAAGTTAAACTTGAACTATATTCCCTTAAACTTATTTTCGTACATCAAATTGTAATTAAATTAAAATTGAATTATATGAAATTCATTAATTGATGTTAAAGTAAATGTATCAGTACCTTTACGACACATACATATTCATTTATACTAACTAAAGTTAATTTAATACATTAAAAGAACAACTAAATTTGAATTAAATTATGTTAATTAAAATAAATTACAATCAAATTAAGATTAATTCAATATTAATTAGAAAAAGGAGGCAAGTCTGGATCTGAAGGACTGCTTTGTGGATTAAAAACGTGTTCTGGGAAGAGAGGGTCATTGAATCCATGTTGCAGCTCCTGTGTCTTCAGCTGTCTGTGATGATGTGGAGGGGCCATAAATAAAAATGTTTAGGAAAGGTGAAAAAAACAAAACAAAAACAAAAACCAGACTTCTGAAACCACTGTCAGAAGAATCATCAGTAGCAAATAAGTTGCTATTACATCCGGAGCCAAGAAGTCCAGAAGAATTGTCAGCAAAGGGGAGAAAGTTTTATTTTCCCCAGGCCTCTCTTCAACCCGAATCAAGTCGTTTTGACTCTGAATGTGGACATGTGGACATTTACTATAACCATTGGGTGGGACTTGGGGTGATGGGGGCATTGACCTGTTGTATCTCATTTGACCTCTGTGGTTGCCCGAGTTAGATCATTACCCTAAGGAGACGTCTACCTCTCCGATGTGTCCAATTTTTTTTTTTATTGTACATGATCTAATTTAAAAATGTTACAATTAACTTTATAGGAGAGAATTGAATATGTACGAAACAAGAGAACTGAAGTGGACGTCACCAGGAACCCGGCAAATCCACATTCTGGCGGTGGCGGGGTCAGGGGAAGAGTTGGTGAAGCCAGCTGTCTCGGATTTCAAAATCTACTTTGGTTCGGCCACTTCTCACCAGAGTCGGTCAGTTCACCGGTTCACCACCGTTTATGGCCTACCATGGTTGCCTGGGACTGATTCCGAGGGGCGAGAACGCTCCTGCAAAAGCCCGGAGGCTGAACCGGGCTTAGGAATTGGAAGGAGGAAAGAGAGCGGGGAAGAGTGGTGGACGTTGACATCGGAGACACAACAGGGGGAAATGTTTCCTTCGCAGCGCTAAGGGACACAGTCAGCTGGCGCCCCATTTATACATGTGGAAGGGGAAAGTGACTGAATGGAAGAGTGAGTGTAACTTGATACAGGTAGCGTTTCTGCCGCAGCCACTTTTTCTTTGAACTTCTCTGCAGTGCAAGCCGCCAGCGTACGGAATCGATGGCCAAAATGCCGGCGCCCTCTTGGAAGCCGCGATTAGGACGCTGCCATGTATTGCCTGTGAACGTACGGACTCGGCCATCTTACGGAATCAGTTTCCAAGATGACGGCATCTGCGTGGAAGTCGCGCACAGGCGCGGCCATATTTCCTGTAACGTTGAGTCCGTACAAGCGGTCACCGTACGGACTCAGCCGACAAGGTGGCGGTGCCCTCGGGAAAGCAGCCATATGGGTGCGGCCATGTTTCCTGCAAACTTATGGACTCGGCCGCCGTACGGTCTCAGTAGTCAAGATGGTGGCGCCTAAGAGACCGGAGAGGCTCTAGGCGGCGGATCTACTTGTTTGCTGCGGAGCCGACGCAGTAGGCCTGCGCAATAAGAGTACGGTGCCCGGGAGGCGCGACCAAAGCGGAAGTAGTTGTGGGCGCCTTTACAACGGCCGGGGACGCCTCCGAGAGGTCTGTGCGGATTCGCGGGTCGCTGGCGGGGGTCGCGGAGGGGTGCGCTGAGAGCGGAGAGATGGTGAGTACGGGTCCGGGGAGGGGGTCGGCGGTAGAGGTCAGGTGGATTGGTAGTGGTGGGGTCTGTGGGCAGATCTTCAGGGTCTGTGGTGAACCGTAAGGAGAGTCTGTGGGCACTAGGTGGGAGCCTGTGGTGAGCCTTAACAAGGGTCTGTGGGTAGAATGTTGGGGGTCTGATGTTCTGAATTTTTTCTGATGTGTGAACCATCTGGGAGTTTTGTGATGAGCGATTATGGGGGTCCGTAATGGAAGTTTGTGGCGATCCCTTTCGGTAGTTTAGCGGGGGTCCGGATGGGAAATTGTTTGGGCTGAGTGATAAGGGGTTTACGATGAGCAGTACTGGTTAGTATGTAGTGAGCCGTGATGAGTCTTTGTCAAAGGACCGGTGGGGAAAGGTGATGGGGGCGGGTTGTCTGTGGGGTTGATAACGGGGGATCTGCGGGGAACCGTGATGGAAATACATGTTCTGTCTGCGGAATATACCCCGTGGTGTCTGAAAAGTGAGGGGGGCCTGTGAGGAGTCACGATGGGGGCAGTATGAGATGAATGGTAGAGTGTAACTAACTGTTAGGAGCGTGTGGATTGAGTGCTGGAGCGTTAGTGGGGTAAGTGATGGAAGGTCTGAGACAGTGATGGGATTTATAAGTGTGGGACTGGGGTGTCAGGGGTGAGTGGGGGGAGCTTGTGGGAATTGTGATGGAAAGATTTAATGAGGAGCTATGATGGAAAGTCTATTGGCAGAATGTTGGGGTTTGTGGTGAGGCGTGATGGAGCTGTAACAAGGGATGAGGCACTGTGATGGGGGTTCTCTAAGGAACCATGATGGTGGGGGGAATCCCACAGGAGGGTGATGGTTCAGACCCAGAGCCTCCAGATGCTGGGGAGGACAGCAAGTCGGAGAATGGGGAGAATGCGCCCATCTACTGCATCTGCCGTAAACCAGACATCAACTGCTTCATGATGTGAGCCGGGGAGAGGCGGGCGGGGCTGACACTCGTAAGGTTGGGTGAGGCTGATGGGTCCAGCCCCTCACATCTGCACCACTCACCCCATCCTCTGCAGCGGGTGTGACAACTGCAACGAGTGGTTCCATGGGGACTGCATCCGGATCACTGAGAAGATGGCCAAGGCCATCCGGGAGTGGTACTGTCGGGAGTGCCGAGGTGAGGGGGGCGGCCTGGACAGGGCAGGCAGATCCACCTGCCACGAGGGAGGAGAAGCCATAAAAGGAGGGTGGATCATGGGGAGTGGTGACATACGTCTGTGGGTGATTATTGGTTTGTGGTGAGCTAGAGCGGAGACTCCACGGTGAGCCCAAATACAGGGTCCCACCAGACTGGGTAGCTTTGCCCTGGAGTAGGGGGACAGAGAAGGTGGGTGGGACAGAAAAGAAGAAGAAAGAGTTCTGGGACCATCCAAATTCCTCAGTGTCAACCCACCTTGACCCCACAGAGAAAGACCCTAAGCTGGAAATCCGTTATCGGCACAAGAAGTCACGGGAGCGGGACAGCAATGAGCGAGACGGCAGTGAGCCCCGGGATGAGGGTGGAGGGCGCAAGAGGCCTGCCCCAGATCCAGACCTGCAGCGTCGGGCGGGGTCAGGGACAGGGGTTGGGGCGATGCTTGCTCGGGGCTCTGCTTCGCCCCACAAATCCTCTCCACAGCCCTTGGTGGCCACACCCAGCCAGGTGAGTGGCTGCCATGGCTGGGATAGGTAAGGGGATCCCATTTCAGGCCCTACTTGCGTTCCTGATTTCTGTTCTGGGCCCGTCTTCAGCATCACCAGCAGCAGCAGCAGATCAAACGGTCAGCCCGCATGTGTGGCGAGTGCGAGGCCTGCCGGCGCACTGAGGACTGTGGCCACTGCGACTTCTGTCGGGACATGAAGAAGTTTGGGGGCCCCAACAAGATCCGGCAGAAGTGCCGGCTGCGTCAGTGCCAGCTGCGGGCCCGGGTGAGCATGGGTAGAGCTGGGCAGGGCCAGGTGGGGGTGTCAGATGTCCAGGAAGGGCTCATTGAGGCCAGGAGGGGTGGGCCAGGTGAGGTGGGGCCTGGTTGCATACAGACAGGTGGGAAGGAGCCTGGCCTGTCCAGATGAACGGGGCACGATCAGGTGTATGGGGCTAGCAGGGGCGCCTCCAACCCCAGGTGGGCAGGGTAGAGCCAGATGTTTCAAGGCAGTCAGGCATGTCAAGGCAGGTGGGACGGGGATGAGCATGTCCTGGTGCTGAGAAGTGGTGGGGGTAGTGGGTGTGTCTGGGGAGGCAAAGCAGGGCTAGTTGGTGGGGCTAGGCTCTTGTGGGAGGGGCTAGGGCAGGGCCACCCTCCATCCACCTGGGGCTGACCTGGGCCTTCCTCCTGCCGGCACAGGAATCGTACAAGTACTTCCCTTCCTCGGTGAGTCCAGCCCCCCAGGGCGGGGCGGGGCATGCGGGCAGGGCGGTCAGGGCCAGTCCTGAGATTCTGCCCCGCAGCTCTCGCCAGTGACGCCCTCAGAGTCCCTGCCACGGCCTCGCAGGCCACTGCCCACCCAGCAGCAGCCACAGCCATCACAGAAGCTGGGGCGCATCCGTGAGGACGAAGGGGCAGTGGCATCATCAGCAGTCAAGGAGCCACCTGAGGCTATGGCCACACCTGAGCCACTCTCGGATGAGGACCTGCCACTGGACCCTGACCTGTACCAGGACTTCTGTGCAGGGGCCTTTGATGACCATGGCCTGGTGAGCAGGCAGAGTGTCCCATGGTGGAAGGGGAGAGGTTACAGAAGCTGAGTTTCCATGATGAGGAGACATGGAAGATGAGGCAGAGTATGGAAGGCTGATTTGGGAACTGATTAGTGGTGGGGTAGTCATGAGAGCGGCAGGTGGGTCAGTGTATGTCTCACTTGCAGCCCTGGATGAGTGACACAGAGGAGTCTCCGTTCCTGGACCCTGCGCTGCGGAAGAGGGCAGTGAAAGTGAAGCATGTAAAGCGTCGGGAGAAGAAATCTGAGAAGAAGGTGATGGAGAGGGTGAAATGAGTGTGGGAAGGCCGAGGGCAGGGAGGGGAGGGAGAGGCAAAGGTCAGGAGCTGGATGGGACAAGAGCCAGAAGGGGGTGGCATACAGGGGGAGACAGGGATCGAGGGCTGACTTTAACTCCACCCTAACCTGACCCGACCTGCTTCGTCCCATAGAAAGAAGAGAGATACAAGCGGCATCGGCAGAAACAGAAGCACAAGGACAAATGGAAACACCCAGAGCGCGCCGACGCCAAGGACCCTGCATCACTACCGCAGTGCCTGGGACCTGGCTGTGTGCGCCCTGCCCAGCCCGGCTCCAAGTATTGCTCAGATGACTGTGGCATGAAGCTGGCAGCCAAGTGAGTCATTCCTGAAGGTTTCAAGGGAGTCAGGGAATATGGGGTAGGGCATGGCCTGAGCCCTCTGTATGTCTTCCCATCAGTCACCTGCCCACTGTTCAGTCCACAAAGCACCCATCTATCCATCCTTCATCCATCCACCACTCACGTGCTCATCTGCTTATTTATCTACCATTCAGTCACTTATCCTTTTGCCATTTGGTCGGCCATCCATTTTACCATTCTTGGATCACCCCTTACCTTGTTTGCCACCTTCCCTGCCTGCACCCAACCCACTGCCTCCCTGCAGCCGCATCTATGAGATCCTCCCCCAGCGCATCCAGCAGTGGCAGCAGAGTCCCTGCATTGCTGAGGAGCACGGGAAGAAGCTGCTTGAACGTATTCGCCGTGAGCAGCAGAGCGCCCGCACCCGCCTTCAGGAAATGGAGCGCCGATTCCATGAGCTTGAGGCCATTATTCTTCGTGCCAAGCAGCAGGCTGTCCGTGAGGATGAGGAGGTGAGCAAGCACAGGCCCAGCGGCACGGGGCCCAGTACCTGCTCCTACCTGGCTTCATTGTTTCTTTCACTCCACACAGAGCAATGAGGGTGACAGTGATGACACGGACCTGCAGATCTTCTGCGTCTCCTGCGGGCACCCTATCAACCCACGTGTTGCCTTGCGCCACATGGAGCGCTGCTACGCCAAGGTCAGGGTGTCATCCTGAGGGGGAATATCAGTGGGTCCCTGGGGTAACAGATGTGTTGTCTGGGGGTTGTCTCGGGAGGGCATGCAGCACACATCCACAGTTCCCTCCATTTGTGCTCATCCCTCCAGTATGAGAGCCAGACGTCCTTTGGGTCCATGTACCCCACACGCATTGAGGGGTGAGTGTGCGTGCTCCGTGAAGTTAGAGCAGGGAGGTTAAGGCTGGGGTCGGAAGTGGCATGTTGGGGTAGGATATGGGTATGGACAAGAATAGATGGGTCTCCCTTCTCTCCCTCCACTACCTTCTCTCTACTCTAAATCCCCAGAGCTACACGACTCTTCTGTGATGTCTATAATCCTCAGAGCAAGACCTATTGTAAGCGGCTCCAGGTGCTGTGCCCTGAGCACTCACGGGACCCCAAAGTAAGGTTTGCCCTCAACTCCCCCATTCTGTTCTTTCTCTTCACTGCCCCACATTCATCGCTTGTTTCGTCCTTTGCCCTCCTTCCTTCCCTTTTCCCTACTTGCCTGCTTCCATAACTCTCACTTTGCTTGGTCACTCTGCATTCCTTTCCTTTCCGTGTCTCATTATCTCCATTCCTCTCTACACTCTGAACTCTCTATTCCTTCCTTCCTACCTCTCTGACCATTCCCCAATTCCTGTCCTCTTTTCTGCCCCACCACCATTTATCCCTGACCCCCAATCTCCTTGCAGGTGCCAGCAGATGAAGTATGTGGGTGCCCTCTTGTACGTGATGTCTTTGAGCTCACAGGTGACTTTTGTCGCCTGCCCAAACGCCAGTGTAACCGCCATTATTGCTGGGAGAAGTTGCGGCGTGCTGAAGTGGACCTGGAGCGTGTGCGCGTGGTAGGTTTTGATGCTGAATGTGGCTGGGGTCAGGTGGGGCTTCTGGAGCTCCTTCTCATGGCTCCTTTGCTCCCCTGGCAGTGGTACAAGCTGGATGAGCTGTTTGAGCAGGAGCGCAATGTACGCACAGCCATGACTAACCGGGCAGGATTACTGGCCCTGATGCTGCACCAAACGATCCAACATGACCCACTCACGACCGACCTGCGCTCCAGTGCTGACCGCTGAGTCTCACACTGGCCCAGAAGTCCTCACACCCTGCATTCCAGGCTGGGGAGCTGCCGTGAATCCCCCATTTGTTTGTTCTGCCATTCATCTGTTTCTCCAGTGGTCCCTGAGTTTCTCCCTGTGCCCATCCACCAGTTGACTACCCAGCTGCCGTTACCAGAGGGTCTCAGAATGTTCTCCTGTTCTTGTGTGTCCCTCTGTCTCTCCGTTCTCTGTGCCTGGGTGGGACTGTGGAGTTTGCTCACTCTTGCCCCCTCCCCCCCGGTTTTGTTAATAAAATTTTGAAGAATTAAGAAAGATTACTGATGTTTTTCACACTTTATCCAGCTGCAACTGCATTCCCAAACCCCTTGGGTAGATGAGCTGTGGCACACACCTGTGTTCAGAGGAAGTTGCAGTATACAGCTTTAAGTGTCCAGTTGGCACCTACTCTATGCTCTGCAGGAGCCCCCTTGGGCGATGGGATATGCCTTGCTGAAGGAGAGCCCAATGACCTACATTCTCAATATTTCATCCTGAAACTCTACAGTCGGCACTAATTCAGTATTGTGGCTGACCTACCACCCGTGTCAGCACTGACATCCTCCTGAGTAGAAATGTATTAGATAACGGACACACGGTCTCATTCTCCCACGAACCCCTCTTCGTTACAAGTGTAACAGAAGTCTGGGGAGCCCATCCCGCCCTGTCGTCGGGTCTAGTGATGCCCACAGCACAGCCTTTACAGGAGGGGCCGGCCCGGCTCGGTCGCACGGCCCTTCTGTTTACCTGCAGCGCGGCACCGCCCCCTTCTCCAGTTCCCGCGGAAGGAGCCGGGGTTAGCGTGCGGCCGCACTAGTCCCCGCGCGCTCCTGCGACAGTTCGGCGGGCCGGAGAGAGCGGGACACAATAGTCCTGGGGGAGAGGGTCGGGGGACCGCCCGTTACAGGCGCGACGTAGGCGAGGGGTGGGAGAGGAGGCCTCCGGCACAACCTCAGCCTTCGGCGCCCCTCCCTCCTGGTTACCGCCGGTGGAGACCGCTGGGGAAGCAGCGTAGGGCCAATGCTAACCCTTCACGCCCCCTTAGGTTGAGAAACCGCGGGCGCAAGCCAGGCAGGCGGAGTGGGGAGAAAGCGCCGGTTGGCGAAATGAGGAGCTCCGGCGCTGCAGGTCTCCGATAGAGGTGCGAGCCGTAGTTGGACGTCAGGGCGCAAGCGCAGTAGGTCCCGGGCCAGAGGCGCGCGCCGCTCTGGGACTGAGCACGCAGGCGCGGGGCGTCCTCCCCACTAAGGGCAAACGCTGGAGGGGCATTAGCGCGCAGGCGTCCTGCTGGGGGCGGGGCCCTAGAAGTGGGCAGTGGGTTTCCGGTTCCGGGAGCAACGAACGGCCGCGGCAGCGACAGCTACCGCTTCAGAGGAAGCGTCTGCGGAGGAGGAAGAAGAGCAGGGCAAGGCGGGAGTCACAGGCGGGACCCTCGCCATGGGTCCGCGGACCTAGAGCGGCGGAAGCTACCGGCCCGGTGCCGAGCTGGTGAGACAGTTGTGGGGGTGGTAATGGAGAGCGCTCAGGCGTAGGATGGGAAAGAATTGAGGCTCAGAACGCTGACGGAGAGGAATGAAGGGCCCTCAGGCCGATGAGTGGGAGGAATGGCGGCGTCGGAATATTGAAGGAGAGGAATGGGAAGGTTTTGCCTGAGGACCGGGAGGAATGGGGCTCAGAGCGCTGACAGGTGGAAGTGTCGGGAGTCTGGACGAGGACGGAGAGGGATGGGGAAGGATCCGAACCCCATCCCACCGAGGGGAGACCTCGGTGCCTCTCAGGTTAAGGAGAGAAATGGGGGTTCAGAACGCTGAGAGGGAGAAATGAGGGGTTCTCAGCTTGATGACGAGAAGAAATGGGGGGCATTGGGATGCTGAAAAGGAGCGACTGGGACTCATACGAAGAACGAGAAGAAATAGGGGTTCCGAATGCTGAGTTAGGGATGGCATGATCTTGGGACAAAAACGGGGAGGATTTAGGGGTGGGTTCAGAATGCTGAGGGCAGAAGTCAGGGTATGTCAGGGTGATGAGAGGAATGGAGAATAAGGGACACTGAAGGGAAGGAATGAGGAAACTTTTTAGCTGAAGACGAGAGGAACACTGACAGGGAAAATGAGGAGGAGGCTTTCAGGCTGAGGAACAGAAGGAGTGAGGGGCTGTTTAGGGTAAAGAGAAGGAGAAGCTGGGGGCTCTCTGGCAGAGGACACAGAGGAAATTGAGGCAATAGCCCTGAGGTAGCATGATAAGAGGACATCGGAAAGGGAAGGAATGGGAGGGCTAAAAGACTGAGAGAGTAACTGGGGACTCCTGGGTCAATGAAGAGAGTGACTGGGAGGTCAGAACACTGAAGTAGAGTACTGGAACCTTGGTCTGAGGATGAGCAGAATGGGGCAGATGTTGGGCGGACTAGGGCCTCTCAGGCTGAGGATGGGGAGTATGGAGGTTTCAGGGTGACAAAGGGGAGGAGTGGGGACCAGTAGGTTGAGACAGAGTGTCTTCCTGGGAGGGATGAGAGGTTCCTAGGTCGGCAGAGGGGAGAAGTGATGGGCGCTCGGGCCAAGGACAGGGAAGAATTGGTAATCAGGACATTGAGTAAGGAATGAGGATCTTTGGGTTGAGGATCGGGACTCTTAAGTTGAAGATGGGGCTGCTAGGTCAGAAGGGGGAGGAATGACAAGCTTCTGGGCCCAGGACAGGGAAGAATGAGATGGGGAAGGGGAATTTCTGTTCTATTGGCCAGTTGCCTGTGGTAAATACCAGGTCTTGGACAAGCATTAATAAATACTAGCAGTTTGTGGGGCTAGGGCACAACGTGTCCTCCCCTAGAGCCTCAGTTTTCCTCATTGCCCCCTCCATGTTGCAGGCCGCTGCTCCTTCCCTTGGCTCCCATGGCTGAGGACTGGCTGGACTGCCCAGCCTTGGGCCCTGGCTGGAAGCGCCGTGAGGTATTTCGAAAGTCAGGTGCCACCTGTGGACGCTCAGACACCTATTACCAGAGGTACTGAGTGGGTTGCGGACAGAGTCATGGGTAGGGCTGAGCCTGGTTAAGCAGGGTGAAATCAAGGGGGTGTGTTTAATTTTGTGGGTGGGTTAAAATATGCATATATATTTGATTCTTACTATTTGTAGATTCCATGTTTGTAAATTTGCTTGCTAGAATTTGTATTAAAGTCGATACTCCCTGTACTTTCATAGTCTCTCATAGATACACACAGAACAGCAAAAAATTTAAGTTCCTGCCTGATACACGCATTCCCAGCTGAGGTTGAATGAGGCTTTCTTGTTTCAGTTCTTTCACTGTAATCAAGTGTCCTTTTCGTGGTCTACTTAGTGCCATGTTTTTCACATTTTTGTACTTTTTATTGGTGATTTTGGTATTTAGAATGGCCCCCAGCATAGTGCTGAAGTGTCTGTTGTTTTAAGTGCAAGAAGTCTGTGATGGGCATAAGGAGAAAAATGTGATGTGCTACAAGGAGAAAATACACATTAAATAAATTTCAGGTGTGAGTTGTAGTATTGTTAGGTGTGAGTGCATTGTTAATGAATCGAAAATGTGGTACATCTAGAAAAAGAAAAGGAAATTTTCCAATTTGTCCAACTTCCAATTTCTGGAAAATGCTAAAGTAACATCTATAGTATGTAAAGAAGCTCAGGAAAAGGTGGGAAAAGGGCTAAACTTAAAGATCCGTAAGATAATAACCAGGAGAATAAAGTGTAATGGACAGAGTGAGAAGCTGAAAGCCAGGGACATTGACAGTTGTGTTACCCCTGGTTAGAAAAATGTTAAACCTATCTCAGCTAGTGCTGACTGGCTCACATGTTTCAAAAGGTGATACATCCTGAAAAATGTTAAATTTGCATGCAAGGTAGTTCTGCAGACCAAGAGTTTGCAGAGGAATTTTAAAAATACCTGTTAAGTGTTACGTGGGAAAAGTATCACGTAGAAGAATAGGTTTTCAAACCTGAGAGACTGGCTTATTTTACAAGGACCTTGCCAAAAGTACCTATATAACAATACTCCAAAGCTCCTGGCTTTAAATTATTGAAAGGCCATACATAAAACAAGGTTACACATTGATCAGTTGACAGAAATGTCACCTGAGGCTCGCAGGAAGCTAACCTGTAGTTTCACTAGGAGAAGAGGTTCTGTATTCACCAATTAAGTGTTTAATGTGACTTTATACAATATACCACAAATGAGAATCAGCTATTAATACGTGAATGTATGTGTTTGTATACTATTTATGTGTAAGGATCTAAGGTGTTTTAGGATATATTAATGATACAGTTGTTGAATTTACTGCATTCTTCCTGAACTTTTTTTGTATCTAAGTTGCTGTTTTCCTGGAGAAATATAGTAAAATTATAAATAATAGTGTTCATACTTAATTTTATGTTTATCCACATAATCACAATTTGTATGAAACTGTCAAAACTTATACTTTTAAGTGCTGTCATCAAGAACCATACAAGATTAGAGGTTTTATCCTAATTAGGGCAAGATAACAAGTATGTCATAATTTTGTGGATGCTGGTAGGATATACGAGACTCCTGGGTCAGAAATGAAAGATAGTTTATTACTCACAGTAACAGCAGTATCCAGAATGTTGTTATTTTCATGTCAGTTCCCCAAACACCAGTTCCCATATGGTCACCTGCAGAGGGCTAACTAGCATCTGCCCGTGCATTGGATTGTAGGAAAGGAACCTTGAGCTTAAGGAATCCAATCTTTTATAATGTTAGGATAGTAGGATGCCTTCCTTCTGCTCTGGAAGGAGAACTTATTTCTTATCTTCCAAGGCTGTTTGCTGTACAAACATCCTTGAAAAGATAGTTCATAACAAAGGACTATCAGTGCCTCTCTTGCAAGACATGCAGAAATGCTAGAGATCCGTGGAGTGTTTTCTTTCAATATCAGTTATTCCTACTTTGTTTTGTATGTAGTTGCATCTGTATGTTTACGCATATGTTTGTATTTATATTTATGTGCGTGTTTGTGTGCATATTTTTAAAGAGTATTTTTTGCGTTTTTACATGTTCAGTTAAGTAACACTAACGTATTTATATATTACTTAACATATTGGTATTTCTATCTATTTTTATTTACGTAGACTACAAGTAGCGTATGTCATAAATACATACGTATTTATGTTTATATTACTTATTTATATTTGCATATACACTGCTATTTGTACACATTTTGTATTTTTGCTACGCAGGCTTAGTTGGGGTAAGACCTGGTCAGGGCTTACATGCCAATCCCATGCTGCCTCCTGTATCCCCTGCCAGCCCTGCAAGCCTGTTCACTAGTCCAGTGGAAGGGTTGTGTGGGTGGAGTGGCCATGGCTCCACCCAGGTACCAACCCATCCTGGCCCATCCCTAGCCCCACAGGAGACAGGATCCGAAGCAAAGTTGAGCTGACCCGATACCTGGGCCCTGCGTGCGACCTCACCCTCTTCGACTTCAAACAAGGCATTCTGTGTTATCCAGCCCCCAAGGTACTACACAGTGTTGGGTACCCAGGCAGGGGTAACTGAGCCACCTAACACCCACCCACTGATCTCTTCCTTCTTTCCCTCTCATCTGCAGCCCCAGTCCTTAGCTGTCCCTAGCAGGAAGCGGAAGAAGCCTTCACGGCCAGCCAAGACTCGGAAACGTCAGGTTGGACCCCAGAAGGGTGAGGTCAGGAAGGAGGCCCCAAGAGATGAGACCAAGGCTGATGCCGACACAGCCCCAGCTTCACTCCCTGCTCCTGGGTGAGTGTTGGCCTAAAGTGAGCCAAGAGGGTGAGGGTTGTGGTTGGGGTGCACTCAGAGCCCCACACCCATGTTTCCCATCCCAGGTGCTGTGAGAACTGTGGAATCAGCTTCTCAGGAGATGGTACCCGAAGACAGCGGCTCAAGACATTATGCAAGGACTGCCGAGGTGAGTGGCCCCCAGGACCCTGGAGACAGGAGTGGAGCAGGTCTGATGTCGATTAGGACACCACTGTCAGGCTAGAGGTTGAATGGACATCAGGGTAGCAGCAGTGGGTGAGGTTAGATATCTGATGCCTTTTGTCCACTTCTCTTTTTCCCTCTCCAGCACAGAGAATTGCTTTCAACCGGGAGCAAAGGATGTTTAAAGTAAGCACGACCTGCCTCCTCCTCACAAGTGTGCGGTGGGAGCAGGATGTGATGGGGGCTTATGGAGGATCTGAAGGAATGGTGATGGATCCACAGGGTGTCAGAGTCATTTTGTAGGGAGCTAGCTTTGGTCAGCAGACAGTAATGGGTTAAAGGGGTGTCAGTAGATTCAGCGATGAGGTTAACGGGGCACTGGTAGACATTGGGGATAGCCTCTGATGGCAGCTAATCAGTAGTTGTCAGATACAGTGATGAGGCAAGTGGTGGACTACTAGACATGGCAGTGGGGGCTAATAACAGACATGTAAGGGGCAGCGCACCTGGAGCAACTCAGTTTGGGCCTGTGACCTCGCCCCACCCATTCCTGGCAGCGTGTGGGCTGCGGGGAGTGCGCGGCCTGCCGGGTAACCGAGGACTGCGGGGCCTGCTCCACCTGCCTTCTGCAGTTGCCCCATGATGTGGCCTCGGGGCTGTTCTGCAAGTGTGAGCAGAGACGGTGCCTCCGGATTGTGGAAAGGGTGAGTTGGGCAGGTAGGGTAGGCCCATGGCTCACCCTAGCCCTGGCTCTCATAGCCCTGGCCCCATGCATCATGCCTCTGCCCCTTCCCATCCCCCCAACAGAGCCGAGGGTGTGGAGTGTGCCGGGGCTGTCAGACCCGAGAGGACTGTGGCCGTTGTCGAGTCTGCCTTCGCCCTCCCCGCCCTGGTCTCAGGCGCCAGTGGAGGTGTGTCCAGCGGCGCTGCTTACGGGTGAGTCAGGCTGGAGGGGCCAGCGCTGTTGGGGCCAGGGCTGGGGCAGAATTCATTCTGCTGTTAAAGTTGCTACTGCTGCTGCTGCTTCCTCCCAGCCTTGCCCACCTCATGTCTTCTTTTCTCCCTCGCCCCATGCTCAACTCCCTGGTCCCACCTACCTGCCCCTGTCTGCCAGCACCTTGCCCACCGTCTCCGTCGCCACCATCAGCGATGTCAACGACGCCCTCCCCTAGCTGTGGCTCCCCCTGCTGTGAGTGCCGCACCCCACACTCTGCCTGCCTGTCCCATGCATGCTTTCTGCACTCCTCTTGGGGGTGGAGGGGGGTGGTCCTGTGTCTGCTTGGTGCCACCAAGCCTAAACTACTCTTCTGGCTTTCTCCCAGGGTAAACGTAGCCGCCGCAGAGGAGGCTGTGACTCCAAGATGGCAGCTCGGCGGCGCCCCCCGCGAGCCCAGCCACTGCCTCCAGTTCCCCCATCACAGCCTCCAGAGTCCCCAGAGCTGGTGAGGCCCTGGTGGGCAGGGGGAAGGCACAACCCTAACCTTACCCAGTACCTGCCCTGACCCCACCCCATTTGCCTCTGCAGCACCCCAGAGCCCTGGCCCCCTCGCCACCTGCCGAGTTCATCTATTACTGTGTAGACGAGGACGAGCTAGTGAGTGGCCCTACCCTACATGGACAAACCTAGACCCTCCCAGGGCACTTGGTTAAGCCCAAAGAAGCAGCTGCTGCAGTGGGCCTAATAGGGGAACAGCAAGACAGAGTAATGGGTACTAGTACGGGGTGAGCAGACAATGGGGGAGGGACTAATATGGGATGGACAGGTGCAGCAACAGTACCTAACGTCAGATGAATCAGTGCTCTGGTGGGGTTAATAGAGGAAATGTCAGCGTAGTGAGCAGAGTTCACATAGGTTGAGCAGATACAGCAGGCACAATGGAGGCAACGATAGAGGGTCAGCAAAATTCTGCTGAAGGTGGGGGTCAAAGACTTTGGTAGCCACTAGTCTAGCAGATGGCGTGATGGATACGGTGTTGGAGTGCCTGATGGTATCGGGCACTGTCCGATACAATGATAGTGCCTGGTGTTGGACTAGCAGCTCCTGAGGTGTGACCAAGACCAGTGCACAGCTGGTTCCCTCTGATGAGGCTAGTGAAGGAGCAACAGGAGCAGCATTGGAATAGTGCCAGTAATAGCAACCCCCTTTTTGCCTGTCCCCCAGCAGCCTTACACGAATCGTCGGCAGAACCGCAAGTGTGGGGCCTGTGCAGCCTGCCTACGCCGGATGGACTGTGGCCACTGCGACTTCTGCTGTGACAAGCCCAAATTTGGGGGCAGCAACCAGAAGCGTCAGAAGTGTCGTTGGCGCCAATGCCTGCAGTTTGCCATGGTGGGTGGGGCAGGAAGGGTCAGGCAGGTGGGACAAGTTGATCCAGGGCCCCCAGTGCTTGGGAGTGGTGGGTAGGCCTGGTAGGTGGGTGGGGCAGGCCAGATGGGTTGTGCATCTTCAGAGTGGGCAGGGCAGTAGGTTCAGCCAAAGATTAGCCAGCATTGTGCTGGGGCAAATGAATCTGGGTGGCACTGGCATTGCTAACAGGAGACCAGCAGGCTCAATGATGAGGGCCTCCGATGTAAGCACGTTCTGTGCTGGAACTAATGGGAATTAGCAGGTGCATTGATCAGGACAGGGTGGTGGAGTCGGTCACTGCACCAGATGGCCATAATATCTTGTGTTTCTTCAGAAGCGGCTGCTGCCTAGTGTCTGGGCAGGATCTGAGGATGGGGCAGGGCCGCCCCCACCTTATTCTCGTCGAAAGAGACCTGGCTCTACTCGACGGCCCCGTCTGGGGCAGATACTGAAGACCTCCTTGACCACACCCACAGCCCGATCAGGCCGTGCCCAGACTCCAATGAAACAGGAAACAGGCAGTGGCTTTGTGCTACCCCCACCTGGCACCGACCTTGTGTTCTTACGGGAAGGTGCAAGCAGTCCTGTGCAGGTGCCTGGCCCTGCTTCAGCTTCCACAGAAGCCCTGTTGCAGGTGAGGGTCCCATCTTATTCTGCCCTTCCCAGCCCTACCCAGCCTTGTGCCAGGAAGCTGGGACCAAGTCTGCCGCAATCCTCCTTCACACAGGAGGCCCAGTGCCCTGGCCTGAGTTGGGTTGTGGCCTTACCCCAGGTGAAGCAAGAGAAGGCGGATGCCCAGGAAGACTGGACACCGGGCACAGCCATCCTGACTTCTCCTGTATTGCTGTCTGGCTGCCCCAGCAAGGTGGGGGTCAGTGATGGGTGGTCTGTGAGCAGAATGATGGTGGTTCTTTGAGCAGAGCAATAGATGTGCTGATTGCAGCCTCACTATAAAATTACCCCACCTGTCTGACACATGCCCCACCTTCCCCAGGCAACTAACTGCCTGCTTTGCTGTCCAGCTAACAAAAATGGAATTCTCTGAGGAATGGGAAAGGTTTGTAGGCTGAGAGATGGATTTTCTGGGCTGAAGTGTGACGGAAGTGGGATTTGTCAGCACGCTGACAGGTTGGCTGATAAGAGACTCTTTCCTCAGGCCAACCCTGCCCTTCTGACTGCTGCCTGTTTCCCACCTCTCCCAGGCAGTAGACCCAGGCCTGCCACCTGTGAAGCAAGAGCCACTGGACCCTGAGGAGGACAAGGAGGAAGAGAGCAAGGATGACTCCGCCTCCGACTCGGCACCAGAGGAGGAGGCAGGAGGGGCTGGCACACCCGTGGTCAGTGCTGGGGGATGCTTCACCCTGCCCTGAGCCCGCTTTAGCCCTGTTGGCCATGATGACCCATGATATTAATTCTTCCCTAGATCACCGAGATTTTCAGCCTGGGTGGAACCCGCCTCCGGGACACAGCAGTCTGGTTGCCAAGGTGTGCCCCGCACAGTGAGGGGTGGTATGGGGTTGGTGCTGGTCAGATGTGGGCCCCGAGTTTTACATGTAGAGTCAGCAATTTGGTATGATGCAGTGGGAGGTAAAGGCTCATATCACTGCATTGATCATGATCAGTGAGGGGTTATGTGCAGGACCCTAGAAATTTCTCTTGAGATTCAGGTCAGGACTTTCCTTAGGTGTGTGTGGGGGTGGTGGGTAGAGGGACAGGGGTCAGTGGAGGTGAGGACTTGATTCCTGGTGATAAGATTTGAAAGAAAATTATAAAAGCCTGGTCCACATCTTCCTAAGAAAATCCAGAAGGGGTCAGGTTTAATATATAAATTCTTACTCAGAGAATCATCATTTGGGGTCTTGAAGGCCTCTGGAGTCTCCAATAGATGACAGGTGGGTTGGACAGTGGTGGGTGGGCAGGAGATCTAGGCCCTGAGATGGCTCTGATCTGGGTCCACGTGCAACTGCGCAATCTCAGGCTAGTCCTCCACCTCCTAGAACATCCTTTGTGGATGGGGTCAGGCTGTGTTTCTTGAGCCTTTCCTGAGCCTCAGGTTATTAACAGTTATAGCTGCTCCACAGAACTGCCCTGCAGGCCTGGCAATAGGATGAAGGATAGCTGCCCCTAAGGACAGGGCTGGCGGGAGGAGGACGGGAATGCTACCTCCTGCAGAATGTTCACAGGCTGTGCACACAGCCCCAGACACGGGCAACATAAATTGTTGGCCTAGGCACCTGGATTCCTTTGTTCCCACAAACTAGTTTCTGCAGGCCAGAAACTCCTTCATCTGCCTTGGGCAATTACAGAGGTACTGACTGAGTACCTGCTGGGTACACTGCAGTGTGAGAGATACAGTGGTGAATACAGTGACCCCGGAAGGCTTATCCTTCAGGAGACACGGATTCCTGCCTTCAGGGAACTTATCATCTAAGTGAGGAAACAGTTTCCCTATGTGTGAAATCATTACATGTTAACGGAGAAGGTAATGATGTGTTATCTTGTTTGTAATGGAATATTTTAAAATGAAAAGAGAGATAAGGGATAATTATGGGGAAATGGATGGTGGGCACAGAATCCTAGGAAATGGTTTTGTGATGCTCCATTTTGCAAAGAGCGAACTTCATTCAACATACAGACCTGCTCCCTCTTCTCTAGGTCCAAGGACCTTAAAAAACCTGGAGCTAGAAAGCAGTAGACTGGAGGCTTCTGCAGACTGTAGGATTCAAGGTGATATTTAAAGACTGGCTTTATGAGAGAACACTGATCTACTCAGAGGCTGGACCGTAGACCGAGGGGCTTATGTAGGATTCAATAGGAACTGGAAAAACCTACCACCAAACCAGAGAAGCAGGCCTATTCAGTACTTTGAGCTTATAGCAGAAGTAAGCAGGAAAGGAAGAGAAAGAATAGAAAGTTGTTGCATCTGCTCCAACTGGTACAAATCCCGGGAGCTTGACTGATAAGAAGTGTGGATATTACAGGTAGGGGATCTGGGGTGGAGAGGAGATGTAAAAGCCACCACAAAACAGCCTATACAAGCCATCTTCATGAATAATCTTTCAATGGCTTCTGGATGAGACCTGGCGGTGTTTCTGAACATTTCCATTTTCTCAGAGAGACAGCATTGGAAAGTGTAATGTGAATAAACGAGGAAAGGAACTCTATTTGATATAGTTCCTCCTACTGATATAATTTATTTAGCTCTCCAATCTTTTTAGGAAGACAATAATTTTTGCCCATTTTTGCATTTGGGAAAACAAGACTCAAAGAAATTAAATAACTTGTCCAGTGTCAGACAACTCATACCAGTAAGCCTAGAAAAAAACCCCAGGTTGTAAAAACCTTGTTCTTTAAGCCACCAAACTGTAAGCTGTAATCCTATATCCAATAATGTATAATATTATAGTAACAGAAGTTTCCAGTGACCTTGAAAACAAAGTGGATTACCCTAAAAAGAACAAATCGCTTACACTGCTGCCTCTAGCGTGGTTTAGGGAGTGCCAAGGCTGTGTGGATTTGGTCACCTTGTCACGGCACCATGCATTCAAGAGACTGGGTTCTTCTGAGGCCTTAGGTGTTGCATAATATTCCTCAAACACTAACGGACGCCTTCCCCAGGGGTCACTGTCCATTTTGCTTGTTGCCCTCATTCTTCTCAGCCAAAGCAGTCTTCAGAAGTAAAGCTGCCAGTCTGGTTTGCTGACAACTTGCCTCCCTGCCCCCTGATGACTTTTGTGCTTGGTTTCTGCCCTTGGCCCCTCTCTACTAGGGGACCGAATTCCTGCTTCAAGTTCTACATAAGGGCCAGTCTTGACACAGTCCCACCTCACTTCCCAGTTCTTCATAAAGTGCCAAAAAGTTTAGACCTGTGGTTCGTTACATAGCCAGCTTTACAGGGCTGTGACTGAGTGCATGCCTCCTTAAATTCTGTAGCCTTTGTATCTCCCCTACCTTATTCTAGTCCAGGCCCTTCAGCTTTAGATAATTCAGATGTAGATTAGACATTTCCCTACTGTTAACCCTTTCTGCTACCCTCTCTGCTCCTTCCTTTGCTTTACCTTCTTGAGCCAGAGACAAGACTGGGTAATTTTCTGGTATTGTTTTGTTCTCCCCAGGACCCAGCCACCCAACCCTAGCATTCTGTGATGTCTTACATGAAATTTATTTGATTGGCATTCAGACTCCTAAGAGTCTGGTTACAGTGTGTATCCCAGTACAATCAGAAAAGCAGCACCACTAATATAAAGATTATATATATATGTATATATATGTGTGTGTATATATATATGTATATGTATATTTTAAGGGACTTAATAGGGATTTGAGCTTATGCAGTAGTGGGAGCTGAGTAAACAGTCTCTGTAAGGCTGTTGTCTTTGCATCTAATGCTGGAGCTTGAAGTCTGCAGGGCAGGCAATCGGGAAGGGAAGATGGATGTAAAGTGTGGGAGACGGAGGACACTTTGGCGCGCACGAGCAAGAGCTGGAACCGGCGAGGATGGCCTAGAACCCATGTCGGTGTCTCAGCACCTCCAACTTCGATGATGTGGGTGTCCTGCAGAAGAAGCTGGTGCCCTTCATCACAGAGTTAAATACTCATCCTGCCCAGGAATTAGAGAAGCTGAAGGAAGATCCCAGGGAAAGTGGAGCAGCTGCAGGCCTGACTGCAGGCCTGACTGCTGCCCCACACCAACGAGGTGAGCCAGCAGATAAGTGACAACATGTGTGAACTGCAACAGTGCCTGGTGCGTCTGCACCAACCTTCCGAGTGTAAAAACAGTATGCTGCTGCTTCACTTCTGTCCTCCAGTTACCATGCAAAATGTCTCTTGTGGCCCATCCTAACCGGAAGCATACGGGGAAGGGAGTTCTGGGAAACGTAGCCTAGTCAAGGTGACACATTACAAAGCCACCCTGCCATGAATCAGCTCCCAAGGGTCTCACTGCTCACCCGAGGATAACTTGATAAAGCTACGTTGCTGGAAATGCAAAGCTGAAGACCATGGATTTCATGGTGACCCCAGCAAGTACAGAAATACTGTCAAGCCCACCCAGAAAAAAACTGGCTGGTCTCGGCTATTTTTGTGTCATTCATTCAAGTAATGAGAACCTGGCCCATGGTAGACACTGTACTTGATACTGGGATAAAGGAATGAAAAAGATATAGTCCATGCAATTTTATTAAATACATCAGTATGTATTACAAATGGTGAATGGATATCCAACTTTATCATGGAATTTAATGGTGAAAATATAGAATTCAGGAAACTGTCGGGAGGACAGCCCTTGCGTGAACCGTGTTGGGGCACAATAGGAATTGGAAATAATATAAATAGTTTCTATCTCTGAGCTGTTCTATTTTAAAATTATTTTAAAATGATTTTTATTGTCCCGTTTACTGTTTCATATATTCAGTGTTTCTTTGGGGAGTGTCTTGATGGTGGTAACAGTGTTGACTCTGAGAAAGTGGGATGGTGGGTGGCAAGATCAGGGTCAGGTTCTGTCCGAGGACCTTGGGCCAATCGCTTCTCCAGGCCTTGGGGCTTGGCTGAAGGCAGAGGCTCACTGTGCGGGGCGCTGGTCCCGGCCCCGCCCCTCCACCCTCCAAATAGGCCCGCCAGGGGGCGCCGGGGCCGCGGTCAGCCCACCGTCGCTCTCGGGAGACGCAGCCCCTCACCCCTGGCCGGGGCGGCTCGGGGGCGTGGCCTCCGCCCGGCCGAGACACCAATCCTTGGCCGGGCTGGGAGGAAAGCCGACTCTTCTTCTTCACGTAGTGGTAAAACAGGCAAAACAGAACTGGAGTTAAGTTACGGGGCACACCCGGGGTAAGGGTGCAGCACGACGAGCTCAGGACCGACGCTGGGACGTTCGAGGGCAGCAAAGTGTCGCCAAGGGTCGGCCTCCCCCGTCGCCGAACTCATTTCGACGGGATCCTACGGGCTGTACGACCTCTGGGGTGCCTGACTGGCTCTCCTTATATCTCTGCTGCTTTTCCCAAACCCTGCGCCTGACTGAGGGCCTTTTCATTGCCTCCCTTCTTTCCCAAGGGTGTGGTGTGAGGGGTGGTTCCACACAGACCAACCAGCGGGCCAGTCGCCCGTGGGACTCGAAGATCAAGGAACTGACCCTCAGGACTCTGTCCAGGGAACCGAGACGACCTCTAATTTCTTTCTTTTTTGTTTGTTTCAGGCTACGTAAACTCTTAGCAGTAAATGAAAATGAGTATTTTACCGAACTGCAATTGAAAGAAGAAGCATTATAGGAGAAAAAAGACAAAATGAGAATTATTAAAAGAGATTATTAAAAAGAGAAAAAAGACATTATTTTGTGGCTGAAAAGCTGAACCAGCAATTTCAGGAAATGGAATCCAAATCTAGAAACGTACCGCATACAAAATCCGAAGTGGGTGGATTACAAATGATTAAGGAATGCTAATTTACAGTAAATTGCGGCCTTGCGACGGTATACACAATAGTTGTACTTTGGTTATTGTTAGATGTCAGTGACTGACAAGGTTCTGATTTTTTTCTATGCTCTAGTGTTCTGTGCTCGCCCCCACTTTAGAAGGAGAGTACCAAAGCGTCATTCTTAATTGGCTTTTAGTTACTACCACCTTGCTCTTGACTGAAGTACAGCTGTGGGCTCCACCTGTGCCTAGGGCTCTTTCTAGGTTCCCTGAGCTGTCTGTGTTGCCTGTTCCCTTCAGATACGGATTCTCAGGGCCTCATTACCAGCGCTTCCCATCCATGTCCTCACCCTGGTTTACTGTGAACCGTACCTCAGACTCTTGGTCTTTATTTTGCCCAGCCAGGTCATGTCAGTGCCCTCTTAGGCCATCTGATCTGTCCCCCATCCTAGGGTACCCCGAGTCAGCTGTGGTTTCTGCCCCGTGCAGTAGGAAGATACTAGTAACATTTATCATTACTGGTTTGGGTGGGCTGACAGGCTCTCTAGGCCTTGTCTTAGCAGGTATTAGAGGATAATACCTGCTGTTCCATAAACCCTGTAAGACATTTGTGAGGTCCAAAGGTTTTATGTGTGAAAATACCTTGCAAATTACCGTAAAGAACTACACAAATATAAGGTGGTGGTCATGTGATGATTAGTACCATCATCAAGATTCACCTAAAAATGCCCGCAAAATTTAACCTTCCCACAGAGTATCCACTAACTTTTCTCATGCTTTTGAGCTGATTACAGGATATAAATAGCAAAGTCAATGGAATGTAATTAGATCTTCGCCTTCACTTCGGGTTAAGGAGGCTTATTTCTGCTATTCTGATGAACCCTAGAGGAAGGGAGCGCGGTCGCCGGAGGCCTGGCCAAGGGCGGGGTGAGGACCGCGCAGACTCAGCTCCTCGGCTCCGGGAGGAAGTTGCGAGTACCGGCGTCTATGGTCACCATGGTGACGGGACCGACTTCGGCCCCTCCCACCTGCCCCTCACCCTGCAGGGCGCACCATGGCAACCAGACCTCTGCATTGCGGAAGCTGGTCCCGCAGGTCTCCACTGTTGGGAAACCGCGGCGGACGCCGCCCCCATCCCGAGGGACTCGAAAATGTACAGCCAGCGATTTGGCATCGTACAGCGGGAGGTTAAGGGCCCCACTCCCAAAGTGGTGATCGTGGTAAGCACGGGATGTGTGTGCGGGACCCTACTGCTTTCTGCATCTCCCTGCACTCCAGGCCTACCCGAGCCCAACCTAGCCCCAGCCGCGGCTCTCTCAAGGGGAGCAGGTGCCTTGTGCAGTGGGTTGAATTTTGAAAGAAGGAAAGATAAGGCCATTCACCTAGTTCCTGTACTCTGTTCCTCAATCCCCCATCCTTCACCCCCCACCCCCACCTCACACCAGTTATATTTAGATTCTGTATTTGTAGAATCACCACTTGGGATACTGAGAGTTTTCAGTCTCCAAGACACCCAAAGGAGGTGTGTCCCCTTGTGATGTGGCATGGCTGTCACACAAAGCATGTTGGGCTGGGGCAGGGCAGGAAATCGGGTCTCTGCTGGTGGTGATTCAGCTGTGTCTGAATCTTGGGCTGGTCCTGCATTCCCAGGGAAATCGTATATGGAAGGGGGATTGGGCTGTGAGGGGTTGTGAGCAGTTATAGTGACCTTCCTGTGCCAACTCAACTGTAACAGTGTCCTTGCAGGCCTGGTAATAGGACAGTTGGTTGCCTCTAAGGCTGGGGTGGTGGTAGGCCAGGAGAGTGCTGTGTGCTGCAGAATTTGATGGGTTTTGCTTAGAACCCCAGACACTTGGTCTATGCACCTAGATTCCTTTGTTCCTACAAGTTTTTACAGGCTAGAAAACCTTCATGTGTAATTAGGCAATTTTAGAGGTATTACTTGAGCCCCTGCTGTGTCCACAGCACTGTGGGAGATAGAGTGGTAAATACAATGACCCTGGGCGGTTTATTCTTCATTAAAAGTCTGATCCCTGCCTTCCTGTTGCTTATTATCTAATTGCAGAAACAACTTGTTCATACATAAACCATTAAAGGCTAACACGGTAGATAATCATGTGTTATATGTCTGTGATGGTACTTTGTGGAAGAAATATCAGGAATAATGATGAAGGAGGCAGTTTTATTATGCACCACAGTGCACACAGCAATTCTCAGTCCACTGACAGACCTGCTCCCTCTTCTCTGGGTCCAAGGACTGTAGGTTCCGGGTCTGGAAATCAGTAGATTGGAGGATTCTACAGATTGTAGGATTCAAGGTGGTAATTATAGACAGATTTCATAAGGGACAGAAACTGATCTACTTTGGGTTCTGTATCCCAACACAGAGCTCAGGGACTGGGCTATTGTTTGAGTGCCATTACTTGTGTTGGGAACAAATAAGAACATGAAAAAAAAAATTACCACCAAACCAGAGAAGCAGGCCAAATAAATACTTTGAGCTTATAGAAGAATAAAGAGGAAAAGGGAAAAGTCAGCGTTGTGCATCTCAGATGGCAGAGTGTGATAAGAAGTATGGATGCTAGAGATTGCAGCGTTGCGGTGGGGGAAGAATTAAAGCCACCAGAGATGAGACTTGATGCTAAACAATTCCTCCAGGAGAAAGCAATAAATGATGTAACATCTGAAGTAATGGAGAACTAAAGGAGCAGTTATGTGGTGAGTGCTGCTTAGGGACCCAGTTATTTAATTCTCAAAATAGTTTTTTAGGACCACATTTATTTTGCTCATTTTGACAGGTGAGAAAACTGAGATTCAAAGAGATTACGTACCTTGTTTAAAATCACACGGTGGTTATGGGTAGAGGCCAGAATCAAACCCAGACTGTAAAATACTGTTCTTTAAGACATATAAACTGTAAACTCTCTCATTAGAAACTGTAATTTAACATGTTACAGTGACAGAGGCTTCAGTGACCTTGGAAACACAAGGTAGTGATTAAATCCTATGTTCTCCTGCCTTTAGCATGGTTTAGAGTTGCAGTGTCCAATATGGTAGCCACTAGCCATACATGGCTTTTGAGCACTTGAAATGTGCCTAGAGTCACATGTTGAAATGACAATATTTTGAATATATTGGTTAAATAAAACATATTATTAAAATTAACTTCCTGTTTCTTTTTACTTTCTAAAATGCAGCTACTAGAAAATGTTAAACTATGGATCTGTTTTACATTATATTTCTGTTAAAAAGTGTGGATTTTGAGTAATACTGAGACTGTGCATGGATTGGTGTCACCTTGTTTTTAGAGAACTCCAGTTCATATCTTATTCCTCCAGACACTGGGCCCTTCCTGACCACAGAGTCCTATACAGGATACCCCAAGCTTTGAAGGGGTTCCTGACACCTGGCTACTACTCAGGATGTTTCTTACCACCCTTCACCCTCATTCACCTTTTCAGTCAAAATGTACCTCAGAACCAGGTTCCTGCTCTGACAACTCAAGACAATTGATTCTTGATCACCTTGGTGCTTGGTTCTCAGCCCATATGTCTAATGGGAGCCTGAATTCCTGTGTGTATCCTGAACAAGGTGTAGTCTTGACCCTTTTCCACTTCATTATCACTGAATCTTCATTCATACAATGCCATACATATTAGAGAACAGTAGTTTGTTAATTAAATGGCTCTAGGCTCTAAATTCTGATACGGATTAGCTACCTACCATGATATAACCCCCAACATCATCTGCTCCAATCCACCTCAGCCCTGTCTTACCTTGTTCAGCTAAATCTAGGTAACTGTATGTGTACCTTGAATCTTTTCATCAGGCTATCTGCAAATGTTGATTTTCTTTTTTTTTCTAGGAGACTCCTTTACCAAGACTTAACACTAGTATTTTGGTAATCCTGACAGTGATGTTAGTGTAATGTTAGAAGTGTAAATTATCAGATTGACTTTCTGCCATATGAGTTAAGAATTTTGTTACTTGTAAATCAGCATCCTGCAGTCTCACTATTCACCTAAGTTTGACTTGATAAAACTGGCTTGAAAATACAAAGCTCAAGACAGTGGATTTCATGATGACTTCAGGAGGAGCAGAAATTGCATCAAGCCTACCCAGAGATGTGTCCTTTCTCCCTCCTTTTCTCCCTACCTTCTTTCCTTCCTTCACGTTGAGAACCAACAGTGGTAAGGCATTATACTTCAATGCTAGGAATACAGAAATGAGAAAGATTGTCCATGTGATTTTATTAAATATATCAATATGTATTCAAAGTAGTGTGTTTCCAACTTTTTAGTGGAAGTTTGTATTTAAAAAAATGTAGAAATTCAAATTACCCCAAAATATCAGGAGTACTGCCCTTGCATTAAACTGGGCACAAGAGAAATAAGAAAGCATTACTATCAGTTTTTTCCCCTTTTCTCTTTTCCTATTTTCCCTTCCCTCCCTACTTCCCTTCCTTCTCAGTAGAGGGTTTTTTTTATTGTCACAACTCATTATATATATCCTATATACTTAGAGATAGTAGGCTCTTCTAGTTGAAATTATTTTGATGGTAACTATGTGGTCTACCCCTGAGAAACAATGTGGGATAGTGGGGGGCAAGATGAAGGTCAGGAATTAGAAGACCTCTAATTCTTGTTCTATACAGGTTTGCCCTGACTATTGGAAGCACTTTGACAAATCACTTAATGTTTCTGAGTTTGACTAAATAATCTCTAGAGTCCTGCTCAAATTTTTAACTTTATAATTCCATGAACTTTTACTCAAGCGGCACTTAGGAAACATTTGAGGCTGATTTGATGACATCTTAAGTATAGGCTCAAAGAATCAAACATGTTAAACCTTAGGCACTTAAGCTCTTTGCAGTCGTAGCAGGATTACTTTGATACATCCAATTTTATTTAGCATTGGTGGAGGTCATGATTAGTTAAAAATATGCAATCGATTTTGGATCGATTGTAAGTGATAATTATTTGTTTTCAGAGAGCCAAGCCTCCCCAAGTTCATGGGGCTGAGCAACATCTGGAAAGAATCCAACGCAGCCATCAGAAACATCATGCTATTTTGGCTTCTATTAAGTCAAAGGAGAGAGATCGCTTGAAAGTTGAGTGGGACCAGCACAATGATCGCAAGTTTGTGGACAGTCTTGTGAAAGCAAGAATCAAGGATGCCATGCAAGGTTTTATGATCAACACTGAAGAAAGACGAAATAAGTAAGATTCACAAACTGGTGCTTCAGACTATAAAACATTCCCAAAACCCTAATGTGAGATCGACCAAAAATCAAGTAAATTTTTATAGTAAGGATCATAGCTGAGATAGTCATATCCTTACCCAATCAATAACTCCTCCTTGTTTGTATTTTCACTTGTGATAACCCACATTTGATAGGAAGCAAAAGAATATATTGTTTAATATTTTGTTACTTTAGTTAAAATCTGTTCATACTCTTGTTGAAGATGTACATTAGCTAATTTGTATGAGATCAAATAAAATATGGCACGTCAGTTTCTGTTGCTTTAAATGAGGACTAGTCTTATTTTATAAAAGACTGCAATGATATTTTTCCTTTGCAAAATTTATGATTAAACCTGTGCTTTGGGGGCACTTGGGTGGCTCATTCGGTAAAGTGTCTGCCTTTGGCTCAGGTCATGATCTAAGGGTCCTAGGATTGAGCCCCCCTGTCTGGCTCCCTGCTCAGCAGAAAGTCTGCTTCTCCCCCACTCATGCACATGCTCTCTCTCTCAAATAAAATCTTTTTTAAAAATAAAAATAAACGTGCTAATTAAATAAATAAAAGTAAATAAAAACCAATTAGTAAAACGGCCCATGTGGCATGACAGTTTTACTTTTTTTGTAATTTTTTTTTAGGCTACGTGAACTTTTAGCATCAGAAGAAAGTGGGTATTTTACTGAAATGCAGTTGAAAGAAGGAACAATTGAGGAGAAAAAAGATAGAATGAGAGATAAAACCAGATTATTGAAAGAGAAGAAAGAAAAAGAGAGACAAGATCTCGTGGCTGAAAAACTAGACCAGCAATTCAGGTAATGATATCAGAAAAACACACAGAATCTGAAGTTGGTGTATGAAAAAATGATTTAGGCATACTGACTTATAGTAAAGTATGGCCTTAAGATGGTATACACGGTAGTTGTGCCTCTAAGTCTTGGTAATTATACACATCATTGGATAATGCAGGCACTGAGGTTCTGCTGTTGTTTTGTAGTGAGAAAACTTTGGACATACTGTGTTAGCAAATTTTAAATATGCAATATAGTGTTATTGTCTATAGTTACCATACTCTATATTAGATCCCCAGAACTTATTCATCTTATAACTGAAAGTTTGTGTCCTTTGACCAACATCTCATTTTTCCCACCTCAGTCCCTGGAAACCATACCATTCTACTCTCCATACATTCAACTTTTTTTTTTTTAAATGAGAATACAGTATTTGTCTTTGCCTGTCTGTCTTAACCCACTTAGTATAGTGTCCTCCAGATTCATCCATGTTGTCTCAAGTGGCAGGATTTCCTTCTTTTTTATATTGACTGCTATTCCATTTCACACACATACATATAGATACATAGATGTGTATGTATGTGGTATATATACCACACATTTTCTTTATCCATTCACATAATGTTGTTAGAATGTTTCCATATCTTGACTATTGTGAATAATGCTGCAGTGAACATGAGATTGCAGATATCAAGGTACGGGAATCTTCCCTGATTCCATTTCCTTTGGATATATGCCCACAAGTGGGATTGCAAGATCATATGGTAGTTCTATTTTTAGTTTTTTAGGAATCTCCATACTGTTTTTCATAATAGCTGTACCAACTTATATTCCCACCAACAGCATACAAAGGTTTCCTTTTCTCTACATCCTTGCCAACAATTGTCATCTCTTGTCTTTTTGATAATAGCCATCCTAGCAGGTGTGAGGTGATATCTCACTATGGTGTTGATTAGCATTTCCCTGGTGATTAGTGATGTCGAGTACTTTTTCATGTACTTTTCAGCCATTTGTATGTCTTCCCTGGAAAAATGTCTATTTAGGTCCTTTGTTCATTTTTTAATCAGATTTTTTGGGGCTACTGAGTTGTATGAGTTCCTTATATATTTTAGATATTAACCCCTTAACAGATAACATAGTTTGAAAATATCCCATTATTGCCTTGTCCATGTTGTTGATTGATTCCTTTGCTGTGCAGAACTTTTTAATTTTATGTGGTCCTACTTGTTTATTCTTGCTTTTATTGCCTTTACTTTGGGGTGTCATATCCAAAAAATAATGCCAAGACCAATGTCAAAGAGATTTTTCCCTATGTTTTTGCCTATATGTTTTACAGTTTCTAATTTTATGTTTAAGTCTTTAATCCATTTTGACTAAACTTTTATGAATGGTTTATATAGTAGTCCAGTTTCATTCTTTTTCATGTGGATATCCAGTTTTCCCAATACTGCTTATTGAAGGGACTGCTCTTCCCCATTATGTGTTCTTTGCCTCCTTGTAAAAGATTAGTTGACTACATATTTTCGGATTTATTTCTGGGCCCTCTATTCAGTTTCATTGATCTATATATCTATTTTTATGCCAGTACTATACTGTTTTAATTACTATAACTTTGTAATATAGTTTGAAATCAAGTATGTAATGCTTTGAGCTTTGTCCTTTTTTAAATCAAGATTGCTTTGGCTCTTTTGTGGTTCCATCTGAATTTTAAGGTTTTTTTTTCTATTTCTGTGAAAAATTCCATTGGAATTTTGGTGGGGGTTTCACTGACTGTGTAGATCACTGCATAGTATGGACATTTGAACAATATTGCTTCTTCCAATCCAAGGACAAATGGTTCCTTCCCATTTATTTGTGTCTTCAGTTTCTTTCATCGGTGCCTTATAGTTTTCAGTTAACTCCAGTTAACCTCAGGTAACCTCCTTGGTTAAATATTTCCCTAAATATATTATTGTTTCTGATGCTCTTCCAAATGGGATTGTTTTCTTAATTTCTCTTTCAGATAGTTCATTTCTCGTGTATAGAAATTCAACTGATTTCTGTATGTTGTTTTCATATCCTGCAACTTTACTGAATTTACTGATTAGTTCTAACAGTTTTTTTGGTGGAGTTTTTAGGGTTTTCTATATATAAGATCATGTCTTGGGCAGACAGTTTTGCTTCTTTTCCATTTTGGATGCTTTCTATTTCTTTTTCTTGCCTAATTGCTCCAACTAGGACCTCCAGTACTATACTGAATAAAAGTGGCAAGAATGGGCACTTTTTCAGAGGAACAGCCTTCAACTTTCTACCTCTGAACATGATGTGAGTTGGGAGCTTCTCATATATGGCCTTTATTGTGTTGAGCTACATTCCTTCTGTACCTAGTATGTTGAGAGTTTTTATCATGAAAGTATGTTAATTTTGTCAGATGTTTTTTCTGCATCTATAGCCATGATCTTATAAATTTTATCCTTCATTTTGTTAATGTGGTGCATCACGTTTATTGATTTGTGTATATTGAACCATCCTTGTATCCCAGGGATAAATTCCATTTGATCATGGTATATGATCCTCTTAAAATGCTGTTAACTTTGGTTTGCTAGTATTTTGTTGAGAATTTTTGCATCTATGTTCATCAGGGATATTGCCTGTAATTTCCTTTTCTTGTAGTGTCCATGTCTGGCTTTGGTAGCAGGATAATGCTGGCCTCATAAACTGCGTTTGGAAGTGTTTTCTTCAATATTTTGGAAGCTTATGAGAGGGATTGGTATTAATTCTTCTTTAAATGTTTGATAGAATTCACCAATGAAGCCACCTAGTCCTCGGATTTTCTTTATTTGGAGATTTTTTTGATTAGTGATTTGATCTCAACTTATTATTGGTCTTTTCAGATTTTATATTTCTTCATGATTCAGCCTTGATAGGTTATGTGTGTCTAGGACTGTATCCATTTCTCCCAGGCTATCTAATGTGTTGGCTTATAATTATTCATAGTAGTCTTCTATGATCCTTTGTGTTTTTGAAATATCAGTTGTAATGTCTCCTCTTTCATATTTGATTTTATTTATTTGAGTCTTCTCCATTTTTTCTTAGTCCAGATAAAAGTTTGTCAATTTTGTTAAATTTTTTCAGGAAACCAGTTCTTAGTTTCATTGGTCTTTTCTATCATTTTACTAGTCTCTGTTTTATTTATTTATTTTCTTTCTTCTGCTAACTTTGGGCAGTTTGTTCTTTTTCTAGTTCCTTGAAAGTAAAGTTAGGTTGTTTACGTGATGTTTTTCTTTTTTCTTAATATAGGTGTTTATTGCTATAAAATTCCCTATTAAAACTGCTTTTGCTGCATTCTATAAATCTGGTATGTCGTGTTTCCATTTTCATTTGTTCCAAGGTATTTTCCAATTTCCTTTTTGATTTCTTCTTTGACCCATTGGTTGTTCAGAAGTGTGTTTTTTAGTTTCCACATTATTTGTTAGTGTTCTAGTTTTCTTTCTGTTATTTCTAGTTCTATACCATTGTGGTCAAAAAAGATACTTGATAAGATTTCGATCTTCTTAAATTTGTTAAGACTTTTTTTTGTGACCTACCATATGATATATCCTCAAGAGTGCTCGGTGCGTGCTTGAGAAGAATGTGTACTCTGTTGCTGTTGGATAGAATCTTCTGTGTATGTCTGTGAGTTCCACTTGATCTAAAGTGTACTTCAAGTCCTGTGTTTCCTTACTGATTTTCTGTCTGGATGATCTATTTCCTGTTGAAAGTGGAGTATTGAAATCCCCTACTATTGCTGGATTGCTGCAATTTCTCCCTTCAAATCTGTTAATATTTGTTTAATATGTTTAGGTGTTAGGTGTATATATATTTATAATTGTTATATCCTTTTGATGAATTGACCCCTTTATAATTATATGAGGACCTTCTTTGTCTTTTTTTTTTTTTTTCCAGCTTTTGAGTTAAAATCTATTTTGTCTGATTGAAGTTTAGCCACCCCTTTTCTTTTTTGTTTCTACTTCCATGGACTATCTTTTTCCATTCCTTCACTTTCAGCCTTTATATGTCCTTAAAGCTGAAGTGAATGTCTTAAGAGTAACATATAGTTGGGTCTTGTTTTTTTTCTGTTCAGCCACCCTGGATACTTTCAAATTTCCTATCTTTGTGTTCTTAGATTTTTTTATTCTATTTGATCAAATCTGGTGGTGATGACCTCTCTTGCATTTTTCATTTCACCCATTGTATTCTTTAGCTCCAGAATTTCTGTTTGGTTCTTTTTTATGATTTCTCTCTCTCTGTTGAAACTTCATTTTGTTCATGTATTGTTTTCCTGATTTTGTCAGGAAAATCAGCTCTTGTAGCTCACTGAGCTTCTTTTTTTTTTTATTTTTTAAAGATTTTTATTTATTTGACAGAGAGAAAGAGAGCACAGGCAGGGAGAGGGAGAAGCTGGCTCCCTGCTGAACAGGGAGCCCAACATGGGGCTCGATCCCAGGACCCTGGGATCATGACCTGAGCCAAAGGCAGACGCTTAACCAACTGAGCCACCTGGGCACCCCTCACTGAACTTCTTTAGAACAATTATTTTGAATTCTTTGTCTTTAGGATTGGTTACTGGAAACTTACTCTGTTCCTTTGGTCGCATCATGTTTTCTTGATTTTTTTTGTGTTCCTTGAAGTCTTGTGTTGCTCTTTTCACATTTGAAGAAGCAGTTACCTCCTCCAGTCTTTATTGGATTGCTTCAGGAGAGAAATACCTTCATCAGTCAGCCCAGCTAGGGATTCTGAGGCTTTCTCAGACCTTTTTACAGATGTGCCTGCCCCTCAGTTCTTGTTCTTTATTTTCAGGGAGAGGATTTTTTAAGATTATATGTCTTCTCTCAGTTCTGAAAAGCCAGGCCAGATGCTGAGAGCCTTCCATTTGTTTTCCCTAGTGTGGTACCCTGAAATCCTCAAATTTGTATACCTTCCCCCAGTCTCACAGAGTTGGGCTGGCTTTCTGTTTATGCTGGCTAGCCATCTGCAAAGGCTCACACTCACTGTCTAGTGGAGCACATGAAGGGAGCTGGCCACAGGGGGTGTGCCATGGAGTAATGGGGTTGTTCATGGATCATTTGGTGTGTTTGCAGGCAAGATGTCCCCAGTGGCTCATGAGCAGGCTTCCTGATGGAGTCCATGTGGCAGTTAAGAGGATCCATGTCCCTTAATGAGTTCCAGGCCCTGGTTGCTGTGCTCCCCACCTCTTCCAACCCTTCAGCCACGCACCTCAGTATTTTGGGTGGGGCAAGAAAGAAGCGGAGCCACTTGGGAGAAGTCAAATGCTTACTTACATGCTTTTACTTTCTCCCATGAGAGAAATCATGGACTGGGGGGGCATCTCTCTTGGCACTGAGTTTTGCCACCTTGGGGGAGAGGTGACATGGATAAAATGAAGCTGTTCTCAATCCTTTCAATGTGTCTGTTATTGGATTTTTGGCTCTAGTGGTGTGCCTTCCCCACTGGACTCCTAGACTCCCACAAAGGTACTCTCATCCATGGGCGACTATCAAAATCGATTCTATAGGGGGATAATGGTAGAAAACTTGTAGTCTACTGCATTGCTCATGTCCATTCATGCAGGTACTGAGTTTGTGTAAGTCCCATGCTCTAGTGTTCTGTGCTTATCTCCCAATTAGAATGGAAGGTACCAAGTGAGATTCTGTTATTGAATTTTAGATATTAACCTCAGACTTACTATTGGCAGGAAGTTCCTGTCGCAGGAAGTCTTTGGTAGAGTTGAGTTTCCCTGCTGTCCCTAGTGCTGTTGTCTCTACCTGTGCAGAATGTGTGCTTGGTTCCCTGTTCTTTATTGTTTCCCCGCCTGGTCTCTTGGTCCTTGGAGTCTGATCACCTTAACTTTTGATCCACTTCCTGACCCATACCCACAGTGACTCTCAGTTTTCAGATCCCTGGTCTTCAGTCCAATTCTGTGGTTGTCTCCATCAGCCCTTTTTGTTTTGCTTTTTCCATCTTGGGATACCCTGAGTCTGTGCCCTCATTTCATTCCAATACCCTGCACTTAAAGAGGGAAGATTTGCATGGAAGTACCTGAGGGTGATCTTCTGAGATGATTTGTATCATGAAGAGCTTGGCAAAGGCTTTTATTTTCACAAACTGTGAGAGATTCCTTACCTCTAAAGCAAAGGTATACTAAAAAAGTCTCAATGTGTTACATTCCTTCTTAGATCTACAGCTCTTAGAGCAAGGACATATATACATATTTATAATTTCATTATATATGTAACTCCTCAGTTATACTTTCAGTGCCTCTAATAATGCCTTATAAGAGTGTGAACATCAAGAATTACTATTATATATCTCAGGATGATATGTTCATTTTGCCCCCTCTTTTCATTCATGTTTCTTAATGTAGTGATGATCACACGATGTAACCCATGCAATGCTCCAGATTATCCACTTTATCAGTCTCTTAATTTTGGAGTCACTGATTAATATTTTTATCTTGAGAAGGGATCTTTAAATTTCAAATGTTACTTGGAAATGCTTAAAGCATAGCCATTATCATTCAATAATTAAATAAATATTTCTGAGCCCCTACTTTGTGCCAAATTCTGTGATTAAATAATAGATTGATTGGCTTAACAAAAAAATGAGTGTCATTTAGGCTATCAGGTCACCAAATGTGAGTGGGGCAGATTGTGTATCATGTTACTCTGGATTCAGGAACAGACTAATGTAACAAAGTAAATGTAAACCCTGAATTAAAGTCTAGCACAATTCAGAAGGAATACAAGAGTTCATTTTTTACAGCATGCAAAATTTGGGCAGATGAGAAATCCAAAGGTCAACAGGTATAAAAAAGCAGCAAAACCAGACACGTGGAGGATTAAGACATGGTTTCAGAGGCAGAGCTTTTGCCACTTCTTCTCTCTCTGCCATGAAGTTGCTATTAATCATATAGAGTGCCCTGAATCCTCCTAGTAGAGGCCCAGAGGACAAGTAAGCTATTTCAGTGAGTAGTGTATACAAATCGCAGATACAGCTGAGCTAGCAGTAAATTAGACTGTTCAAACTGGAGAGAATGGCAAGTTCCAGGGCTTGGGGACCTGCTGAAGGAAGGCATTAAAGAAAACCAGAGTAGTAATGCATAGGGCCAGAAGGGACTCATCACTTTCCTCATCTAGCAAATGGGTAACTTGAGTTCCACAGGTATTAATTTTCCTGAGTCTTAAAGCTTGTAGTAACCAAGACAGAATTAGACTTGGATTTTCTAGCCTATGTAAAATATAACCTCACCGCTGCCCTTGGTAGGACTCAAACACTCCCTACTGGCGGCTGGAGGAGAAGATGCAGGGAGGGACAAAGGGGACACTGGCAAGTGAATTCCAATGACCATTCATATATTTTCCACTCCCTGGTAAATGTTGCCCAACACAGTAAGAAAAACGAGGTTCAAAAGCGGTTCATACTCTTAAAATACCTATTAATTTGGTAACATTTTATAGATCATATAGACAAATCTTGTATAACTGAGTATGCAGCTTCATAGAGAAGTTGTATCACTTGCTAGTTAAATTGTTAGCTTTTTGAAGAAAGTTATATCCTACAGTGTTATAATTCATCTGAAAACAAATTGTTTTTAGTATTTTTAATGTAATACTGCCAACTCTTCAATACAGAGCATCACACACAGTTTTGATTCTTTATGAGAGTGAAGGGTGAGGGTTAAATTTTGACCAAGGATGCTAAATCAGGCCCCACTGGGGCACTGGGTGACTCAGTTGGTCAAGTGTCCGACTCCTGATTTCAGTTCAGGTCCTAATCTCAGGGTCCTGGGATTGAGCCCTGTGTTGGGCTCAGCGTGGAGTCTGCTTGAGGATTCTCTCTCTCCCTCTCCCCCTCCCCCCCACTTGCATGCTCTCTGTGTCTGTTTCTCTCTCAAATAAATAATCTTATAAAAATCATGCTAGTTCAGCATCAAGTAAATAAATAATTAAGGCCCCATTATCAAAAATATAACTGGAGCTTTAATACATATGTAGAGCAAGATAAAATTACTGCTCCTTCTTCTCTGCCGTCTCCTCCTCCTCCTTTTTGTATTCCCCTGTATGAATATGCCACAATTTATTCATTTCCCAGATGATAGACATTTCAGTTATTTCTAGTTTGGGACTCTTATGGATACAGCTGCTGTGAACGTGCTTGTATGTGTCTTTGGTGGACATGTGCTTTCATTTCTGTTAGGTACCTAGAATATTTGATGCCTGGAATGGGTCATTTTTAGTGTTCCACTCTAAACAGAAAAATTATTTTCTGTAATAATGAAATGAAATGAATAATAATGACAAGATAGCCAGTGATTTCTCTTATTTTAAATTTTAAAGTAATTACATACTCACAGAAATTGTCAAGATAGTACAGGGGTGCCATGTACCCTTATCCTAGTTTTTCACCATGGTTATATCTAAACATAACTACAGCACAATATGAAGGAAATTCACAGTTGTCCGTCATGTCTGCACATTTCTGTGTCATTTTATCACGTGTAGATCCACGTAACTTGCCACCACAATCAAGATACAGAACTCTCCCATCGCCACAAAGATCTCCCTCATGCCACCCCTTTATAGTCACACCTACCCCTCTCACCCCCATCATTACCAGCCTCTGGCAACCGCTGATCTCTTTTCCATCTCCATCATTTCACCATTTCAAGAAAGTTACATACATGGAATCACACAATATGTGAGGTTTTTTTAAATTTTTATTTATTTATTTATTTTGACAGAGAGAGAGAGAGAGAGACAGCAAGAGAGGGAACACGAGCAGGGGCAGAGGGAGAGGGAGAAGCAGGCTTCCCGCAGAGCAGGGAGCCCGATGCGGGGCTCCATCCCAGGACCCTGGGATCATGACCTGAGCCGAAGGCTGACGCTTAACGACTGAGCCACCCAGGTGCCCCAATATGTGAGCTTTTGAGATTGGCTTTTTTCACTCAACATAGTGCCTTTGAGGTCCATTCCAAGTGGCTGCATGTATCAGTAGTTTGTCCTTTATAGTCCCTTGTATGGGTGTACTTAGGTTTGTGTAAACCATTCATTACTGAACATTTTGGTGGTTTCTGGTTTTTCGCTATTATAAATGAATCTAATATGAACATTTGTATACAGATTTTTGTGTGGCCATAAATTTTCATTTCTCTAGGATAATTGTTCTATGCTATTGCTGGGTCTTTCTGTGTATGTTTAATTTTTACAGAAACTGCCAAAGTGTTTTCCAGTGTGACTGTCCCATTTTACATTTGCACCAGTAATGTATAATAGACCAAGTTTTTCCATATTCTTGCCAGATTTTTATATTGTCACTATTAGAACAGAGGTATGTAGTGATATCTCATCATGGTCTTAATTGGCATTTCTCTAATGGCTGGTGATGTTGAACAACTTTTTATGTGCTTATTTGCTATCTCTATATTTTCTTTGGTGAAATGTCTCTTCATGTCTTTTGCCCATTTTCTAATTGGATTAGCTATTAAGTTTTTAGAGTTCTTTATATATTCTATTTTTAAAAAATATTTTATTTGACACAGAGAGAGAGAGTACAAGCAGGGGGAGTGGCAGGCAGAGGGAGAGGGAGAAGCAGACTCCCCGCTGAGCAGGGAGCCCGATGCGGGGCTCAATCCCAGGACCCTGGGATCATGACCTGAACTGAAGGCAGCCACTTAACCAACTGAGCCACCCAGGTGCCTCATATTCTAGATATGAGTCCTTTATGTAGGCTGTGTGGTTTGGAAACATTTTTCTTCTTAGTCTGTAGTTGTTTTTTGTTGTTTTTTTTTAACCCTCTTAACAGGGTCTTTCACAGAGAGAAAGTTTTAAGTTTGATGAAATCCATTTTATCAACATTTCTTTTATGGCTCATGCTTTTGATACATCATGAAATTTGTTTTTTTTTTTTTTAAAGATTTTATTTATTTATTTATCAGAGAGAGAGAGTGCACAAGCAGGGGATGTGGCAGGCAGAGCAGGCAGAGCGAGAAGCATGCTCCCTGCTGAGCAAGGAGCCCGATGTGGGACTCCATCCCAGGACCCTGGGATCATGACCTGAGCCGAAGGCAGCCGCTTAACTGACTGAGCCACCCAGGCGTCCCATGAAATTTGTTTTTAAGTGTTCTATATTTATATACAATTAGTGATTGGATCCCAGATTAAGGTAGGCAATTTTTGGCTTTGTTTTGTTTTGGGGTGTTTTTATTAAATGAATACCCTAGGATGTGTTGTCAGAACACTTGAGGATTGTCTTGCCTTTGTTAATTACTGGTAGAGGTGATAGAACAAAGTACCAAAGAACCCAAATTCCAGGGCCAGAATACCAGGCCTTCAGTCCCAGCTCTAGCACATATGAAATGTATGAACTTACCCATGATGCTTAACTGCTCTGTGCTTCCATTTTATCTAAACTGGGGATAATAATAATAAGAATGAACTTGTAGTGATGTTGCAACATTGGTTGTTATGAAGATTACAAGAGTTCATACGTGTCAAGTGCTTAGAACAGCACCTGACAAATAATAAGCACTCAGTAACTGTTGCTAATAATACTACAACTACTGGCTACGTGGCTTGGGAAGACACTAAGGTTCCCCGAGTTTCAATTGGTGTAACTCTAAAATGGGGATAGTCCTTTCTGTTCCAAGTTATAAGACACACGTGAGGATAAAATAAGATTTTACTGTGAAAGTACCATGTAAAACACCCACAAACAAAAAGTTTTCCTCTTATCAATGATTATTATAATGAAAATAGTTAGACACACTTTTATCTGTAGATAAAAGTGAGCTTCCTTGAATCAAGTGTTCTCAAGTTTTAAGTGAATAGATGAATCATTAGGATGTAGGGAGGAAATATTTGATGTTTTTAATTTAAATCTCATCTGTCTTTGGTTTTTATTTTTGCTATATTTAATAATTTATGTGATATAGTAATATAGTAATAATTGCATACAATTTATAAATAATAATCCTACCTATTTGTGGGTGCTTAGAATTTTTTTACTGAAAAGGATACCTAATCAAAGTTTGAAGATCTACTGATCTAAAGAAATACTTGATATGGGCACCTTCATACAGTGTTAATTCAGGCTTTCTCAGCAACATGCATCATCAGGTGCCTTGCAACACTTTTGTACTCTGATTTTATATTAAGGAAAGGAATTACCTTAAGGAAATCATCAGAGGTAAGCAGAAAGAGCTACATTTATAAATACTCATTGCAATGTTATAGTAAAAGTCAGAAGTAACCTATATGTTCATCAAACAAGGAAATATTTAAATAAATTGATATATTTATAGGTTGTAGACTATATTCCATAGCTTAATAAACTATAATAAAGTTGTAAGGTTAGGTATTTTAAGAGGATTCCATGAAGAAACATTCCCAAAATAATGTTAGGTGGAAAAATTAAGATAGAAGGAGATACCAGTGTAGGTATATAGATCTACAAAACGACCCCAATTCTAGTAAAAATGCACATACACAAGACTGGAAAGAAATACACTAACATGCTAAAAGCAATTATCTCTGGGGAGAGGGATTAAGCGTATTTTTAGTGTCTTCATACTTTTCTATATTTTCCAGTTTTTCTGCATGTATTAGTTTTGTAATTAGAAAGCTTTTTTTTTTGAAAAAATATCATAAACCATACTTGTTATTCTTAGGCTTCAGATTTTCCTTGATTGAATAACTTTTCTGGAGTATAAGTCATAGGATTGGGAAGGACTTTAATTAGTTGTCATGGCCAATTCTGATAGAATTTCACTGATGAATTCATTTTTCAATGTTAAATTTTTTTTTTGGTAACCTAGCAATTTCAGCTTCTGTAATCTTTTTGAGATTTCCACAGAATATAGATAACTGCCAGTTATCATTATTTTGCTAATAAGCATGACTGTATATCAATTTAACCAACAGTTATTTAATGGACATTGGGTAGGTAGTATGGGAAATATATTCCTGAAATATATTCCTAAGTTCCAGCCCTCACAGAGATTCCCCTTTATTTAGGAAAATGAGACTAGTCCTCAACAAATGTTGAACAATACTCAACTGTATTTGATAAATGTCAATTTCTGTGGTATTGACCACACTTGTAATTTTAGACATCAACCTTTCTTTCAGCCTTAGCAACTAAGTTCTTTGAAGTTCTTTATTGAGCCCATTCTCAAATTTCAGCTTCTTGGTGCTGAACTTGATGAAACCAGGAAGACTTGATGTTTATAAACATTACCTTGAATCAGAGGTTCTCAAACTTGACTGTATGCCAGAAGTTTCTGAGGCTCTCTGAAAAAATACGGGTACCTGGGTCCTGCCCCCAGATATTCTGATTTAACTAGTCTGGTCTGGGAGTAGCAGAGGGAAGAAGTGGAGAATAGGATTTTAAAGATACCCCTAAGTAAATCTAAAGTATAGACAGTATTGAATATCATAGCCCTTAATTTAAAAACGGGCTCAAGGGGCGCCTGGGTGGCTCAGTTGGTTAAGCGACTGCCTTCGGCTCAGGTCATGATCCTGGAGTCCCGGGATCGAGTCCCGCATCGGGCTCCCCGCTCAGTGGGGAGTCTGCTTCTCCCTCTGACCCTCTTCCCTCTCGTGCTCTCTATCTCTCATTCTCTCTCTCTCTCTCTCAAATAAATAAATAAAATAAAATCTTTAAAAAAAAATAAATAAAAACGGGCTCAAGGAAGAACTTTTGAGGAAATTTGAATTACTAAGACTGAGAGAAAAGGTGAAATCTAAACACTTACTGAAAGAGCATTTCTTCTGGAATGGTGACATAAGTCTAGGTATGAGAAGGTAGCATTTGGGCTATTTTCCCAGCTCTGGCAGAAACCCCTTCAGTGACATGTGTCCCACCAGGAATGAGGGGCATTGGGGCAGCTTCATGATATGCTGACCCTTAGCTCTTTCCTTGGCATGCAGGGCCTCTTCCTACCAAAGCCTTAATCTACTTGTAATATTGCAGGGACCCATGCCTCTTCTATTTCCTCTATGGTAATAATAATAGTTACCATTTATTTAGCTTCTGTTCTCTACCAGATATTTTCATCCATTTTTTCTGATCCTTACCAGAACCTTGAAAGAGAGTTGTTTTACAGATAAAGAGACACACTCAGATAGGTCGAGTTTGTGATCCAAGGTCACACAGAAATGTCAGATTGTGGTTTCAAAGTCTGCTTGGCCGGACGCCAGTGCCTGTGCTTTGCCTGTGACATCATGATGCCTGTCTCCCCGCTGCCCCTCACATGTCCTCTCGGCTCTGGTGGTCTACCTCCAGGTCTTTTACTTTTCATACTTCAGTGTCTGTGCAGATGTGTGCCTGAATAGAGCAGTGTCTCATGAAAGGCTGGGTTTTGCCTTTTAAAAATAAATTCTCCTTTCAGAGAACGCTGTGAGGAGCTCCGTGCTGAATTGTTTTGTATCCATCAGAAGAAGGTGTGCGAGGAGCGAAAAGCACAGATAGCTTTCAATGAGGAGCTGAAAAGACAGAAACTGGTGGAAGAGCAGATGTTCTCAAAGCTCTGGGAAGAAGACCGATTAGCCAAGGAAAAGCGAGAAGCTGAAGAGGCGAGGAGGCAGAAAGAGCTGGTGGAGAACACACGCCTGGGGCTGAATGCCCAGATCACCGGCATCAAAGCGCAAAGGCAGGCTGAGCAGCAGCTGAAGGAAGAGGAGGCACGCTTTGTGGTGGGCCTTTTACGATGCTTGTTGCGGGTTGATCCACTCTATGGGTATAGTACACAGTTTGCAGGCCTGCTGCCATGCCCTTTGCCTCATGGCCTGGCTAGTTCACAGAGCAGCAGACCATGGTCAGAGCCCTGGAGTCTAAGGCCCAGTCAACAGCGCCATCCCATTGCATAGCACAGATTACTTCACTACTGTGACTTGATCTCTTTATCTAAAAAATGAGGCAAAAGGCGCTTGTCTTTGTTGTGAGGATGAAATGTGATAATCATGGGCAGTACCATGGAGGGCTGCTGGCAATTTGGCAACATCCCCCTGTTCTTTGATATGAGTAACTTAGAGTTTCCAAATCCTCTGTCAAGCGCTACACAGCAGCTACAGTGGCCTCTCCACCCCAGCCACCAAAATCAACCATTTCATTCCAGCAAGGTCGTTGCCCCTACTATAGAGAAATTAGAACTGTCACTGGAAATGTATGAAAGCACTAAAACAAGTAGCAATTTTATATGTATATAAAGCTTCTAGCAACTGATACTTTAATACCACCAAATTTAAGGAAAAAATATATTTTTCTGGGAAATCCCAAGTATTGAATCTTAGAACCATAAGAAGTGCCAAAGGTAAGGTACTTCAGAGACCTAAAAACCTTCCTGGGTTTGAGACTGTTTTCTTTTGGAGAGTTTAGTGGAAGATGTCTAAATATTTTAGCTTCTCTAAGAAAATTGAAATGGTGGCCCCCGAATTACTTCTGTGCTAAGATACCTAGTGAGTCATTTTTACTCACAGTCCTGACACCAAATGTGTGAGTTTTTTTCTCACAGCAAACAATTCTCTAATTCTCTATGGACACCACCAACTAGATGACCTACAATTTTATTGAATTCTGACACTAGCTACCAGTGATAGCACTAGACTCCACAGGTTTAAGGGCTCAGTCCCAGAAGACTGCTCGTACTCCAGAGGCCAGTCACAAGTGGTGGGTCCTCAGGTTACTCACACTTCTGTCCAACTTGGCTATAAAGTCAGAGGTTCTCATAACTTCCTCTAAGTTTGATAAATCCCTAAAATAATTCATACAACTCAAGAAAGTGCTTTACTTGCTATATTACTGGTTTATTGTAAAAGGTACAATTCAGAAACAGGCAAATGGAAGACATGCATAGGGCAAGGTATGGGGGGCAATATGCACAGCTTGCACACCCTCTGGGCATACCATGTTCCCAATCTCCATGTGTTCACCAACCCTATCATTTGGCATTTTAATGGAGGTTTTATTATGTAGGCATGATTAATTAAATCATTGACCGTTGGTGACTGAACTCAATTTCTGGCCCTTCTCTCTTCTCTGGAGATAGAGGGATATCCAGAATGAAAGTTTCAAACCTCTAATCATATGGTTTGCTCTTTCTGGTTACCAGCCCCACCCTGAAGTTATGTAGGGGCTCCAGCCACTAGTCATAGCATGAGGGTACAAAAGATAGTCTTACCACTTCAGAGATCACAAAGGTTTTAGAAGCTATGTACCAGGACACAGGGATACAGACCAAATATTTATTTTTCATTATACCATGCTTAGCTCTATTTCTACCTTCCTTTCAAAAACATTTTTTTGGAAACAATTTTAGACTCACAAGAAGTGCAAAAATAGTAGAGTTCCTGTATATACCCTTATGTAACCAAGCATTATATATGTATGTATTTGTATTTATAGTTATATATTTGTATATATAACTATAAATACCAGGAAATTAACAAAAATTGTATGGTTATCTTAATAGATGCAGAAAAACATTTGAAAAAATTCAGTATCCAATCATGTTAAAAATTATCAACGAATTAGGTATGGAAGGAGGTATCGCAACACAATTACAACTATATATAACAAGCCCAACCTTTCAGTGGTGAAAGGTTTTAAGCTTTTTCTCTAAAATCAGGCAAAAAACAAGGGGGTGCCCGCTGTTACACTGTGGGCAACATAGTACTGGAAGTCCTACTAAACAGAGCACTTAGGTAAGAAAGAGAACAAAAGTCATCAGAATTGGAAAGGAAGAAGTAAAATTGCCTCTATTCGCAGATGATAAGATTTTATACAGCAAAAATTCTAAAGACTACCCAAAAACTGTTCAATCTAATTAACAAATTGAGTAAAGTTGCAGGATACAAAATAAACATGCAAAAATAAGTTGCATTTGAAAACAAAACAAACCAGGAAATTAACATTGGTGTAATACCTTCAATTAAAGTTATTCTTTATTTAAATATAGTAAAATCTTTGCATTTCACCAGTTTTTACATGTAGACCTGGGGGGGAAGGGGTGTAGTTCTGTGAAATTTTATCACATGTATAGATTTTTGTAACCACTACCAAAATTAGGATGCAGAAAGAACTGTTCCATCATCCAAAGAAACTCCTTTAAAGCTACTCCTTTATAGTTATAACCTCCCTCCACCCTAACTCCTGGCAGCATTGATATATGCTTTATCATTATTATTTTGTGATTTTGAGAATGTTATATAAATTCCACCCTTTTTAAATGTTTTATTATAAATATTTTCAAATGCACAGAGTCAAGAGTACAGTGAACCCCTCTCTACCCCTCTCCCTGTTTCAGCAGCTGTATAATTTTGCCATATTGGTTTCCTCTACCTCCCCCAACCCCACTCCATTTTTATGTTTTAAAATATCAATCCCAGACATGTCATTTCCCCCTTAAATACATGTCAAGTATGCTTCTCAATGACACGATTAAGGACATTTTCTTACACATGCCAATATCAGACCTAAAAAAAGTAACTGTGGTTCCTTTTTATCATCTTAAATCAACATCAAAATTTCCATCATTGTCTGAATTACTTGATGTTTAAATCCAAACATGGTTCTTAGAGTCTCTTTAGAAAGAGGGACTCTTTCTTATTCAAACAAGGGCAAAATTGAGGTCGAAAGGGATGCAATAAATTCATTACATCGGCACAACAGGTGCACAATCAGAACTACCCTGGAGAAACCAAGACTTGATGAACTGCTTTTATGTCTCTTAATCTTGAACACTTCTCCCCTGTCCTATCCCATCTCCCCCAGGTCTCATAGTGGGGATTTGGCTGATTGCTTCGTCCTGGTGTAGTCAGCCTTACTTTTAAAAAAATGTGGCCTGCTATTCTACTGGCTTTCATTTTTGATAGCCATTGCTTTTCCTTAGATGTGGCGGAGGATTTTCACATTTTCTTTTGACCCTCACAATTCAGGGTTTACTATTCATGACATTAATAGGAAAGTCTAGCATATAACTGTCTTCTCACAAGCCAGTGATCATGGTGATTGCGGTTGTTGTGAGTCTCGGTTAAATCACATTGGGAATTGTATACCATTCTCACTATTGCCACATCATCTCTTGTCCCAGCTGGGCAAGTACTTATCCCTCCAGGACTGCTCACCTGCCTCTGGCAGGAGGACTAGTGCTGCAGTTTATACCATACCCAGATTTTCTAGCAAACCCACAATGCCCAACAACACTGGTGCCCTAGTTAAAACTGCTTAGTTGGCCAGGCAATTAAGCCAGCCCAGAAGGTCAGAAAGATAAGAAATGAGAAGAATGGGGGAGTACTTTTAAAGAACAAAATGCGTACCATTTAATTTTGTATATGTACCTGATAGTACCTTTCCAGTTTGGGACTCCTACTGCTGCTTAATAATGTGTCCATATCTAGATGTTGCAGGTGTCCATAGAAGAGTAAAGTCTAGAAGGCCAATACACTGAAATGTTGAGTGTGGTAGTGGGTGGTGGGTACTAAGATTAAAAGTGATTTCTCTCTATACTTTTCTGCATTTTGAACTCCACAACCATTTATTATTTCATAATCATTCACAGCACAAAGTGTTATTGCTGACTCAGCAATGAAAAGCAAGTTTTCTATCTTTTTTTTGACGTAGCCATTTTTTATTATTATGTTATGTTAATCACCATACATTACATCATAAGTTTTTGATGTAGTGTTCCATGATTCGTTGTTTGTGTATAACACCCAGTGCTCCATGCAGAACATGCCCTCTTTAATACCCATCACCAGGCTAACCCATCCCGCAAGTTTTCTTTCTTACAGTCCCTCTAAATTCAGGTGTGTGTATCTTAATCTTCATTATTATTTTACCTTAGGAAAATGACAAAGCACAGGTGAAACTTGAGAACGAACAGGATAAGCTAAAGAAACGGAAGACAAAACAGGAAATTAGAGCTGCTTTGCAAAAAGCCCTCCGAGAGAAGATAGAACATATTCAGCAGGAATACAGAGAAGAGCAGGACTTGAACATGAAGCTCGTGCAAAGGGCTCTTCAAGACTTAGAGGAAGAGGCTGATAAAAAGAAGCAAAAAAGAGTAAGATGTTTATACAGTGCCTACTATGTGCTGGATGAGGTACCTTGCTTAGCTTTCAGTCTTACAGGAACCAGCCAGATGTAGAATGAACCATACTGTGCTACTCTTAAGTGTGGTCCACGAACCAGCAGCATCAGCATCATCTGGGAGGATGTTAGAAATAGAAATTCATAGCCTCCAGAATCAGAGTCTCCAAATCGAAATCTTGGCAGGGGCAAGATATCTGTTTTAACAAGCTCCCCCAGCGGATTCTGATGCCCACTGAATTTGGAGCACTGCTATAACATGGAGTTGGCACTGTGATAGCAGGATGGGAGTGAAGGAAGTGAGTGACTAAGTATGCTGAGAAGCTGGGGAAGACATGCTGAGAAAGTGGTATTTGAGTTGGACCTTGAAAAATATGTAAAGTTTTGTCAGGCAGAGCGTAGAGAAAAGCATTACAGTATGTATTCAGTTGTCTGTTCTTTTGAAATTTGTATTGAACTCTTGAGGGTGTTGTGCTTTTCCTGTAGATACTGTAGATACTATTTTTTTTTGTTCCTTTTTAAAAATAAACTTTTTTAAAAAAAGATTTTATTTATTCATTTGAGAGAGTGAGAGAGAGAGAGCCCAAGAGGGGGTAGGGTCAGAGGGAGAAGCAGACTCCGTGCTGAGCAGGGAGCCCGATGTGGGACTCGATCCCGGGACTCCGGGATCACGACCCGAGCCGAAGGCAGCCGCCCAACCAACTGAGCCACCCAGGTGCCCAAAAATAAACTTTATTTTTTAGAGCAGTTCTAGGCTCAGAGCAAAATTGAGCGGAAGATACAGAGATTTCCCATGTATCCCCTGCCCCTACATATGACATAGCCTTCCCCACTACCAACATCCCCCAACCAGAGTGGGATATTTGTTGCCATTGATGAACCTACATCGACAAGTCATTGTGTATAGTTTACATGAAGGTTTACTCTTGGTGTTGTACATTCTGTGGGTTTGAACAAATGTAAGATGACATGTAGCCACCATGAAAGTATCATACAGAGTAATTTCACTAGCCTAAAGTCCTCTGTGCTCCCCCTGTTCATTACTTTCCCCGACTCCAAACCCTTAGAAACCACTCATCTTTTTATTGTCTCCAGTTTCACCTTTTATAGGATGTCATAAATTTGGAATCATACAGTATGATGCCTTTTTAGATTCACTTATTTCACCAAGTACTGTGCATTTAAGTTTCCTCCATGCCTTTTCCTGGCTCTATAGCTCATTTCCTTTTCGCTCTGAATAACATTTCATTGTGTGGATGGACCACAGGCTATCCAGTCACCTACTGAAGGATATCCTGGGTTATTTCCAGTTTTTGTGATTATGACTAAAGCTGCTGTACACATTTGTATGCAGGCTTTTGTGTGGCTGTACGTTTTCGTTTTTTTTTTTTTAAGATTTTATTTATTTATTTGAGAGAGAGAGAATGAGAGAGAGAGAGCACGGGAGGGAAGAGGGTCAGAGGAAGAAGCAGACTCCCCGCTGAGCAGGGAGCCCGATGCGGGACTCGATCCCGGGACTCCAGGATCATGACCTGAGCCGAAGGCAGTCGCTTAACCAACTGAGCCACCCAGGCGCCCCTGGCTGTACGTTTTCAAATCATTTAGGTAAATACCAAGGAGTGTAGTTGCTGGATCATATGGTAAGAGTATATTTAGTCTTCTAAGAAACTGCCAAATTGTCTTCCAAAGTGGCTATACCATTCTGCATTTCCACATTGTTCAGAGTCAACTGTACATACTAGAGGCCTGGCTCAGGGTGGGACTACAAGTATGGGCTCTACTGCTAGTTGAGCAGATCTCAGTGAGCTCTGCTGGGTTGGCAGGGGTGCCCCTTGCAAGGAAACGCACGGTGTCCACAACTGAGTTTAGAATCACTGTGACTTGGGCTTCTGTGTCTAATAGAGCCAGGAATGTCTGGTGGTTGCCTTTGACCTAGTGGGCCACCAGAGTTGTAAATGGACAGTTGTGCGGGTGGGACAAGCTCTGAGGGACTGCCAAATCCCTAGGGTAATTATCTGGGTCATGCCAAGCCTGTAGGTCAGGGAAGTTGTTTGGGAGAGAGAGCGAGCCTTGGGACTCTTTGAAGGCCTCTGAGACATTAGGATTGGGCTCTGTAGTGCGGTAATCACTTGTTTTAAACAGAGGAGCTTACCTCGGGGTTGTCCCAATATATCATTGGGCACCCCCAGTTGGTGGAGCTGCCAGTACAAGGCCCCCTGCTATTTGAAGTGTCTCAGACATTGCTTTCTGACAGATTTGGCACAGGAGCTCCAGGACCAGGAGGCGGGAATGTTGCTCTGAAAGGTGGGTTGCAGGGTTTGGCACCTGAAGGCTGGCCTTGGGTTTGTGGGCTGCCTTGGTATTATAAAATCTGGGAGTCTAGTTAAGTATCTCTTTCATGGGGTGCCATTAAGTTTACTCCTTCCAGTGCCTCCTGAATAGTATGGGAGGTCCCCACAAAGTGGAGGAACGTGGCTCTGCTAATTTGGAAGGGGATTTTCCTGTAAGAAGAATTATCTGGTTTTAGGGACAATTGGGGCCTCTTCAAGATAGGAGATGAAATCTGGGTCATCTGTGTTGCTATGTTCAGAGATGTGATAGACCCATTGGACCATACCAATGTTACAGAGAAGGAATCAGGCCTCATCTAGTGTGTTCCACTGGCTTTGAGCCTTTGTTGTAATAACTACAATAGGAGGGTGAGGTCAGCATCAAGCCATAAAAATCCAAGCAAGTAGAGGAAGGGATCCTCCCTCTATCTTTAGAGCTGGTGCCTTTGGGTCTGGACGCTCCCTTGTCATCGGAATCCTTGATTATGGTGTTTCCCTTTTCCCACATGGAAGGCTACAGGGTTCCTGGAGTTGAGTATTTACCTTCTTCCAGGTCAGTTAGGTTCAGATAAAACCCCAGCAGGTTAGGCTCTGGTTAAGTAGTTTCTCCTGAGAGCAAACCTAAGAATAGAATGCTCTGGTGTATTTCAAAATGATTCCATTTCTTCTCCTGCTGCAGGAAGCGTGAAAGGCTTTTCCTCTAATATTCACTGTGAGAACCTGGTAGAGAGCTTCAGGGGGTAAAACTCACAAAAGTGTGGTATCCCCCACCCTTCAATGCTGGGTCCCCTTAGAGTTTTTAACTCTTAGAGGGGTCAACACTGAGCCTCTAGCAATTCATCAGTTACAGGTTTTCCTACCCCAGCACTGGTTCCCATAGAAATTTCTGCTCATGGGTTTCCACTATGGTAAGTTCTGATTGTCTGTATTTACTTGTCTGTCTCTCCAATCTGGAGACCTCACTTCTCTTATGGATCTAAGACTGTTGATTTCTTAATTTTTTTTTAAGATTTTATTTATTTATTTATTTGTCAGCGAGAGTGTGAGAGAGCACAAGCAGGGGGAGCGGCAGGCAGAGGGAGAAGTAGGCTTCCCGCTGAGCAGGGAGCCTGATGCAGAACTCGATCCCAGGACCCTGGGATCATGACCTGAGGTGAAGGCAGCCGCTTAACCAACTGAGCCACTCAGGTGTACTGACTGTTGATTTCTTTTTAAGATTTATTTATTTCTGAGAGAGAGATTGAGAGAGAGAGTGTGCTGAGCACTGAGCCTAACACAAGTCTTGATTTCACGACCCTGAGATCACGACCTGAACTGAAACCAAGATGCTTAACTGACTGTGCCACCCAGGCGCCCCTAAGATTGTTGATTTATTAAGTTTGCTAGCTTTTTGCTTGTTGTTAGGATGCCAGAGTGGCAGCTTCTAAGCTCCTTATATCCCAGACTAAAAACCAGGAAGTCTGCTATTATTTTTTTTAATTAAGCTTTTTATTTTGGGATAATTGTAGATTCACATGCAGTTGAAAGAAATAATACAAAGAGATGCTGTGGACCCTTTATTCAGTTTTTCTCTATGAAATCTTGCAAAACTATAGTATAATATCACAGCCAGGATATTGACATTGAACTGTCAAGATACAGAACATTCCCATCACAAGGATTCTTCATGTTTTCCTTTTATGGCCATATCCACTTCCCTCTTTTTTTTTTTAATATTTTATTTATTTATTTGACAGAGAGACATAGCCAGAGAGGGAACACAAGCCGGAGGAGTGGGAGAGGGAGAAGCAGGCTTCCTGCTGAGCAGGGAACCTGATGTGGGGCTCGATCCCAGGACCCTGGGATCGTGACCTGAGCCGAAGGCAGACGCTTAACGACTGAGCCACCCAGGTGCCCCATCCACTTCCCTCTTGTCCTCACCCCCTTCTTAACCTTTGGCAACCACTTACCTGTTCTCCATTTCCATAATTTTGTCATTTCAAGAGTGTTATATCAATGGAATCATATAGTATGTAACCTTTTGGGATTGACAGTTTTGTTCTGCGTCATTCTCTGGAGATTTATCCAAGTTGTTGAAAGTATCAGTAGTGTTTATTTTTATTGTCGAGTGGTAGTCATGGTAAGACTATACCACAGTTTGTTTTTACCATTTACCTGTTAAAGGTCACCTGGGTTTAATAAAAAAAAAAAAACAACTAAAAAATAAAGGTCACCTGAGTTGCTTCCAGTTTATGGCTATTATCAGTAAAGCTGCTATAATCATTCATGTACAGGCTTTTATGTGAACATGAATTTTTGTTTCTCTGCAAAAAATGCCTTGAAGGGCAATTGTAATCGCATGTTTAGTTTTTTAAGACTGCCAAGCTGTTTTTCAGAGTAGTTTTGCCATCCAACCAATAATGTACATTCCCACCAACAATGAATGGATGATTCAGTTTCTCCACATCCTCACCAACATTTGCTGGTGGTACTATTCTTTACTTTAGCTCTACTCGTAAATGTGTAGTGATATCTCATTGTTTTTTTATTTTACATTTCCATAATAACTAATGATGTTGATCCACTTTTCATGTGCTTATTTGCTCTCTGTATATCCTCTTCAGTGAAATATTTTCCCATGTTTCTTTCCCATTTTCTTTTTCTTTTTTTTAAATTTTATTTTATTATGTTAGTCACCGTACATTACATCATTAGTTTTTGATGTAATGTTCCATGATTCATTGTTTGCTTATAACACCCAGTGCTCCATGCAATACATGCCCTACTTAATACCCATCACCGGGCTAACCCTTCCCCCCACTCCCTGCCCCTCTAAAACCCTCAGTTTGTTTCTCAGAGTCCACAGTCTCTCATGGTTCATCTCCCTCTCTGAGTCCCCCCTTCATTTTTCCCTTCCTACTATCTCTTTTTTTTTTTTTTAACATATAAGGTATTATTTGTTTCGGGGTACATACAGGTCTGTGGTTCATCGGTCTTACACAATTCACAGTGCTCACCACAGCACATACCCTCCCCAATGTCCATCACCCAGCCACCCCACCCCTCCCACCCACCCCCACTCCAGTAACCCTCAGTTTGTTTCCTAAGATTAAGAGTCTCTTATGGTTTGTCTCCCTCTCTGGTTTTATCTTGTTTCATTTTTTTCTCCCTTCCCCTATGATCCTCTGTCATGTTTCTCAAATCCCTCATATCAGTGAGATCATATGATACTTGTCTTTCTCTGATTGACTTATTTCGCTCAGCATAATACCCTCTAGTTCCATCCATGTCATTGCAAATGGCAAGATTTTGTTGTTTTTTTTTATGGCTGCATAATATTCTATCATATATATATACACACACACCACATCTTCTCTATCCATTCATCTCTTGATGGACATCTTGGCTCTTTCCATAATTTGGCTATTGTGGACATTGCTACTATAAACATTGGGGTGCACATACCCCTTTGGATCACTACATTTGTATCTTTGGGGTAAATACCCAGTAGTGCAATTGCTGAGTCATAGGATAGTAGCTCTATTTTCAACTGTTTGAGGAACCTCCATACTGTTTTCCAGAGTGGCTGCACCAGCTTGCATTCCCACCAACAGTGTAGGAGGGTTCCCTTTTCTCTGCATCCTTGCCAACATCTCTCATTTCCTGACTTGTTAATTTTAGCCATTCTGACTGGTTTGAGGTGGTATCTCATTGAGGTTTTAATTTGTGTTTCTCTAATGCTGAGTGATGTTGAACACCTTTTCATGTGTCTGTTGGCCATTTGGATGTCTTCTTTGCAGAAATGTCTGTTGATGTCTTCTGCCCATTTCTTGATTTCTTTCCCATTTTCTAATTGAATTATTTGATTTTCTTTTTTTTGCTATTAAGTTTTTTGTTCTCCATTAGATCATTTTATTTTTTAGCAGCTTTATTAAGGTATAATTCATACAACTTACCCATTTCAAATATACATTCAGTGGTTTTTGGTATATTCACATAAGTATGCAACCATCACCACAGTCAATTTTAGAACTTTTTATTATCTCGCTATTCCCTCTTCCTCACCCCTTACCCCATTCCTTTTTTTTTTTTTTTTTTAGGTTTTATTTATTTGAGAGAGAGAGAATGCACACAAGCAGTGGGGAGGGGCAGAGGGGAGAGGAAGAAGCAGACTCCTCACGGAGCAGGGGTCCCAGCTTGGGGCTGGATCTCAGGACCCTGGGATCATGACCTGAGCCAAAGGAAGATGCTTAACTGACTGAGCCACCCAGGTGCCCCTCTTTACTGCCATTCCTAAGCAACTACTAATATAATTTCTGTCTCTGGATTTGTTATTGTGGATTTTATTATGAATAGCATTATATATTATCTGACCTTTTGACTGGCATCTTTCACTTAGCATATTTCAAGGCTTATCCATGTTGTAACATGTATGAATACTTCCTTCTTTTATATGGCTGAATAATTCTCCATTGTATGGATATACCATGTTTCATTTATCCATTTGTCAATCTATAGACATTTGATTTGTTTGCATTTTTTTCCTATTATGAATAATGCTACTGTGAATATTCTTGTATATAAATTTTTGTTTGGACATAGGGTTTTGTTTCTCTTGGACATATACCGAGGAGTAGAATTAACGAGTCCTAAGGTAACTTTAAGTTTTTGAGTACTTGCCAAATTATTTTCCAAAGTGGCTTTGCCATTTTATATTCTCACTAGCAGTGTACACAGGTTTTGATTTCTCCACATGCTTGTTAACATTTGTTATTGTCTGTCTTTTTTATTTCAACCATCCTAGTGTGTTTGAAGTGATCTGTTATTATGGTTTCGATTTGCATTTCCTAATGACTCCAAATCCTCATTGATGCTGAGCTTCTTTTTCTGTGCTTATTGACCATTTGTATATCTTCCTTGGAGAAATCTCTTTGAACCTATTTGAAATTTCAAGAAATCTATTCCAATCATTTCCCCAATTTTTAATTGGGCTGTCTTTATTATTGAGTTGTAACAGTGCTTTATATGTTCTAGATACAAGTCCCTTACACATAAATTGTGTGTAAATATAAGTATTTTTCATCTTGTGGGTTGTCTTTTCACTTTCTTGATGGTATCCCTTGAAGTGTAAAAGTTTTAATTTTGATGAAGTCCAGTTTATCTATATTTTGTTTTGTTGCTTGTGCTTTTAGTGTTATATCTAAAAATGTGTTCCTACCCCAAGGTCAAGAAGATGGTGGTCCTATGTTTTCTTCTTAGGGCTTTATAGGTTTAGTTCTCACATTTAGGCCTTTGATCCATTTTGAGTTAAATTTTGTGTATGGTATGAGGTAGAAGTCCAACTTCATTCTGTTGCGTGTAGATAGCCAGTTGTCCCAGCACCATTTGTTGAAGAGACTGTTCTTCCCCTATAGAATTGTCTTGGTACACTATTCAAAATCAATTGACGGTGAATTTGAGGGTTTATCTTTGGACTCTCAGTTCTATTCCATTAATCTATGTGTCCGTCCTTATGCCAGGAGCACGTATCTATATGGCTTGATCACTGTAGCTCTGCAGTAAATTTGAAATCAGGAAATGTGAATCCTCCAACTTTGTTCTTTTTCAAATTTCTTTGGCTTTTCTGGCTCTCTTGAATTTCCATATGAATTTAGAATCAGCTTGTCGATTTCTCCATGGAAACCATTTGGGATTTTGATAAGGATTGTTTTGAATCTGTAGACCAAATGTAGACATTGCCATTTTAACAGTATTGCCTTCTGATCCATGAATGTAGGATGTCTTTCCACTTATTTTTTCAGTTTCTTAGTTTTCAGAATATGAGTTTTGCACTTCTTTCGTTAAATTTACTCCCAAGTATGAGACTATGAATGCCAGTTATTCTGAGGGTACAATTCAGACCTTGCCAGATCTATGATATTCTCAGAAGAGGTCAGGACAGAGATTGGATGGAACGGCACAAGGGTAATACCATGAATAACAGAAAAGCCAATTAAAAATTCCAGCATTGCAAAGCCCAGTTGACAGTCTTAGCTGCACATTAAAATTACTTGGAGAACTTAAACGCTGTTCATTAGATTGGAGTCTTGGGGTGAGATTCAGCCCTTGGTACTTCTTAAAGCTTCCAGGTGATTTCAAAGTATAGCTAAGGCTGAGAAGGTCTGTCATCAAAGTATCAAGTGACCAGCTTCTAGTCAGAAACAGTGCTATCATGGTGGTAATGACTTATTTTGTTTTTCAGGTTATACCTAAATGAAAATAAATATACAGATAGAGCTGTATAATTGAAAATTATCTAGGAACTGCTTTGAAAAACACTTTGGGAAAGTGTTCGAAGTAACTTATTCAAAAATGTATTATAAAGCACAGGTACAAAGCATAGCACAATAAACGCCCATATGCCCTTCACCTAGCTTCAACCACCACCAACGAACGGCGATTCTGTATTTCATGTGTGCTCCACCCGTTCCCTACCACCACTCTTGAATTTTTTTGAACTAAACCCTAGAGAGAATATTTCATCTATAAATGTGTCAGTATGTAGTTCTAAAAAATTGGGATTGTAGCTCTAAAAGATTGTTGTAAAACTTAACCTCTGTACCATCATCACACCTACAAGTTAACAACGTGAGGTAATTCTTCTGTTGTGTAGGAAGAGATGGCAAGAGAACAGGAGATATATCGTCAGTATGTGGCACAGCGGCGTGAGGAGGAGAGAGCTCAGGAGAACGAACTGGACAGAGTACTAGAGGCAGAGAAGGAAAAGAAGTTGGCTGAGAAGGACAAGGAGCTGAGACTTGAAAAGGAGGCAAGGAGACAACTTGTGAATGAGGTCATGTGTACAAGAAAACTTCAAGTTCAGGAAAAATGTAAGGACATGAATTATAATAATATTATAGTCCGGCCTTAATTCAACTAAGTAGCAACCAAAATATTTATTAGGTAGGTATTATATGTAAAATGATATGAGGGATGTAAAAAGGATTAGGGCAAGACCCCTGCCTTGTAGAACTTATTTAATACATTGAGTATAAACATATGAAGAGTTTTCTATCCTAGCAGATTCTAGCAGTCATGTTGGAGATGTTCTCAAGGTTAAAGGAACAGTATGTCTGTTGAATGGTCTGTGCACCTTAGTGACTATAAAGGGAAGCGAGAAGATAGGGCACAACACACACACCCCTCCACCCTTTTATCTGTCCCTCTTTTCTTTCTGTAAGTGTCTCCATACCTTCACACCTTTGCTTGGGTAGTTTTCTCTGCTTATGATGCTTTTGATCTTGAGAAATCCTGGCAGTCCTTCAAGGCCAGCTCAAATGTCTCATTCCTCAAATACGTCCCCTTATTCATAATAAATCCTCTTTCTGAGGCTCTCACTGTGGCTTGCTCACATCCCTGTCTTAGCACACCTTTGTCTGCCCTCAGCTCCAAACAGTGCTTGGTCACGAAAAGAAATATTTGTTGAGAGGGTGAACTGCCACCTTCAGATTTACACTGTTCCATGTCCAGCCCAGTGAACTGGAGAGGCAGTAGATGGACACGTTTACCATTCGGGTACCATTAGACTTCACACTAGTTGTCTTTGTGAGAGAAACCTCATTGATTCTCCACTCCAGGAATTATAACAGCCATTGAAAATTGTTAAGCCCGTATTAGGTGGAGTTGTAAGAAAATGAGAAAAAAGCATATAAGCTAACAAATTTCCGTATTTACCCATGATAAATATTTTAAAATATATTGAGACAACGTGGAAAATTTAAGTATTTGGGGCCATTTTTAAACAAAGAAACAAAATCAACCATAATTCTACCACCCAGGAATAGCTACTATTCACAACTTCGTGTATTTCCTTCCAGTATTTTTACTATGTATATAGTAAATTAGGATTTATGTTGAATATATTGTTTTACAACCTGCCTTTGCCACTTATCATAAACATTTTTCTGGGTCATTTTTCTTCAATTATAAAACTTGTAATGCTGCCTAGAAATCCATTATAAAAATGGACCGTGATTTATTTTACCTAAACACAATTAATGGACCTTCAGATTGTCTTGAATCTTTTTACTACTATTTTAGAATTGCAGGTTACTATCTCTGTATATAGTTCTTCTTGGCTTATATATGATTATTTAAGAAAAGTTCCTATAAGTGGATTTGGGCGCCAAAGATGTACATTTCAGATGTGTATTTCCCAGTTGTTATTTATTCTTTTGTGAACTCTGTTTTCTTTGTCATTTTGTCACCCTTACTGGATGCTTATGTTTTTAAATTTTAATTCATAAATACCTTATATATTATAAACTCAGGCTTTTCCAGTATTTAGTCGTAAACTCTCTTGTTAACATAAATGACAACAGAACTGTTTGTCCTCAAGAAGAGAAAGGTAAGAAGTGTTCTAATGGTGGTAACCTGGTTTGAAAAAGGCTGATCGTAGGTTTTCAGTGAAAAATGGTTAAGAAAAAAATCTGTGTAGATCACACACATTCGAACCTAAACCCTCTTCTTCCCTTTTGGAGAGGACTACTTCTACCCTGTTGACCTAAGATACAGCCCAGTGTTTGTAGGCTCTGCCTCTCTAAAGACAGGATGGCATTGATGCCCGGAGGGATGCCAGCAAGTCTTGTCTGAAGAAAGCCATTTACCAAAAATTACATTTGTCTTTCTTAAGTGCAACGAAAAGCAAAAGAACAGGAAGAGCGTGCTATGGAACAGGAACGCATAAATGAAGGTCTTCGAGAGCTTAACCGCGAAGAAAAGGAGAATTTTGCAAGGTATGATTTTGTTTTCTTTATTATTGTTTACTGCCTAAAAACGGGGAAGATTTTTAATGTAGAGAGAGAACAATGTGCCATCACTCATGCATTATTGGCATTTTTTTTACATCAGTATTACATTTGTCCTAAAAGTTCCAGTCAGCTTACAAAATTCCATATAAAAATCAGCACAAAACATCTTGGTAAAATTAAATTTTATTGCTATTGTATACATTGTGATTATAGACGTTAGGTATCAAGCTGAACGAATACCTTAAAAAATAAAGTAAGTTAGAAACAACTTTTTAGAAATAGGCTCCAACATTGAATCCTAATGAAATAACAAGAAGACTATTCTTTCCCATGAAATAAACCCTGAAACACAGTGTGGCTTGATTAGTTGGAGTAGCAGAAATGGCTTCTGAGGATAGGAGTCCATGCAAAATGTCCTCAGAAGAACTTTTGTAGCCTCACTGGGCTGGCAAACTGAAATGTTCTAGGTGCTTTGGGAAATACCACTGCCTTCTCTGACAATGCCTGTCTGATCGCCACCACGAGGCTCTGGTGGAGGAAACAGGCAGATACCTCTTTGCAGCATTTCTTGGACCATAGCACTCCTTTCCCACCGGTGACCAAGATACCCAATTCAGATGACCAGTGTGGTGGAGGAAGACGACTTGGCTCCTCTAATTGCTGGTCCCCTTTCCCATCCCTTGGCCCTGTCCCATGACTTACACATACTTAATACATAGAAATAAACTCTCTTCATTCTAGAAAGAGTAGGGTTTATATACCTGCACCTATTGTTAGTTTGGGGGCACTAACAATTTCTGGTCTACCCTACTTACTTCCTACTACTGCCTCTGCTCTGGAGGTCTTTCCTTCTCATTTTGAGAAATTTAATGTTGGAGATGTGAGGGGGACTTGATAAATAGCAACGTGCTTCCTTGCCCAACTTCTGAATCAACTGAGAGAGAAGAAAAACAAGTATGTGTGGAAGGTATCATAGCTACCTATTGGTGCATAACAGAATACCCTACAATTTGTGCCTTAAAGTGAGTTATGATTATCTCTCATGATTCTCTGGTGACAAGGCTCACTTGGGTGGTTCTTCCTTGGGGTCCCTCGTGTGGTTCAAGTCAGATGTTAGCCAGGGCTACATTTATCTGAGGGCCCAACTGCCCTGGACACCTAAGATACCTACTCATAGAGCTGGCAGTGTGTGCTGACTGTAGCTAAGGACTCAGCTGGTGTTATCACCCAGAACACCTCTATGTGGCCTCTCTATGTGCTGGGGCTTCTCACAGTGTGGTGGCTGGTTCTGACAGGGAGAGTTCCAATACACAGGGGCTGCGCCTAGGACTAGCATAGCATCACTTGTGTCATAATCTATTGGTCATAAAAATAGTCACCGGGGCCTATCCAGATTCAAAGGCTGGAGACTGAAGCTCCACGTCTTGATAAGGGGAATAGAGGTTCACATCGCAGAAGAACATATGGGAGGGGAGATGCTACTATGACCATCTTTAGAAAATGGAATCTGCCACAGAGGTATGGGCATGCCTTCTTTTCTGATAAAAGCTGTTATTTAAAAATGTGGCTTATAGATTTTAATTGGCATGACCACTATGGAGAACAGTATGAAGTTTCCTCAAAAAATTAAAAATAGAACTACCATGTGATCCAGCAATCCCACTTCTGGGTATATATCCAAAATAATTGAAAGCAGGACATTGAAAAGATATTTACACAGCCATGTTCATAGCAGCACTATTCACAATAACCAGGAGGTGGAAATAACCCACATGTCCATTAACATGTGAATGGGTAAACCAGATGTGATATATACATACAATGGAATATTATTTAGCCTTGAAAAGGAAGGAAATCCTGTCAAATGCCAACTCATGCATGAACCTTGAGGACATTATGCTAAGTGAAATAAGCCAGTCACAGAAAGATGAGTAAGCCAGTCACAGAAAGATGAGTACTATATGATTTCGCTTATACGAGATCCCTAGAGTAGTCAAATTCATAGACACAGCAAATTGAATGGTGGTTAGAATGGTGGTTGCCAGAGGCTGGGGGGAGGAGGGAAAGAAAGCTGTTGTTTAATGGGTGTAGCGTTTCAAATTTTCAAGATGAAAATGTCCTGGAGAACTGATTCATGACAATGTGTCCTGAACACTACTGAACTATACACTTAAAAATCATTAAGTGGTCAATTTTACATTATGTGTTTTTTACCACAGTAAAAAAAAAAAAAAAAAAAAAAATCACACTATAAAATTTAAAATGTGGTTTATATGTTTAGAATGTAGCTTATGTATGGAGGAAATTGTCTAGTTCATACTGAACAGAATGAGACACACACACCCACCCAGACCCCAGGAGTGCCAGGTCTCTCCGGCAGGGGCGTGGCCCTTTGACAGGGGGGTGGAAACCCGGCAGACTCACCTGTTCCTGGTTTGACCAGTGGAAAAGTCACTTCTTCCTTGGAGAAGAGTGGGAGAGGGGCTGGAGAGAGGCCAAGGACTCACTCCAGATAGCAGGAAATATTCTGAGTGGGCCAGAAAGCATTCCCTCCCTAAAATCAATATTTGTTCTGTTTATCTTAATTATTATTGTGTAATAAACACATTAATGAATTTTCCATCTATTTTTTCCCATCTCACCCTGATTTTAATGGGAATTTTAATTTGACTTCAAAAATTACATTTTACTTCTAATGCCCTAAATGAATCCAAATGCTTGCTTTTACAATTTTGTACTTGACATTTCCAATACCTTAGGCGCTCCAGTTTGGTCCAGGAATACAGGAAGCAACTTCGGATGCAGATATCCTACCAGCAGCAGGCCCGGGAAGCGCAGAAGGAAGAGGAACGCCGAGAGGTTGAAGCAGGGAGAGCAGCAAACAAGATTTGCCAGGACAAGGTCAGGGAGATCCTGTCCTTCCATCAAGTGCTGCCCCACAACATTCATCCCATGCGGAGGGCATGCCCTGATAAGCTTCCGCCATAGTTTCATTAATGTTAATGTATTTTTTCTCAGTCTTTTAATGTTTTTAACTACAGTATGCTGGTCTGTTCCTTTCAACTCATGGATAAACTTCCTTTATTTCTCTGAGTTTGCATAATTCTATGTAATGTTGTTCCTTCAAATTCAACTTTGTGCCTATTTTAGACTTTATAGACTTACAAATCTGAATGATTTATTTCATATCACCCAGTTATTTTCCGGACTTACCCCCCATACACCTCCCTTTCTTGTTCATTTATTAATAGCTACAATTTCTCCCCCCCATCCACTCAAATGCCTATTTCCTCTTGCCTTTCTTTCATATACATAATTGCTTTGTCTCATATACAAAATTCACCATATCAACAGGGCAGAGCTGGGCCTAACATCCACTTTCGTTTGCCCACCTATTTAAATATTACACAAATATTTACCTTGCATGTGACTTTAGCAAGAACAGAGCAAACTCTTTGCTTTTGTGGGACTTCTGTCCTGGTGGAGGAAACCAGGCAATGTGTTAAGTGCTATAAGAAGGAAATGGCAAGAGTGCTCGAAGATCATTTTGAGCAGCTGATACTTGAATGAACCAGCTGTATGGTTATCTGGGCAGATCCCAGCCAGAGGAAAGAGTCAGTGCAAGGGTCCTGGGGCAGAAGTCTGCTTAGTGCGTTTGAGGCATAGCATTTGTGCTAGAGTGGAGTGAGGGAGGAGAGAGTGGTAGAAGATTAATCAGAAAGGCAGTTAGGGCTAAATGATGTAAGGCTGTGGAGCCATGGTGAAGGCTGGCTTTTACTGGGCTATGAAAAGCTGTTACAGGATTTCGAGCAGAAGAGCAACATGAGATGTAAGACAGTTGCTGGCTGCTGTGTTGAGAACAGACTTTGGGGAGACAAAAACAGACTCAGTTAAGGAATGGCGGATCATAGTAGTCCAGGTGAGAGGTGAGGATAGCATGGTAGCCAGCCTCCAAGATGGTCCCTATGATCCTCTCCCCTGTATCTGTGCCCTTGTGCAATCCCCTTCCACCCTAAGCCATGGCTGCCCTGTGTGATCAGTAAGATACTTACACCCCCTTGCAGACAAAGTGTTATAGGGTCTTCTAGAGAGCCTCCTTAAAAGGGAGGGGAGAGAACTTTTGGAACGGCTGAGTCAGGAGCTCTGGAAATCCTCTTCGCAAAGGGCAATGATAAAATGGGAAACATTGTCAAAAACAGCCATTTCAGCACTGGAAATTGACCAAAGGCACGCAACAGATGGAGAAGCATTTATTCCAGAAAACCTACAAAACCTTGGTGAGAATGGTGGGAATCTATGGCATATTGGCCTGGAGCTACTGCCATATCCCCTCAGCTACGTGGAGCAGTAGTTCTACCAGGGCAAGGCAGGTCGTGAGGACCTGCAACCTCACTGCCAGATTAGGCCGACTTAATTGGGAGCACCATTTGGAAAAATCCATGCTTGTGGCATTGTCAAAATAATGATGATTTTTGTGGCAGTCAGGGAAGACCAACAATCACAACTAGCCTGAGGTTGTGATACTGACTGGGACAAGCAGCAGAACAGCCAGAAATTTACAGGAAGACCTGGGGAACATGACAGCTGTAATGGGCTTTGATATTTGAATGGGCTTCCACATATTCTTGGGAGTCTGGAAATCTGTGTAGACATAAAGCTACATGCTTGCTCATTAAAGAACCTGGACAGGTCCTAGCAGTCTACCGATCCTTGGCCAAATGTGAGGACTTGCACATACAGAAAGTAAAAGCTGGGGCAGATTTGGCCTAAACTTTGAATGTGTTCCCCAACCCTCACACAGATCCACAGCAAAAGGTAAAAGCCTTACTAGCTTAATCACTCACTGAGCACTAGGCTGAAGGGACAGAGGGCCACCCCTAAGAAGCCAGCCAGCCTTAAAAATAAAACAGGAATTTTTTAAGAAAGATTTTATTTATTTATTTGACAGAGAGCAAGAGAGGGAACACAAGCAGGGGGAGTGGGAGAGGGAGAAGCAGGCTTCCCGCTACGCAGGAGCCCGAGGCGGGGCTCGATCCCAGGACCCTGGGATCATGACCTGAGCTGAAGGCAGATGCTTAACTACTGAGCCACCCAGGCACCCCTAAAAAGGAATTTTAAAAATGAGCAGACATCAGTGTTATCTAGCCAGGTTATATAAAGGTTCAAGTAAAGTCTAGAATATGTACATGATTTGATTAACTATAGAATGTTACCCATATGTGGGCATTAGTATCTGGCCCATCCTCCCAGTGCAGGGTTCTCTCCTCAATATCTCTAATTTGTAGCCACCTGTGTTCTCTTTGGACTCTTCCATTAATAAAGAGGTTCTTTATATCAGACTGAAATCTATCTCCTCGAGGTGTTTGCAGAACATCTATCCAACAAAGGACTCATTTCCAGAATATATAAACAGCTGGTACAATAAATAAGAAAAAGGTAACTCAGTAGAAAAATGGACAAAAGACTTGACACTTCACAAAAGAGAATACGAAAATGGGCAATACACAGATAGGGAGATGCTCAATGTTATTACTTACCATGGAAGTGAAATTAAAACCACCATGAATAACTCCACACACTCAGCGAAATGGGTAAAATGAGAAAGACAGGCAAACAAGTATAGGGAAGAATATGAGCAACTGGAACTCTCATACACTGATGTTAAGAATATAAATTTTATTTTTATTTTTTTAAAGATTTTATTTGTCAGAGAGAGACACAGTGCAAGAGAGAACACAAGCAGGTGGAGTGGGAGAGGGAGAAGCAGGCTTCCCGCTGAGCAGGGAGCCTGACGCGGGATGTGATCCCAGGACCCTGGGATCATGACCTGAGCCAAAGGCAGACGCTTAACGACTGAGCCACCCAGATGCCCCAGAATATAAATTTTAAAAATCACTTTGGGATACTATGAGGCAGTATTTGCTAAAACTGAAAATATATGTACCCTGTGATTCAGAAATTCCACTCTTAGGTATTTACCCAATGCATACATATATGCAGTGAATGCCATATATAAGATTGTTCAGAGCAGCACTATTCATAATAGCCCAGATTAGAAGTTGCCCAAATGCCCAACCAGACTAGAATGGAAAACACTATACACAATGACAATGAATGAACTTTGCTGCATGCAGCAGCATTGATGAGCCTCATGGACATAATGATGAGCAAAATAAGTCAGACATGTGCTGTGAGGTTCCACTTAGGAAAAGCCCAGGAGCAGGCAAAACTAATTTTTGGTATTAGAAATCAGGTGATTACCCTTTTGGAGGAGAGTTCCTGGAGAGGAACTTCTGGGTATTAATGCTGTGTTTCTTCATCTGGGTGGTGGTGATTCAGTGTGTTCACCTTGAGAAAATTCTTCAAGCTGTACATTTAAGATTTGTGCAGTTTTCGATATGTGTACTGGGCTTCCATTAAGAGTTAAAAAAAAAAATCAAGCTTTCTGAAATAGCTGCCATTGGTCATGATGTGGGTTTCTGGATCTTTACAAACTGAATCTAGTATCTGGAGGCTACTATCATGTGTCTTGCCATTTATTCTCCAGATAAACATGTTTCATTGGTCCCTGCACTGTGGACCTTTCATCATCACCTTGCCCTCTAGTGGTCACTGGTCATTTTTCCAGATTTGTATTAAAACAGGATGCTCAGAACTAGAAAAAAGCAGCCCAGAAGAGGTCTGCAGAGCCCAATACAGTGGGACCACCACCTCCTTTAATCGGTGCATTATACTTCATTTAACGCAGTCCATGTTTGAGTGCCCACCATCGAATCACAATTGAAAAAATGCAGGCACAATCGTCTTGTCCTTGGCAGCCCTACCTGCTTGTTATATACAAGACAATAAGAAGCTGGAGAGGGGAGAGGTTGGAGATTGAGCTGTATGTAAACCCGTGCATAACGATGTTGGGTGTTCAGGGTGCTCTGGCTGGTGAACACGAGGAGCTGGGAGGGTGTCGCACCTAGAGAGGGGACCGACGCTCTGCCTCTCCCATACCTTGCCCTCCCTGGCTCCTCTGCTCGGCTGTTCCTGAGTTATATCCTTTATAATAAAGCTGTAAATGTAAATACAGAGTGTTCCTGACTTCTGTGAGCTGTTCTCAATTATTGAGCCAAGGAGAGGGGATTGTAGGAATTCCCAATTGATAGCCAGCCGATCAGAAGTCTAGGTGGCCCAGGGCTTGCGACGGGCCTCAGAAATGGGGCAGGGGCAGTCTGGAGGGACTGAGCTTTTAAATCTGTGGGATCTGCACCAACTCCAGATAATTAGTGTCAGAACGGAATTGAGTTGTTGAACATCGGTGTTTGGAGAACCAGAGAATTGTTTGTTGGTGTTGGGAGCCCCCAGTTAGTAGGGTGGTGCTGGCATTCGAACCTTAGCTGAATAGAGCGTCTATGCTTTTAGTTTCATTGGTTCGCTGCCTCCCCACAACAGGCGGTACCGTCAAAATAAATCAACGATAGACTTTTAGAGTGTAAAAACCCATCACGAATGTTTTAGTTTCCTTTATTTTGGAAATGATAAAACAGAACCCCCCAAAATCTCTTATGTCTTGGCTCAGCACTTTCTTCATATAACATCATGATTTGTTGCCAAAATCCAATTTATCAATGCACTCTTAATCAACCAATATGCCCTGCACAGCTTGCTGTCTAGGCAATAGATAGCATGAGGCTCTTTCCACTCTATTTCTGTCACTTTGTGGCCTGTATCCACACCTTTATGTGTGCTAACAATATTTGGGTGCAAATCCATCAAGTACACTTATGCATACACATTCCATAAATTACAAATGGGCATGAAGGTTTTTCTTTCTATAAAGCATCCTTCTGATATTTTGATTACCTTATATACACTGGGCAAACAGCCCCTCAGAATATAGATGAGAACTTCATTCAATAAAAAGAGTAGCTTCCTGTACAGGGATGGCCCTGAGATAACAGGAAAAGGTCACAATAAAAAGATGTGATTCTGTTTGTGCCTCCAGAGAAGCTGTTGCTGGACAGAACTCTAGGAGCCAAAAATTGCCTCCAGGTATAAACTCTTTAAAAGTTCTAAGACATGTGTTTTGGATAGAGGCTGACTGTTATGAACTTAGTGCTTCCAAACATTGTGATGTGGGACTTTTATTTGAAATGACTTTATAGATGAGGTTCTGGGAAAGCTGATATAACAAGACCGTTTCATGTCAGGTTCTTGCCCCATGTGCCATTAATCAGCTGTGTGACTTCCGGTGGGACCATCTGGGATGTACTTCTCTTGTCTAAAAACCGAGGTGCTTCTAGGGCTGGAAGTGTCCTGAGGGAGTGTCTAGTCCAAACCCTTCACTTTAGAGATGAGAGAGTGTCTCACACTATGAGGACTTAGCTGCAGTTAGGTTATTTGGTAGGTGATTCTGGAAGAAGTTTGGGATGGGCAGAGTAACAAGGGAGGAGCCAATACAAGAATGTGCTATAGGGTGGTTACCACTGCGGGCAACTGGATCTCATTCCACCTGGGGGCCTTCTGAGGAACTATGCAGAAAGCCTCGCAGGTATGTATCGCCCAAGGTGGAAGCTGGGGCACTTCTCACCCCACTCCTGCCCCCTTTATTGAGGGGTGCCCCTGTAGTAGTTGGGAGGCCAAGGAGGCTGTAGGAAGGCCCTGGGTGATAAAGCAGAGTCATGTGGGGTATGCCCCTGAGGTGTTTCCTGGAGCCCCAGACAGAACCATTGCTGGAATCCGGGGGGCAGAGGGGAGCGGTGATACAGGGCACCTCAAGGCTGGAGAAGGTATGAAGACTTAAGATCGGACCCGCAGCACACAGCTAGAACCATACTTTCTACGTGTGAACATAGTTTCTGAGTGTGTGTGTGTGTTTGTGTGTGTGTGTTCTCTCCAATTAGACAGTGAGTTGCATGAAGCAGGTAGCCAGTCTTAGACAACTCGAATGATCCCAAGCATTCAGCACAAGACTTTGCCCAGAGCAAGTCCTCAGAAAATATTTCCTCATTTGTCCTGGGGGAAGAAAGGAAGGATCAGTGAGCAGGGTGAAACTGTGACCACCGAACCTTCTGTCTGATTCTTCAGCACCCAGACCTGAGAGAGCCAAGCAGGGCTGTCGTGGGATGAGGCCAGGCTGAGAGAGACCGGCCCCCAGAGAACCCCTGGCAGGGCCAGCAGCAGGCTAGAGCTGACAGGAGGCCGAGAGCCCTGACACGAAGCGGCCACCCAGGGCCGGAAGCAGGCAGGCAGTTGGGCCGGGAGATGTCATCTGAGGGGGCAACACTTAGGATTCCACAGCTCCCAGACCAGGACAGGAAATGTCCTGTAGCTTCCAGTAGCCACAGCCTCTGGCACAGAGCAGGTAAGGGCTCCCGAAGGGAGTGGAACATGTTTGCCCTCTCTCTCCTCACTGGGGAGCTAGAATTTTCACAGACTCATATCTTGACTACAGGCGTAAGGCTGGTGATCATGGCACAGGTCTACATTTGCCATGTTGTCTGGGTACAGGCTCTCAGGTGAGTGACTACCCAGAGCCAGGAACAGGTTAGCCAGATTGATGAGCAGAGTGTGGGGTGGAAATGAAAGGCGTTTTGCCCTTTGTGTCTCTGGTCACTGAGTAAAGGTCCCTCCTCTGATGGCAGCCTTCCCCCTGCCTCTCTGCAGGGGTTTGGTGGACTTGGGGCGGAGCAAGGAGAGAAGATAGGACCTCGAGATGGCAGTACCACACACAAACTTCGGTGGGTTGGGGCTTGGACGGGGTTGCAGGAAAGGCTAAGGCCTCACAGCAAGAGACCCCGACAGGAGGGAGATCAAGCTGAGGCCATCCGGAAAGGGTGGGGGACAAGGGAAGCCCCGGGGGGAGAGGGGCATCAGGGAGGGACTCACGTGTCTGGTGATACTGCTCAGTGGGCCAGTGGGAAGTCTCTGGGTCAGAGAACTCCAAAGGGGCTCTGGCAGCGTGGGGGCCTATCTTAGTAACAGCACTTGGGCTGGGAGTCATGGGGTAAGCAAAGCAGGTGGTCTCTAATCGACTAAACATTTGTGTGTTTGGGCTATTTTTTAAAATAATGGGATGTGTGAAGACTTGAGTTTGGCATGGGAGGGCTTCTGAACTAACAGGTCTCGGCCTCCAGTGTAGAAATAAGCCAGGAGCCAACACACAGAGGCCACCTTGGGCTCTCTTCCTAGAACTCCCTGAGCACCAAGAACCAGCGGTGCAGAACGGATCGTCAGGGATCCCTAAGCAGACACTGTCCGGCTCCACACACATCCCTGCGGCTCTGCCTTCACTCAGCGTTGCTTCAGGCTGTCGTGCCCCCTGCCATGTCCCTGCTCCGCCCCAGCTCTGTGTTTCTCTTTGCTTTTCATCACAGATTTTAGCAGGTTAGTTGTGCTCTGGCCGGGGTCTACCGCTAGACTGTGAGCTCTCTGAGAGGGAAAGAGCCAGCTAGGAACCGAGTTGTGTCCCCCACCCAATGCTATGCTAAAGCCCTGTCCCCCAGTGTGACTATTGAGAGGTAGGGCTTTTATGAGGCAATGAGGTTTAATGAGGTCATAAGCGCGGGGCCCTCATCAGATAAGGCTGGTGTCCCAGTAAGAAGATGAGGAGACAGCAGAGATCGCCCGCGCTCTGCACGCACAGAGAGGCAGCACGCGAGGGTGCAGTGGGGAGGTAGACCATCTTCAAGCCCGAAAGGGAAGCCTCACCAGAAACCAGCAGCCCGTCGGCACCTTGATCTTGGACTTCCAGCCTCCAGATCTGTGAGAAAATAAGTGTCTGTGGTTCAAGCCCCACAGCCGTGGTACCTCGTGATGGCAGCCCAGGCAGCCTGATACGGAGCACTCTTATTCCCCTTGAAATCTCTCACGGCACCTAGGACGGTGCCCCGCACATCGAAACTCCTCGACAGATGTTCGCTGAATTGGAATTGGAATGCCCGAATGAATGAGTGATGCATGGGCCCGGGGGGTGCCCAGGGTCTGGAAAGTCTCACAAACCCAGTGGCCTGCTCCAGGAACACCTTAGGAGACCAGCCCACCAACTCTCATCTACCACGGCACCATCCAAAAAGCTTGGAAACCAGAAAGCCTGATGCTAAACGTCATTTAGCAGCAAAACCTGACCAACACGAGTGTAGAACTACTTAAGATGACCTCACTAGGTTTTACCACAGAACTACTACTGTTTTTGATTACTGGGCACTGCCCCAGCTCTCACTGAGGGTATTATAAAACCTATGGCTTAGGAATCTACTTATGTTTCTAAACTCGAAAAAATGTAGAATCCCAAAACTGGGACGCCTGGGTGGCTCAGTGGTTGAGTGTCTGCCTTCGGCTCAGGTCCCATGATCCCAGGGTCCTGGGATCGAGCCCCGCATCGGGCTCCCGGCTCCGCGGGAAACCTGCTTCTCCCTCTCCCACTCCCCCTGCTTGTGCTCTCTCTCTGACAGATAAATAAATAAAATCTTAAAAAAAAAAAAAAACCCACACATATCTGGCCCCAAGAATTTTGGATAAAGGACTGTGGCCCTGTGCTGCCTCAGGGGTTAATACCAACCGCACAGCTGTCAACCTAAGGAAGACCGTGGCAAACACTAATTATCTGGTATATAAATAGACTGCAATTGCCATTTGAACAGAGTGAGAAATAACTTAATCCTACACTGGGGAGACGTGTGATTGGAATTAAAACATGTTTATTGATATACATGCTCCAGATGAGAAGTTGATTTCCTCAGCCTACAGAATGTGCTGAGTACAGTTTTTAAAGAAGTAATGAGAAAATACAGTATTACCATGGAAAATAGCAGTGGTACGGCTTCAAGTCCAATTGGCTTTTTATAAATTGCCTTTAACAACTGGAGAAATCAATAAAAAAATGCAATTATAAGAGCACCCACGATTACTCATTATGACTATCAGCCACACTCCTATAAATAATACGGTAAAGTTACCTTGCTGAATGTGCAGAATAAAGTCTGCTTTCAGTGGAGCCCCGGAAATCTTTAGTAACCAGTGCTCTCTTGGCTCTGTCAAGCCCCCTGTGAGACCCCATGGAGCAAACAATATAAGACTGATATGGTTTCTTCCCTTGTCCAAGACCAAGACCTGGGAAAATAAATAAACGCGAACAACAGAAGGCAACATATAATAGGGCCGTGTTAAATATAATCAAGTGTATAGGACAGACTTCCTGCCGAGCCTTCTTTTAAAGTCTCCAGAATTTCTGTGTCACTTGGCCGAAGGGAGGCACCAGGTTGGAAGACAGGGGCAGAGAACACATCTTGAAGGTACATTTGAGTGGTGGCACAGAGGTTTTGTTTAGATTTTATGTTTATTTTATTTTTTTAAAGGTTTTTTAATCTATTCATTTGAGAGAGAGAGAGAGAGTGAGCCAGAGAGCATGAGCAGGGCGGGCAGGCAGAGGGAGAGGGACGAGCAGGCTCCCCGCTGAGCAGGGAGCCCAGTTCGGACTCAGTCCTAACGCCCTGAGATCATGACCTGAGCCAAAGGCAGACACTTAACCAACTGAGCCACCCAGGCGCCCAAGATTTTGTGTTTATTTGGAGTACTTGGTGGAGGAGCTTTTGGTGACTGAGAGGGGGGTAGTACCATCCGAGTCACACTTCGGAGCCACACCACAGCTGCTCTGGGTTTCTGGAAAAGGTAGAAGTTTATTATGGGTAAGGCTATCTAGGAAGATTTTTGGGGCAAAGGTGGCACTTGAGCTGGACGTGTAGGTCATGGTGACTATAGATGGCCTCGAGAGGGAAGACAGTATTTGGAGGTGAGTCAGGGGCAGGTCACAGTCAGAAGTGGACTCAACTCAGTTGGAGAATCTGTCCCATTTTCTGAAATAAGAAAAAAGGAAAATCTCCCACACTGCACCAGATTTCAATAGAAATTTCCTGCTGAATTTCAGTAACTGCATACCCCACCTCAGGCACGCGTCATGACCAGACCACCCTACCTCCCTTTCCAGTAAGGTGCAGTATTGATTGTATGGTTAACACTACTAGACCTAATCATTTGGACCATTAACTGAAGGAAGAAGAAGGTGCACCATTGGGTGACAGTCAAGAGGGTGCCTGCAGAGCCTCAGGAGCTTTGAGACTCAGGGCCTGGATTCTCTACTGACATCCAAGGCTGGGGAGGGGTCATATAACTGAGGGTATCGGGGACAACTCCACCTCGACTGTTAGAAAATTAAAGGAGACAATACACAGGGTTAGCACTCAACACATGCCAAGTGTAGACCTCTATGTCAGAAATCTTGTAGACCATAACATCATATCCTTTTGGTGACATTATATAATATCCCAGAAGCTCTTAATTTCTACTCCTAGTCATGTTAGTGCTGGGCTAGAACAGTATGGCTTTCTTTCTCGAAGCTCTAACATCGTTCATCTGCATTATTACTTAATAATAACAATTCATATGTATTGGTGTTTTACAAGCAAGTCTAATCTTACACGGTCCTCACCACAGCCATGGGCACTTGACAGGGGAATTTTTTTCTGTTTGCAACTGAGGTACAACATTCATACAGTAAAACGTGTGAAGTGCACAGTGTGGTGCATCTTGGCGTGTTTGCTCCTGTATAACCCCACCAGCCCACACTTAGCACATTGCCGGCATTATGCCCCTTCCCAGGCAGTGCCCCTCAGAAGTGACCGCTATTCCAACTTGTAGCAACCCCCCATCTGTTTTGCCTGATCTGGAGCATCATACAAATGGAATCTCATGCAGAATGTAGTCCTTTGTGGGACACCTGGGGGGCTCAGTTGGTTGAGTGTCTGACTCTTGATTTCAGCTCAGGTCATGATCTCAGGGTCAAGAGATTGAGCCCCACCTTGGGCTCCCCCGACCTCACACACATACTCTCTCTCTCTCTAAAACAAAACAAAACAAAACAAAACAAAACAAAACAAAACAAAACAAAACAAAAGAATGTAGTCTTCTGTGACTGGTCTCTTCCATCAAGATAAACTTTATGTGATTCTTTCATGTTGCTGCATATGTCAGGAGTTTGCTCTTTGTTACTGTTGGGTAGTACTCCACTGTATGAATATACCAGAACTTATTTATCCATTCTCTTCTAGGCAGGGATTATTAAACAAAATTTACAAATGAAGGAATCCAGGGCCTCAGGCCAGGCAGCTGGGTAGGTCAGGATTTGAACTTGAGTTATCTGGCTCCAAATCCAGTGCCCTTTCTTTCTTTCTTTTTATTTTTTTAAAGATTTTATTTATTTATTTGACAGAGAGCACAAGCAGGGGAAGTGCCAGGCAGAGGAAGAGGGAGAAACAGGCTCCCTGCAAGGGAAGCCCGATGTGGGGCTTGATCCCAAGACCCCGGTCTCGTGACCTGAGCTGAAGGCAGACGCCCAACTAACGGAGTCACCCAGGTGCCCTCCAGTGCCCTTTCTAACAAACACTGTGAGGCATACCACTTTTGAAGCTTTTTTTTTCTTTAGCTTGCAGAACTTTGAACTACATAACTTGTAGTATCTTAGAATCACTTGAAGAGAACACGTAGTTCAAATAAAAAGCAAAAGCAAAAATAAAAACTCTATTCTGTTGGGAATTCTCACGAGAAAATGAGGTATGGACTCCAAATGAACACCAGGCCCATGGTAGGCTTTGAATAAATGCTTAGTGGTCCAGATTCATATGGAAAGAGTCCTGGGATTATGGATTCAGTTCTCAGCTCTCAATGTTTATAGATATAGTCTGAGCAAGGCTGGGGGAGAAGCATCACCATTTCCCTACAGTCTGCCTGTGGTTGGCTGGCCCAGGGTGTGTGTGTGTGTGTGTGTGTGTGTGTGTGTGTGTGTGTGTGTGTGAAATTAGCATGCCATTAATCAGGGTGACATTCCAAAACCCTGCTGTGCATACGGGCACACACCTCTCCCTACACTGGAAACTGAGGCACAGTGCTCTGTTCTGGCGGGCCCCCAGCTTCCGGGGCCTCTCAGGAACCAGCTGTAGCCTCTCCAGCTCTTTCTCCAAAGGACTAACTGCAGTCTTGCTGCAGCCCAGGGAAGCAGCCATGGGCTGGCACCTGACTTGGAGACCCAGGGAAGAAGCCATGGGCTGGCACCTGACTCGGGGACCCAGGGAAGAAGTTTTGGGCTGGCACCTGACTCGGGGACCCAGGGAAGCAGGCATGGGTTGGCACCTGACTGGGGGACCCAGGGAAGCGGGCATGGGCTGGCACCTGACTCGGGGACCCAGGGAAGCAGCCATGGGTGGGCACCTGACTTGGGGACCCAGGGAAGAAGCCATGGGTTGGCACCTGACTCAGGGACCCAGGGAAGAAGTCTTGGGCTGGCACCTGACTCGGGGACCCAGGGAAGAAGCCATGGGTTGGCACCTGACTTGGGGACCCAGGGAAGAAGCCATGGGTTGGCACCTGACTCAGGGACCCAGGGAAGAAGTCTTGGGCTGGCACCTGACTCGGGGACCCAGGGAAGCGGGCACGGGCTGGCACCTGACTCGGGGACCCAGGGAAGCGGGCATGGGCTGGCACCTGACTCGGGGACCCAGGGAAGAAGGCTTGGGCTGGCACCTGACTAGGGGAGAAACGCTGGAGGCAGGTCATGGTGATGTGTGGAAAACTGGGGCAGGGGAAATGGACGCAGACAAGGATTTAGGGCAACAACACAAAACAACAAATCATTTCGTCGTAAATGCTGCAGATCAAATCCCACGTCTGGGGCCAAGAACCGGAGAAATTTATGTGCAGTAAAAAAGCAAGGGAGGTAATCATTCAGGTTGAATGTGCTTTCCTAACAATGTGTGCTAAATGCAGGTGTCTGCAATGTCAAGAAGAGGGGAGACTCTTCTATTACTTAGAAGAGAAATTATGTTTCCTGCAAGAGAGTCATCCAAGCCACCCAGGTTACTGTGGTAAAAAATACAAAAATCAAGTTCTATCTCTGGCAGTTCCTGTGTCCCCTTCCCCACCCCCAGGCCCCACCTTGTGACATTCGCCTTTCCCCACCCCCACGCAGCCCAGCACCCAGTGGGCAGGACTCCCCCCTACCCCCTCCCCATCTCTCATGCCTTTTTCTCCCACGAAGACACATGGCTGCCCCTCTTCACCCCACCCACAGCAGGTTCTCCTCGCTCTCTTTTCTGACTCCAACTCCTCTATTCTTGGTGTGTGCAATACCCAACTCTCACCAGAGAATGTTTGGGAAATCTAATCTCTGAGACTGCTAGGACCCTGGTTTGGACCAACATCTTCATGGACAATCCTGCTTGGGGCTTTGTGCCACCAGGAGACTCCTGGGGATGGACTTTCGGGGCGGCTTCCAGGCGGCTTCCAGGCTTTTGTTATCTTAAATCATGGGCTGCCATGAATAAACTCATGAGCACATCAGGAATGTAAATTCCCTGAGTGGAATCTCTGGGGCAAAGGGAATGGGCATTTTGATGCTTGCTCATAATTGCCAAGCAGGCAGCAATATCCTCATCCGAGCTACTGATCAACTTCAGTAAAGAAGGGGCCGATGGACGGCTGCAGGTCAGTGCCGGGAGGGTGAAACTGGCACCCATCATGTTGCTTCAACTTTTTTGTGCATGTTTCAAGTCACACTGGAAATATGAGAAAATTTGTTGGCGCATCTGGAAGGACTGAAATGAGCGAAGCCAGCCCAGGTCAGAGGTGACTACTGCATGACATTACTGCAGCTGCCCGGCATCCCGAGAGGTCTGCACGAGCCCCCAGGCTGGCCCTCGGTGTGGATGTCCTGCCTGTGGACAGTGCTTGACCACGCCCCTTACTCTCTCAGCCTGAAATGTGCCAGCAAACAGGGTCCCCTATTTTTTACCTCTCCATCAAAGCAAAGGGCATCCTGTTCATCAAAGTGTGTGTCTGAGGTCATACCAAAAATAAATTTTACATTGTAATCAGACTTTGGCGGTCCTCTCATGACCATTCAGGGCTCCCTCAGCATGCTGTGGGAGGTTATTAAGAAGCACTGACCCCCAAACCAAACAGATCCCCCAGGCTTAGCATGAAGTCTGGGGAGCTCCCAGCGGTGGGTCCCGGGGATCTTGACAGGTGAGCAGATCAGAGCATCGGGAATCTGAAGCAGGATTCCGGACAGGTCCAGGCATCCGGGAGGAAATGCTGCAAAAATTGGGATGAAGGCATGAGACCTGGGCTTACAGATGGGGATCAGAGACCAGGGGGAAGACTGTGGTGGGGCGGTCGAGTCTTTTCCCAGAAAAACCTGGGTATGACACCGGGAACAGGACAGAGAGGAGATTCACCAGGGCAAGAGGGGGGTTCAGGCCCTATAACCAGACTGTGACAGAAGCTTGGTTGTAAGGAGTAAAGCAGGATCCCAGTGGCTAGAACTGGAGTTCAAGGCAAAGGAGTGTCAAGACCCGCTTAGGCAATGTATTGACTTGGGCTTAAAACTGGTTGCAGCCCGGGGAAGGGGGGGAGCTTCCCTGCGGGTGGTACTGGAGATGTGAGCAGTGGGCAGCCAGGAGCTGCACAGTTACTGCCCTGACCACTTGTGGAACGAGCTTTAAGACCAGCCAGAGCAGGAATGGCCAAATGCTTGAGTCAAAAGGCAACTTGGTGAGAATTTTACAGCCTGATTTATGGAGTAACACATGTTGAAATAGAAGCAAACCATAAATATTCAGCTAGAGCAGAAAAATAAAATGCTAAATGATATGCATCCCCACACTCCAAAGCTGCCAAGGCTGGGGATGCAAATATTATTGGGACGCTGTTAGGTGGCCACCAGACATGTGACATGTTGTCATACATCCTTGCTGAGAGAAGTAAGAGCTGCACCTATGAGTCCACTGGTCAGGACAATGGGAAGCCTGTGCCTGTTCTCTCCTGGATACCACCCCATGCACCTCTTTCCTTTGTTGATTTTAGTTTGTATCCTTCCACTGTAATAAACCCAAACCATGAATAATATAACAGCTCTTCTGAGTCCTGTGAGTCCTCCTAAGGAATCATCAAACCTGAAGGTGGTCTCGGGGGGGCCCTGATCCAAGTATAAATAAGATATTTAAACTTAATGTGAGTTTTAATACACTTACTTTATGATTTTTCAATCCTTTTGCACTCCTTGAATGTCCTGGGGAAGAAAATAGCCTTAAAAAAATATAGAGAGCATGCATAAAGGGGCGTGGACTTTTTACATTAGTTTTTTTAACTATTGCATTGAAACATTGCCTTGATTCTCAGAGATTCTCAAATATCTCAGAGATATTTGGTACATCCTTAAATCTGGGGCCTAAAAGTGAATGGCTCACATGTCAGCACGTTGAAAGACCCTGAGCTGAGACACTGTTTGGCAGCAGAAAGGTGGTGGCTGGAAGAGCAAAGTAAGAAAGGAGAAGAGCTAAAAGGGAGTAAGGGAGTCCGTTGTGTGGTGATGAATGGCAACTAGACTCATTGTGGTGATCGGTCTGCAATTAATGCAAATTTGGGATTATTATGGTGTACACCTGAAACTAATGTTATCTGCCAATTTTATCTCAGTAAAAATATAAACAGGGAAAAGGAGGTCCAGCTTAAGGCCTCCTATGGTCTCCTTTAAATAAGGTTAATTGATTACAATATCTATCTTCCCTTTCACGAAATAAATTTTCCTTTTTTTTGTCTCAAAAAAAAGAAAGGAAGGAGAGGGGCAGGAAGAGATGAGGTCAGAAGTGTAGATGAAGGGCACCTGGGTGGCTCAGTCATTAAGCATCTGCCTTAGGCTCAGGTCATGGTCCTAGGGTCCTGGGATCGAGCCCCACATTGGCTCGGCTCCCTGCTCTGCGGGAAGCCTGCTTCTCCCTCTTCCACTCCCCCTGCTTGTGTTCCCTCTCTCGCTGTGTCTCCTTCTGTCAAATAAATAAATAAAACCTAAAAAAAAAAAAAAAGCGTAGATGAAAATGAAGGGACAAATCTGGTGGCTTTCGCAGGGTCCAGCAGGATGTGGCCAGGGCCTGGCTGAGGGTGGTGGCAGCAGAGATGGAGAGATGGAACAAGGTGGCAGATCTGGGGCATGCTTTGGAGATTGAGCTGCGGAGTCTTGCGGATGGATTAGACCGGAGAACTGAGACAAAGGGAGGAACCCAGATGACTTCTGGGTCCTACATCCATATGGCTAAGATTTGGTGAAGAACGTGTGTGGCAGGTGAAAATAAAGACTTTTGTTTTAGGCAGGTTAAGTTGGAGATATCCTGAGATAACCGTGTGGCAACGTCTAGAAGGCAGCTGCATGTTTGAGATGAGTCCCCAAAACACATTGTATTTATCTCTAAACATCTAGTCTCTTGTAGGGTACTTGAAACATGGTGTTTTTTTTTTTAAGATTTTATTTATTTATTTGTCAGAGAGAACATGTGTGCACACAAACGGGGATGCAGAAGCAGGGGGAGCGGTAGGCAGAGGGAGAAGCAGGTTCCCCACTGAGCAAGGAGGCTGATGCGGGACTTGATCCCAGGACTCTGGGATCATGACCTGAGCCGAAGGCAGACGCTTAACTGACTGGGAGCTACCCAGGTGCCCCCATAGTGGGTATTTAATAAATAATGTTTACACTAATATTTTTCAAGAAGAATCAGAATTATACAAACAAGACTCAACATGAGAAAATGATCTAGGTTTATCTGGTCATCCATTGCAATTGGGTTCTTTTTGGTAGATAACAGTAGTTGACCAACCTTGAGGTGGTGGCTACAGGTTATAAAGAAGACTGTCCAAATTCTGCCACACTTGGACACTTACTAAACAAGCCTTCATTGGCAAAGTAGGTAGAGAAGTCATGCAACTGACTGGCTTTGTAACCTTGATAAAAATCCCAAGCCGCTGACCTTTTAGGGGCTCTGACACACCTGTAAGACAGGGTCCCTGGAGGTTTACCTACATTCATTGCAACATTTCTGAGGCAGGATTCTATGCCTTCTAGTCAGTATTAGACAATCAGAAATCCTCCTGAACCCCTGGCTGGACACTGGACCAAATTAGGATGCAGGCTTGGGGACCCACCATAATGACGGGTTGCCGAGCACTCAGGATTCTTGTTGTGGCTTATTTCAGCAAGGGTGAGGAGTGTCTCTGACCACTCCCCAAATTTTGAGGACCTTTAATTTCACCAAAGAGAGCTTCTTCCTAGCATCCATCTTGCTATTTGAGAAGTCACCAGTTTCACCAATAAAAACTCATTAGGACTTCCATTATGCTAACTAGCCAAGACTTGGTTATTGATTGAGCTGTGAATAGTGGAAAGACTTGTGGTTCTGTATGGAATGTGGCCTTTTCTGATATGCCAGGCGGCCCCTCTGCAATGTAAATAGCAGGTTACCTGGCTACCCCCAGAATTAAAGCTCAAACTAACTGTGTATACTGAAGTATTCCAAAGTATATTATAGATATCACCAATTTCTGGTACCCAATAGAATAGAAACACATCCATGTAGTGCCAGAAGGCTTCCTGGAGGAGGTGGGATGCGGGAGGTAATTCTAACTCAGAGGTTCTTGATCTTGGCTCCGTTCTAGAATTACCTGGGGAGTGTTTAAATACCATGCCCCAGAACAAATAAATTGGAGCTTCTGAGAGGAGATATGGGGGTCAGGCTTTGTGAAGCAATTCCCAGGTCACGTGGATGTGTCACCAAGATGGAGAATCATGGCCTTAAAGGATGGGTAGGATTTGGAAACAGAAAGCATTTTCTAGGCAGGTTGTATTAATTGACTAGACTGGGTAATTAACAGAAGCCCCGAGATCCATCCTCAGACAGCCTCTGGCTCTGATTCCCCCTTACTTCATCTTAGGATGTGAGAAAAGTCTCATCTGGAATCAGGGAGCAGCTTGGGCCCCACAGCAAGATGTCTGTTTGATGGTTTAGGTTTGATTTATTGATGGGTGATATGGACTGAAGGGTATGCTTTCTGAGCCAGGCAAGTGGGGAGAGACTGTGAGTGAAATTCTCTGTCCCTCAGGCAGGGCTTGTGAGCCTCCACTTCTTAGTTCTTCTCAGAAATGTCCAGGCCAAGAGCTGCTGGGCCGCCAACAAGCTCTGCGGCTTTGGGCAGCTCCCACCTCCTCTCTGAGCGTCAGTTTTCCCACTTGTCACACGAGAAGGGTGGCCATCGATCTCCTTGAGGCCCTTCCAGTTATGACTTTCAAAGATCAGGGAATTACGGAATACAGAAAATGAGAGAAAAAGCAAAAATAAAACTGGCTGTTGGGAAAAGTGTCCAGAAGAGGGCGCAAGATGCTGGGGCTAGAACTTAACTGTGGCCCTGGCCATCCTCCGCAGAGCGATCTGCCTCTGGTTCCCTGAGAGCAGGCCAGGGTGAGGGGCAGTGATCCGAGGACCAGGGGCTCAGGGTCACTTTAGCAGGATATGTAGACTGTGGCACGCAGGCCCTTACTTTGCATTTTCTTTGATCCACACCACCTCATTTTTCTTCTCCCTTCTCTCTGTTCAAGCTCTGGTAGATATGCCATTCCATTCTGGGGGTCATTACAGTCATTTATATAGCAGCCCTTGGTCCTGTGAACAGCTTCCGTGAGCAGAGATTTTGGGGGTTCTGGGAGAGTGTAAATTCCACCCTTTTCTCTCCCTCTTCCCCCAAGAAAAGAATCTAACTCTTTTGCAGCAGTCAGGGTGCCTCGTAGGAAGCAAAACCCTTCATTCCATTTGGGATTAAAGCCAAGCTTTAAATGAAACCCACTGAAGAGAACAAAGGATTTACAGTCTTACTGATTGCAAAGGATTGATATCAAACCTTCCCAAGGAGCAAGCTTTGAGATGGGGCTTTTCTTCCCTTGAGCTTCTCAATACGGCATTTGTGACAACAGGTCTAGACTCTCTTTGGTGTCAGGAGCGAGGCGGATAGAGGGCAGCTAAGCAGAGCCCATGCCCCAGGGGGGAGTGGTACAGCCCAGCCTCCCTCCCCGTGGCAGAATCTATAGCAACCTTGACAGCGATCCAGCCTCTGCTTGAATTACTCCCAGGACAGCACACTCGCTTCCTCATCAGAGGCCAGTTTCTCTCTTAAGCAGTTTTCCTGATTAGAATGTTGTACTTGATCTTTGTGGTTGTCCTCTATCTAACTTCCTCCCTGCGGTCTGAGTCTGGCCTCCAAGAGGCAGGACCAGCCTAATCTCTCTTTTGCATGACAGATTTTCAAGTATTTGAAAACAGTTACGACGCCCCCATTTCTCTGGTTGGGGTACCCAGCCCTCCGCATTCCTCAGGGCCCCGAGTCCTTTCTCTCCCCCACCTCTCCCTGCCACGTCTTCAACCATCCCCACGTGGTAGGGCTCCCCCACTCCTCACTGCTTGCCTCCACCCCACCCGGGAGTGCAGGAATCCAGGTTGGGTTCAGTGTCAGGGTCTCCCTATATGGAGGGTAACAGAAGTCACTGTTGAGGTGCTCATGGGCTGAGTGCTAACTTAGAACAGGGGAAAAATAAATCTGCCTTGCCCTCAGAAAAACTCAGAGATGACCCTGAAGAAACCGCAAAGCTGAAAGTGTTCCACAGCACCAAGGCTGTTAATGCCATTTTATTTTATTATTATTTTTTTTATTTGAGAGAGAGAGAGAGAGCAAGCACATGAGCAGGGGGGAGGGGCAGAGGGAGAGGGAGAAGCAGGCTTCTCGTTGAGCAGGGAGCCCAATGCGATGAAGCAGGGCTCGATCCCCGGACCCTGGGATCATGACCTGAGCCGAAGGCAGATGCCCAACCGACTGAGCCACCCAGGTGTCCCTATTATTATTATTATTATTATTATTATTATTTTAAGTAAGCTCTAAGCCCAATGTGGGGCTTGAACTCACCACCTCAAAAGCAAGAGTTGCATGCTCTACCGACTGAGCCAGCCGGGTGCCCCAGTTAATGCCATTTTAAATCCTAAATTCCTAATAAAGACGTAATTTGGTAGTTTGGGCAAGAGGCTGCCCTTTGCTCAATGGGCTTTGGACTTTCTTGCTTTCTAGGCTCTCCAAAGGGATTTTGAAAAACCATGTTATGTCTCCACACATTTTTAGTTTAATAACCAAAATTTTAATAAGTTTAGATAGTTGCAACAGATGCCATTTTTGGCATATTGTACATATTGTCAGCTTAAAATAAAACTCATAAACTTTAAGTGGATTCAGTGGGTTGTCACTGCCACAGCAATTTGATACCCTCTGTTGCTCGTTAAAGAGAACACACAAATTCTTTATTCATTTTTTTCTTGAGCTTGAAATTCCATTCCACTTTCCTTACAGAATTTTAGCCCACATGTTTATGCTAGAAACTCTTTTAACAAACACCCTATCATACTTACCTATAACAAATATCTGTATATAAACTAATATATTTTAAACCATTTCTAGTGGTCTAGTATTAACATTATCCTGAACTGAATTAACACAGATGGTGTTTTTATACAACCTCAAAAATCTATTCTGATTTTCATTATAGACATAGGTGCTATATATTTGTTTACATACATTAATAGATGGGAAAGGAATTTCTATTAGAACACTGTCCCTGAATTCTTTGAATTCCTTTAGAGTTGCCAAAAAATCACATAGTGATTCATCAGAAAATTATTTTTAATAATCTGTCGGCTGATAGGGGTGCCTGGGTGGCTCAGTTGGTTAAACATATGACTTGATTTTGGCTCAAGTCATGATCTCTGGGTCCTGGGATCAAGCCCCCTTGGGTTAGCACTGAGCAGAGTCTGCTTCTCTCTCTTCCTCTCCCTACCCCCCCCAGGTCATGTGCACTCTCTCTCAAATAAATCTTTTATTTATTTTTAAAGATTTTATTCATTTATTTGAGGGAGAGCATGAGCGAGAGATCAGCAGAAGGAGAGGGAGAAGCAGACTCCCCAGTGAGTAGGGAGGCCGATATGGGGCTCGATCCCAGGACCCTGAGATCATGACCTGAGCTGAAGGCAGACGCTTAAGGACTGAGCCACCCAGGCGCCCCATCAAATAAATAAATCTTTTAAAGAAGACAATCTGCTGGCTGACAACGGGTTTGGGTCCTCCTTCAATTTTGTTGATAACAGAATTGGAATCCACCTGCCCTGCATAGGATACATGACCCCTTCAGGAAGGCCACTCACGTTATCAGCACCAAAGTTTCTAACGGTCCTTCTGTTTGGCGTCCTGGACGCTCTTGCTCCCCAAGCAAAGCACGATCCTACTCCTCAGGAGGACTGAGAAATGCACCTTTCTTTTGAGAAGGGAGGAGGGAGATCTGACAATGAGCCCCCCTCACCGCAGGCCTGTTTGTTGGCAAATCAGTGTTCTGTTTTGCCAGTGCATATGGAGATTTAGGATCTGGACACTGACTTCCTTAAAACAGATTATGGAATAGAACTCCTTGAAATGTCTTGGCATACACCAGGGGACTACCCACTCCAGTAAGGAGATGGCTGCCTTGCAGGTAGGAGCATTTGGGAAAGCAACCTGCCAACAAGGGGATGAGAGAAAATTGCTGGGAAGAAGTTCTTACCAGTAAGCCAGTCATCACACAACACTTTTTGTAGGTGATTTTATTAGTCATTTTTTGGTGCATCACAAAGCACCCCAAAGCTCAGTGGTTTCAAACAACACCCACTTATTACCCCACAGTTTCTGCAGGTCCCAGACTTTATTATGTTTCCTTAACAGCTTTTCTGAATCCTCTGCTTGAGGATGTTTCATGTGGCTACAAACAAAGTGTCAAGTGGGGCTGTGGTCTTCAAGTCCCGTCTGGAGGCTCAACTAGCAAGGAATCCACTTCCATGCTCACTCACGCTCACTCACTCATTTACCTATTGGGAGGATTCAGTTTGAACTGCCCCTACACCAGCTGGGGTACTCATTAAACACGCAGACTCATGGACCACACGTGGACCAGCCAAATTAGCACCGCCTGGTACCTCATCATCCTGATACACATTAACAGTAAAGAACCACCAGCATAAAAGTAAGTGCTTAGGCTCTAGAGTGAGACAGTGTAGTTGAGGGCCTGTTCTCTTGATCTAGAATGTTCCTTCCACCAGCCTCGCCTTCCTCAGCTGTGAAACAGATTTATTATTCAAACCTCCTTTATAGGGTTGCTCTGAGGCTCAGACAAGATCACAGAAAGAAAGCAGGTGGCAAGTTTCCTGGCACAAAGTAAGTTTTAAAATGTCTTTATTGTTATTCAAAGGAGGGAAAGACCGTATCTGATTTTGAGACTAGAAATTCACAAAGCCCTGGCCAAGAGTAGGATTCTCCTCAGGGAGGTGATTCAGTTCAGTCAGCATGAACTGAGATTTTAATCTGTGCCAGGTGCGATGGAAGCAAGAAGTTTGGAGGCAGGTTGGGCGTGGGGAGGACAGATGGAAACAAATGAGTTTCAGGCTAATGCTAGGTCCTAGTGGGATTGCTAACTTTGTCTATTGGGCAGGTGGAAAGGTGGGTCTACAGTAAGGTCAGAATTAGATTCAAGAATTAACAATGCAGTGAGAGGCAAAATGGGGGGTGTGGATGAGAAAGAAGAGATCTGGGAAATGGGCCACAGTTTTATTGAAGAACCAGCAGACAGTTAAAGGACATCACGAAGGTATGGTTAGAGAGGCTGGGAAAACAAGAGAAAAATGAGAGATGCTAAGGAGATGGTGGAACCTGAGTGGGGAGAGTCATTTACTACCCCATGCTTCAGAGGGAGAGGACAACTTCAATAGGATGGGGGGTGAGTGGAATCATTTAGGAAGGGACTAAAGCTGCAATTCTTAACCTTGGCTGTCATCAGAATGACCTGGGAGCTCTTAAAAATCCATTTACCCAGGAAGCACCCCAGACAACTTAAATCAGAATTTCTGGGAGTGGGCACAAGGCATTTGTTTTTGTAAAACTGCAGAAAGTGTTGAGAACCCATGAATTATGGAGGACTGGGTTTAAGGGGAGCCAGCTAGTACGATCTACCACCTGAAGTTTAGCAGGAAAGGAGAACAGAGAAGGAGTTGCTGGTACAGGTGAGACCCCTGACGGAGCATGGTGGTGAAGCCAAGAATGTCCAGAGCAGAGGTGGGGACTGAGCTTTAGCAAGGGGCCTTTCTTTACCCCAAAGGGGAGAATCCCTTAGAAAGGTATGAAAACAGTGCTGGCTCCATCCCCACCCTGTCTGATTTAGTAAATCTGAGGCCTCACAATTTGTAGCTCTAAACTTCCCAGGTGATGCTGCTAGCCCTGGGGGTCACACTTGGAGAACTACTAGAAAACAGGAAAGGAAACTATGCAGCCAGATTTTTGAGTGAGAGATAAGTGGTGGAGCCATTTCCTTTCTGCTCTAGCCAGTGATATGAAGAGCTCCATTTCAAATCCAAGGAGAGTTCTCCAAGCTTTGGTCACTGCATTTGTCAACCTTGGAAGTCCAGTCTTTTAGAATTATGGAGGAGCTTAAAGATTCAGACACTAGGGTCCCACTGTTTACCAATCAGAATTCATGAGGGTAGGCTTCTTTCCTTGGATCTGGTAAATCTCCCTAGGTAATTCTCATTGAGGCACAGTTGTGAAGGGCTGGGCAGGTGAATTAAATTGAGGTCCTGGATTCCACGTGGGAAAGTCTTAAATGGGGGGAGAGTTTAAGAAGCACCTTCCATGGCCTGAGGCTCCAGAACCGTTTCTGCAGCGGCGATACACACATACTCCAGCTGAGAACTACCCTCAGAGGCCATCTTCAGATAAGTTAAGGTCCCTTTCTTCTACAGTACCTGCTTTCCCTCCGCCAGTTCCTACCAGCTACTTTCCTTTAGGCTGTTTCCTTATTTACTACAGGTAGAGGGGGGGCAGAAGCTGCTGCAGGCAGCCAAATGCCATTAGCGGGCGGGGGGGGAGGATGGGGGACCAAAATGAGGTAGAAAGTGGCAGAGAGATGGAGAGGGCGCATGTAAGAGAAGAAAATGCGAGACTTTCCTGAAAAGCGAACAACAATCCTCTGGTGGGGGTGGGGGCGGCTCGGAGTCTAGCTGGAAGCCGTGGGTGAACAGGCAAAACAAGTAGAGAAGCTACGAATCCCACTTTTCTAGTAAGGACTTCAGCCCACGGAGCTCGGTTTGACGGAGACCATCGTTGGTATAGCCAAATCGTCTTTTATAACATGCCATGACAGAACTGAATTTTAAGTAATGAGAACGTTGAACGCAGCCACGTAAAGTCCGGAGGCAAATGTATGGAAGCTTTCAGCCGTAGACTCTCATTTCTCTATTTCCTCCCTCTCTCCTCCCCTCGCCCTCTGTTAATTCTCTTTCTTGTCTCCGCTTTCCCTGCCCAGTTTCTGCCGAGAGCAAGGGGAGCGAGGCGCGGCAGGTGCAGCAGCCGGCGCGCACCTGTGCCGGCGTGCGCTCGGCGGCCAGCAGGGGGCGGCCGGCGCCAGCTCCTCGCCCGGCCCCGCCCCCGGCCCCGTGGACCCCGCTGCGGCGGGGGCGCCGGAGGGCGCGTCCAGCCCGGCCCCCGGCAGGGCTCAAAGGCGGCGGCCGCAGCGTACCCGCTGCCTGCTCCGCGGCCCGCCCTCCCTGCCTCCGGTCCTCCCTCCTGGGCGCCAGCACCTCCTCCCATACCTGAGCGGGGAGCGGCGCCGCGCTGCCTCCTCCCCCGCCCGCAACTCCTGCCCGGCCGCAGCGGCGCCGCCACCGCGGGAGTAAAGGTCGCGCCGGCCGGGAGCGAGCGGGCCGCGGCGCCTCCAGGAAGCCGGCGGGGCAGGTCCAGGGGAAAGCGACGAGACACCGGGAAACTCTTGGCCGGCCCGGGAAGATGGCGCCAGGCGGGCCGGCTGTGGACTGAGAGCCGGCGGGCGGAGAGGAGTCGGGACCTGCCGCCCAGCGGGGCACGAGCGAGGGCCGCACGCCAGGCACGGTGCCCCGGCTCGGGCCTGCCCTCGGGGTCATGTCGGTCAGCGAGCTCTACAGCCAGGTGAGTGCGGGCCGCGCGCCGCGGTCCCGGCGGCCCAGGTGAGGGCGAGGGCGGCGCGCTCCCGGCCGCCGCGGCCCTCGGGGTCGCCCTCTCCTGCAGTCCTGGGAGCTGCCTGGCAGCCTCCCCATCGCTTCCTCCCCGGCGCCTAGAACTTCGGGTGGCAGAGAAAGTTTGGCTGCTCCGGGAGCGTCCTGCGCTCACCGGCCGCGGCTCCCGGCGGCGCCCACTCGGCAGCTCTGACCCCGGCCGGGGCTTCTCGCCCCCTCCCCGACGCCCTGCTATCGCTTTCCTCGCCTGGCTGTGCTGCGTTTCCCGGTCCGTGGGGGAGGGGGGCCGTCCGTGCCAGCGCGGAGCCCGGCGCGTGGGGACAGCCCCGCTGCCGCCCCCTCCCCTGCCCGTGGACCCCGCTCCAGCGGCTCTGCAGCGGCAGCTCCCAAGGGCGCCCCTCTAAGGCTTTCTTTGCTCCAGCGCACCCGTGGGGTGGGGGGAGACTCCGCACGTAGGGCATGTTAGCCCACTTGGGGTGGAGAGAAGGGGACCTCTTCTGCTGTGAGGGGCTTGCGGCGGGGGGAGCGGAGGGGGAGATAAGCAACGGGTCAAGTGAGATGCTCGAAGGATCTGCTGAGACCCCAGGGAGGCGCGTTCTTAATTTGCCGGGGGTGGGCGGCTGAAGGCGGCCCCTCTGCGTGGGTACCAGGAAGGCTTCAGTTACGGATGGGAAGGGGGTTGGAGGAACGCTGACCTGGGCGTGGTGTGTGGATTATCCAGGATGCCCTCAAGGTCAGCAGGGATGTGCGGGGCTCGGCCCCCGCGGCCGGGAACAGGTGCGGCTGGGTGGAGACGCCCTGCTTCCGCGGCAGTTTAAAGTTTGGGACAAGCGGCTGCCTCCGCGAGCGCCCGCTGCCGCTCAGCGGCCGCCGCCGGGCCCCGCTCGGGTTTCAGCTCGGCGGGGACGGCGAGGGGCTGGGGCCTTTAAGCACGTGCCCCTCCCCCCTTCAGTAAGTTTGAGGTTTGCACGCCCGGGCTTTTCCGGGGCTGTGACCCGTTTGACAGCGTCTTTTGCGTCCGTCTGCGTGCAGAGTGGGTGTGGGTCTGGGGGGGGGGGCGCGGTGCGCGCAAGGGTGTGCGATTTGCAGGAGACCCGCCCGGGCCAACAGGTCTAGGTGGGGAGGAAGAGCCACTTCCGCATCCTCACCTGGTTCTTGCTCCCAGCTGCCCTGCGCGTGGGCGCGCTCTGCGGCTGGGTGGGCTGGCCGAGTCGCTGGACCAGTTTTCTCAATTCTCTTGGGAAGATAGAGCCGAGCGGGGATGACGCTCAAAAGGTGGCTGCAGAGGTTGCATCGTGGCTGAGGGTGGGTCGCGGCAGCCTCAGACACCTACTCCACCCCCGCTAGGGCTCTGGCCGGCCTTGCAGATGGGCGACAGCTGCTGGAAAGGGGGGGGGGGGGGGGGGAGGCGGGTGAGGTGGGGGAAAGGTGGCGGGCGGGCGGGGGGGGGGGGGGGGGGGGGGGAGGGGGGGGTTAGGTTGAAAATCTCTGGCGCTTCTGACTTTGAAATCAAAGGCCCCACCAGCTTTACTCCTGTGCGTCTTGGGAGGAGCCCTTAAAGCTTCGGCTTTGTCTTTCCGCGAGGCGGGTTGTCAGGAACTTGGACTAGAGCTGAATCCCCTCGGAGGGGTGGGGAAGACACCCGAATTTAGAGTGTGAAACGCTGAAGCTTTAACACACAGAAGTGCACGGAGATACTACTAGACTGCCAAATAAAACGAGTGCCTCAACGGCCCATACCTGCAATGTATCCCCCAAGTCCTTCGTCAGATAATTGCTGTTATGTGAAGCTAATGGATAACTGAATAAATCTAACTTTTGAAGCCCTGATCTTGAAAAACAAGATCGCATTGTTTTTGATCACACTTTAAGGGGAAGAACCTCTTTTTTTTTTTTTCTTGTTGGAAATGAGTATATTTCCTGTTATAATGAGTGTATTGCATAGTAACTGTTAGAAATGAACGCTAGTGGAAGTCCACCCGAAGTTTGAGGGTAATTTTCTGGGCTTGTGGTAACGACACTATCCAAAGGAAAACGTCTTGGGAGAACACACAAGTCACTTAAAGTGGCTTCATGGGTGTTGAGGGTTTGACACAACTCAAAGTATTAGAATGCCTTTATAGGGCTGGGTGGCTTTACCTGGCCATGTTAGTGGGTTTCTTGTTCTTAATCACTTTTAGGTAGATGAATCTGAAATGGAGACTTTCTGTGGCTCACCCAGTAGCTTCCAGACTGAAGTTTGAGCAGTTCTTTGTCAGAGTTAGACTTAAGTTTTACTAGGAGAAGCAGTTGCATTGTTTCCTAACCATTATCACCCTACTTGCTAGGCTGGATTCTCAGTATGCGTATGAATCACAAATTACACAGAGAAATCGTCCTGCTACTCCGATTCATTTTCTTAGATGGTTTGTTCATTTCAGTGTATTAAAAGTCAATGTTCCCCCTTTTAACTTGCTGGGCTAGTCTAACGTGATGAATGCGGGATCCAGGCATGCACTGTAATGTATTATGCATGATGGAAATAATTATCCATTATGTCAACAGCATTTATAAGTGGGATGGAAATATTAAAGCCCTTTAGGACTATACCTGTTGCTTTAGTGACCTAGTTGGAAGATATTGGAAGTGGACCTTTTACGTGCATAAATTAACCTGAAAGTACAGTTTCAGGTAAGAACTTAGTATATTCGTCTATTCCTACATATTCCAGAAAAGACTTCCTTTCCCCCCTCCCAAGGTACTATTTTCTTGGTGTCTGCCTATCTGCATGCTCCAAAGGGAGGCTCTCATGCTATGTGAATTACTTTTTTTTTTTTGGAGTTTTTAGTTCCTGACGATGGTTACTTCCTGTTAATAAAGGCATGCCTGTTTTCGGAAGACCCAACACCTCACCTTTGAGAAATTGTTCTCTCTCTAGTGAGACTTTTCTGGGTGGGAAAAGATTAGAGTCCATGCCAGACACTCTGAGGGTGAGGTCAAGGTGAGTCAGCCTCCTTTACTCTTCACAGAAAGCTGGAGCTGACAGTGGGCGGTCCTGTCACAAATGGCATGTATGTGGGGAGTAGTCATAATTTTTTTTTCCTGTGGGTTGGAAACATGGGCTGATTTGATTTGTACAGGCCCGAGGAAGACACCTGAGCATGTGCAAGCCTGGGAAGTACAACTTGATTGTGGTAATTGCAGAAAATAGTCTGACTTAAGTTTTCATCCAGAATAACCCTTCTATAAGTATTGCTCTTTCAGTTGAGTCCTTTTTTTTTTAAATTTTTTATTGTTATGTTAATCACCATATATTACATCATTAGTTTTTGGTGCAGTGTTCCATGACAGTTGAGTCTTTGAGTAGGCTGTTTTGATTTTACCCAGAAGAGTGATGGGGAAATCCCCGGACTGAAAGAAGTACCATCAAACCATTTTCTGGTTGATTTTTAAATGACAAGTGGATGTTTGAGTGCGCTGTTAGTTTCTTGGTGGATCCACCGTGTGTATGTTAGTGGGGGTTTTGTCTCTGCTTTACCTAGGCATCCGGTATTCAGGTGTCTCCCAGGTGTCCATCTGGAAAGCATACCTATGCATCCGGTATGCAGGTGTCTCCCAAGTATCTGTCTGGAAAACTGCAGGAGCTGCCAGCCTCTGTACCTACCTGCCCCACCCTTGGAAGCACTAAGGAGTCAAACTCCTCCTGTTGGCTCCCAAATGATATTTCAGAAAAGCCCTTGACTCTTCTGTATACTACCTGGTGCTTGTTCACTCCCGGTAGCACCTCTCTCTGTCCAAGGTTCCTGGAGCCTGAATACACACCCCGTGCCCCGAACAGCCCTTTATTTTTATTTTTTAATTTTGTGTCACCATTATTTTTTGATGTAGTGTTCCATGATTCATTGTTTTGTATAACACCCAGTGCTCCATTCGGTACGTGCCCTCTTTAATACCCATCACCAGGCTAACCCATCCCCCTACCCTCCTCCTCTCTAGAACCCTCAGTTTGGGTCCATGGTGTCTCATGGTTCGTCTCCCCCTCCAATTC
>NW_027397073.1:23623753-23725058 GCF_003265705.2 Callorhinus ursinus
CTCCAGCAACCCTCAGTTTCCTGAGATTAAGAACAGAACAGCCCTTTAACCAATGGGAGTGTAAGAGCTGTAGCTTCCAACACCACCCCCCCCCCCCCCCCCCCCCCCCCCCCCCCCCCCCCGCCCACGCGACCTTGGGAACGGGGCTGCCCTAAGGTGAGGCCTCTACTCTTTCCAGAGCTGTGCAGGTTGAGCCAAAGTTCCTCTGCTTGGAGTTTGCTGAACATCACACCCCTGCTTGCCTTCTTTCCCTTCCCTGTCCCACTCCCTCCCCAGCCCCCGACCCCCATCCTGGGAGCACTGCCTAATGGATTGCTTGAACAGGGATCTTCATCTTAGCATCTGATTCTGGGAACCATGGTGGCTTGGCTGAGTGGATGTTGAGAAACTCAAGGGCTCTGGCTTCCTTATGGTCCTATGAAGCTAGGTAGCCACGCACAGGCCATTAGTGTGCTCTTATTCTCTGCCTTGCGTCTTGCTGCCTTTCCCGTCCCTGGTTCCTACTCCCTTTCCTGTCTGCTCCCCTTCCTCAGATGCATCTGTAAAGCCAGTGGGCTCTTCTTGGCTCTACTGGTGAGCATCAGAATTCCAAAGTTGGCATGCAACTTGTCACCGGTTGCCCAGGCGTGTTCTCTGCCTATTACGGGTATGCACCAAGTGAGCTTGCCCTGCCCCAACCCCTTGTCTGGAGTTCTTGTCCCGTCCCTTTTCCGCAGGTAGGTTGAGCACACCTAGAGAGCAGACGACCTAGCAAATGTTTCTTGGAGCCTCCAGTGTTTAGCGCTGTGCCTTGTACTGAAGAGATACTTAAAAGCTTGTGTCCCCCCCCCCCTCCCCCCCCTAAAATCCCCCTGCCCCAAGTCCTGCTGGAACTTCTTTGTAGCTCTGCTGACACCAAGTCTCCCCACTCAGGCCTCTTGGGAAAGCTTGCGTTCTGGCTGCTAGTTTCTTCCAGTTTCCTTTTGGTTAACGTGCTCCTAATAGTTCACTTGAATAGCTGCAGGGTAGCCACTCATTAGAAAGCTTTTTGACAACTCCAGGTCTGGTCAGAGTCTCTCTGTATACCATTGTACTTGTTCATAGAGATGGCATTCACTTGTTGGAGTGCCAAGGCACCTCTGAGTAGAAAATACATTTTCTAAGGTCTGGCAAGGGTTTTTTGTTCTTAAATACTTTCTGTGGTAATGGTCCACTATAAACCATACTGCTTAAGACCTTTAAGTCTGAATACAGCCTTCCCTAAGTGATGGTGTATTTATACATAGTTTTCAAGGTAAACTTATATAATGGGCCAACTATTTCAACTAATACGTTTCAGTAGACTCCCAGAAACCACATTAAAAAGCAGTCCATTTCAGTGAAGCATCTGTTCTGATGGGCTTGTCTACACAAACATTTTGCATTGTCGTTGGGCAATGAAACCTAAAGTGCACAAAGTTAGCAATACAGCAGTACCCGTGGATCACGGGAGGAGCGCAGATACTCCGTTACAGATGCTTTGTGGAAGCAGCAGGTGGGTGTGCTGCAGTGGGGTGGGGGGAGGACTTTCTTTAGCAGCAGTGAGTTGTGACCGGGCCTTGAGTGAATGGGATTTGAATAGGCATGGAGGGTGGAAGGGAGGGCATTATCAGGAGGCAATGGAAGAATGATAGGAAGCATGGGGGGAAGGGATGAGCAAGACTGATTTGGGGGTAGTAGCCATAGTAATAGCTTAGCTCTTGATCATGAAATTTTAGACTTCTGGAACAGTTGCAAAGATAGCATGGAGTTGGTGTGTTTTTCCACAATTCCCCCAATGTTAACACCTCATATAAGCACAGCCCAGTTGTTGAAACGGGCAAATTAAGATTCATACAGCGCTAACTGGTCTATGAACCTTACTGGAAGTTCACCAGTTTTTCCACTAACGACCTTTCTGTGGTCCATGCTCCCTTCTAGGATTCCACATTGTTTAGCGCCTTGGCACCCTTAATTTCCAATTAGGGACTGTTCTTCAGTTTATCTTTTACAACCTTGGCAATTTGAGTATTGGTCCATTACTTTGTAGAAAGGCCTTCAGTTTGGATAATCATGATGTATTCTCCTGTTTACACGGAGTTTATGAATTTTTGCTAAGAAAACATCAGGAGTGATGGGTCTTAGTGCACCATTTCAAGAGATCTGTGCTATCAACGTGTCCCATTTCTGATGGTATCCCTTTGATCCTTGGGTGAAAGTGATGTCTACCAGTTTTCCTTTATTGAGGGGTATTTACATACTAAGATATGTGTGCTAAGTATGCTTATACTGTTTTTTATAGCCACTTAGGGGTTATTGAGCCTAGAATTCAACAAATGTCTGATTATGTGGGCAAGGGCAGGAGGAGTCCAATATGACTTTGAAGTTTCCAGCTTGAAGGTGGACAGAAAAGTAGGGATGGGGCAAGGAATACTTGATTTTTTTTTTTTTTTTTTTAAGCCTGTTCAGTTGGGGGTGATAAAAATACTTTCTATTTAGATGAACTTATGTTTGAGGATCTATGAGCTTAAAGGAGAAATGTTAGGATGTGGTGGTGCTTGCAAATGAAAAGGATGGGTGGGCTTTTCTCTAAAGAAATGCAGATCTTACAACATGATTTTAATAAAGATCAGATCATGGCCTTGGTGTGGGCAGTCCTGGCCTCTGGTCATGATCTTGGTACAGACTCCTGGTGTGTGGTTAAAAGCTCTGCTCTGACACTTTGGAATAGATGCATTTTGAGCCTTGATTTTTTTTTTTTTTTTTTTTTTTTACCTGAAAATGGGATGGTATGTTTTTTTTTTAATTTTGTTATGTTAATCATATATTACATCATTAGTTTTTGATGTAGTGTCCGTGATTCATTGTTTGTGTATAACACCCAGTGCTCCATGCAGAATGTGCCCTCTTTAATACCCATCACCAGGCTAACCCATCCCCCTACCCTCCTCCCCTCCCCTCCCCTCTAGAACCCTCAGTTTGTTTTTGAGTCCATCGTCTCTCATGGTTCGTCTCCCACTCTGACTTACTCCCCTTCATTCTTCCCCTCCTGCTATCTTTTTTTTTTCTTAACATATGTTGCATTATTTGTTTCAGAAGTACAGATCTGTGATTCAACAGTCTTGCCCAATTCACAGCGCTCACCATAGCACATACCCTCCCCAATGTCTATCACCCAGCCACCCCATCCCTCCCACCCCCACCACTCCAGCAACCCTCAGTTTGTTTCCTGAGATGAATTCCTCGTATCAGTGAGGTCATATGATACATGTCTTTCTCTGATTGACTTATTTCACTCAGCATAACACCCTCCAGTTCCATCCATGTCCTTGCAAATGGCAAGATCTCATTCCTTTTGATGGCTGCATAATATTCCATTGTGCATATACACCATGTCGTCGTTATCCATTCATCTGTCGACGGACATCTTGGCTCTTTCCACAGTTTGGCTATTGTGGACATTGCTGCTATAAACATTGGGGTGCACGTACCCCTTCGGGTCCATACATTTGTATCTTTGGGGTAAATACCCAGTAGTGCAATTGCTGGATCGTATGGTAGCTCTATTTTCAACTGTTTGAGGAACCTCCATACTGTTTACTAGAGGGGTTGCACCAGCTTGCCTTCCCACCAACAGTGTAGGAGGGTTCCCCTTTCTCCACATCCCCGCCAACATCTGTCGTTTCCTGACTTGTTAATTTTAGCCATTCTGATGGGTGTGAGGTGGTATCTCATTGAGGTTTTGATTTGGATTTCCCTGATGCTGAGTGATGTTGAGCACTTTTTCATGTGTCGGCCATTTGGATGTCGTCTTTGGAAAAATGTCTGTTCATGTCTGCTGTCCATTTCCTGATTGGATCATTTGTTCTTTGGGTGTTGAGTTTGATAAGCTCTTTATAGATTTTGGATACTAGCCCTTTATCTGATATGTCATTTGCAAATATTTTCTCCCATTCTGTCGGTTGTCTTTTAGTTTTGTGGACTGTTTCTTTTGCTGTGCAAAAGCTTTTTATCTTGATGAAATCCCAGTAGTTCACTTTTGCCCTTGCTTCCCGTGCTTTTGGCCATGTTTCTAGGAAGAAGTTGCTGCGGCTGAGGTCGAAGAGGTTGCTGCCTGTGTTCTCCTTTAGGATTTTGAAGGACTCCTGTCTCACGTTTAGGTCTTTCAACCATTTGGAGTCTATCTTTGTGTGTGGTGTAAGGAAATGGTCCAGTTTCATTCCTCATTTGGCTGTCCAATTTTCCCAACACCATTTGTTGAAGAGACTGTCTTTTTTCCATTGGACATTCTTTCCTGCTTTGTCAAAGATGAGTTGACCATAGAGTTGAGGGTCCATTTCTGGGCTCTCGATTCTGTTCCATTGATCTGTGTGTCTGTTTTCATGCCAGTACCATACTGTCTTGATGACAGCTTTGTGATAGAGCTGGAAGTCCGGAATTGTGATGCCGCCAGCTTTGATTTTCTTTTTCAATATTCCTCTGGCTATTCAGGGTCTCTTCTGGTTCCACACAAATTTTAGGATTATTCCATTTCTTTGAAAAAGGTGGATGGTATTTTGATGGGGATTGCATTGAATGTGTAGATTGCTCTAGGTAGCACTGACATCTTCACAATGTTCTTCCACTCCATGAGTATGGAACGTTTTTCCATTTCTTTGTGTCGTCTTCAATTTCTTTCATGAGTATTTTATAGTTTTCTGAGTACAGATCCTTTGCCTCTTTGGTTAGATTTATTCCTAGGTATCTAATGGTTTTGGGTGCAATTGTAAATGGGATCGACTCCTTGATTTGTCTCTCTTCTGTCTTGTTGGTGTATAGGAATGCCACTGATTTCTGTGCATTGATTTTATATCCTGCTACTTGACTAAATTCCTGTATGAGTTCTAGCAGTTTTGGGGTGGAGTCTTTTGGGTTTTCCACATACAGTATGATATCATCTGCAAAGAGTGAGAGTTTGACTTCCTCTTTGCCGATTTGGATGCCTTTGATTTCTTTTTGTTGTCTGATTGCTGTGGCTAGAACTTCTAATACTATGTTGAATAGCAGTGGTGAGAGTGGACATCCCTGCCGCGTTCCCGACCTTAGGTGAAAAGCTCTCAGCTTTTCCCCATTGAAAATGATATTTGCTGTGGGTTTTTCATAGATGGCTTTTATGATATTGAGGTATGTACCCTCTATCCCTATACTCTGAAGAGTTTGGATCAAGAAAGGATGCTGTACTTTGTCAAATGCTTTTTCTGCATCTATTGAGAGGATCATATTATTTTTGTTCTTTTGTTAATGTATTGTATCACGCTGATTTTGCGGATGTTGAACCATCCTTGCAGCCCAGGGATAAATCCCACTTGGTCGTGGTGAATAATCCTTTTAATGGACTGTTGGATCCTATTGGCTAGTATTTTGGTGAGAATTTTTGCATCCATGTTCATCAAGGATATTGGTCTGTAATTCTCCTTTTTGAAGGGGTCTTTGGTTTTGGGATCAAGGTAATGGTGACCTCATAAAATGAGTTTGGAAGTTTTGCTTCCATTTCTATTTTTTGGAAGAGTTTCAGGAGAATAGGTATTAATTCTTAAATGTCTGATAGAATTCCCCTGGGAAGCCATCTGGCCCTGGGCTTTTGTTTGTTGGGAGATTTTTGATGACTTCTTCAATTTCCTTAGTGGCTATAGGTCTGTTCAGGTTTTCTATTTCTTCCTGGTTCAATTTTGGTAGTTGATACATCTCTAGGAATGCACCCATTTCTTCCAGGTTATCTAATTTGCTGGCATAGAGTTGCTCATATGTTCTTATAATTGTTTGTATGTCTTTGGTGTTGTGATTTCTCCTCTTTCATTCATGATTTTCTTGATTTGGGTCCTTTCTCTTTTCTTTTTGATAAGTCTGGCCAGGGGTTTATCAATCTTGTTCATTCTTTCAAAGAACCAGCTCCTGGTTTCGTTGATCTGTTCTACTGTTCTTTTGGTTTCTAGTTCATTGATTTCTGCTCTGATCTTTATTATTTCTCTTCTCCTGCTGGGTTTAGGCATTATTTGCTGTTCTTTCTCCAGCTCCTTAAGGTGTAGGGTTAGGTTGTGTATTTGAGACCTTTCTTGTTTCTTGAGAAAGGCTTGTATTGCTATATACTTTCCTCTCAGGACTGCCTTTGCTGTATCCCAAAGATTTTGAACAGTTGTGTTTTCATTTTCATTGGTTTCCATGAATTTTTGTAATTCTTTAATTTCCTGGCTGACCCGTTCTTTAGTAGGATGCTCTTTAGCCTTCATGTATTTGAGTTCTTTCTGACTTTCCTCTTGTGATTGAGTTCTAGTTTCAAAGCATTGTGGTCTGAAAATAGGGAATAATCCCAATCTTTTGGTTGAGACCTGATTTGTGACCTAGGATGTGATCAATTCTGGAGAATGTTCCATGGGCACTAGAGGAGAATGTGTATTCTGTTGCTTTGGGATGGAATGTTCTGAATATGTCTGTGAAGTCCATTTGGTCCAGTGTGTCATTTAAAGTCTTGATTTCCTTGATCTTTTGCTTAGATCTGTCCATTTCAGTCAGGGGGCTGTTAAAGTCCCCCACAATGATTGTATTGTTGTCAATGTGTTTCTTTGCTTTTGTTGTTAATTGCCTTATATAATTGGCTGCTCCCATGTTCGGGGCATAGATATTTACAATTGTTAGATCTTCTCGTTGGAGAGACCCTTTAGGATATAGTGTCCTTCCTCATCTCTTATTACAGTCTTTGATTTAAAATCTAATTTGTCTCATATAAGGATTGCCACCCCAGCTTTCTTTTGGTGTCCATGAGCATGGTAAATGGTTTTCCACCCCCTCACTTTCAATCTCGGGCTGTCTTTGGGTCTAAAATGAGTCTCTTGCAGACAGCATATCGATGGGTCTTGTTTTTAATCCAATCTGATAGCCTGTGTCTTTTGATTGGGGCATTTAGCCCATTTACATTCAGGGTAACTATTGAAAGGTATGAATTTAATGCCATTGTATTGCCTGTAAGGTGACTGTGACTGTATATTGTCTGTGTTCCTTTCTGATCTATGCTGCTTTTAGGCGCTCTCTTTGCTTAGAGGACCCCCTTCAATATTTCTTGGAGGGCTGGTTTCGTGTTTGCAAATTCCTTTAGTTTTTGTTTGTCCTGGAAGCTTTTTATCTCTCCTTCTATTTTCAATGACAGCCTAGCTGGATATAGTATTCTTGGCTGCATATTTTTCTCGTTCAGTGCTCTGAAGATATCTTGCCAGTCCTTTCTGGCCTGCCAGAAAGACCTATTTCTGTGGATAGGTCTGTTGCCAATCTAATATTTCTATCATTTTAGGTTACAGATCTCTTCTCCCGAGCTGCTTTCAGGATTTTCTCTTTGTCTCTGAGACTCGTAAGTTTTACTATTAGATGTTGGGGTGTTGACCTATTTTTACTGATTTTGAGAGGGGTTCTCTGTGCCTCCTGGATTTTGATGCCTGTTTCCTTCCTCACATTAGGGAAGATCTCTGCTATTATTTGCTCCAATATACCTTCTGCCCTCTCTCTCTTCCTCTGGGATCCCAATTATTCTAATGTGTCGTCTTATCGTATCACTTATCTCTCGAATTCTGCCCTCGTGATCCTGTAGTTTCTCTTTTTCTCAGCCTCTTTATTTTCCATCATTTGGTCTTCTATATCACTGATTCTCTCTTCTGCCTCATTTATCCTAGCAGTTAGTGCTCCCATTTTTGATTGCACCTCATCAATAGCCTTTTTGCTTTCGACTTGGTTAGATTTTAGTTTTTATTTCTCCAGAAAGGATTTCTCTAGTAACTTCCATGCTTTTTTTGAAGCCTAGCTTGTATCTTTAAAGTCATGATTCTGAACTCTAGGTCCGACATCGTACTAATGTCTGTATTGAGTACGTCCCTGGCTGACGGTACTACCTCTTGTTCTTTTTGCTGAGGTGATTTTGTCTTGTCATTTTGTCCAGAGGAGAATAGATGAGAGAACAAAATGCTAACCGGTTAACAACATCCCCAGCAAATATACTCTATATAAATCAGAAAAGACCTGAAACGAGGGGAAAAGAAAGGGAAAGAAAAAATAATAAAAAAATACAAAAACAGAACAATACAAAACAATGTGATCAAATATGATCAGGCTAGTGCATAGATCAGTGCCACACACTAGACTTTGGGCGTATTTTGGTCTGTTAGAAAAAAGTGCCTCCTAAAATTTTAAAGGAAGAAAGACATATATGTACAAAATAAGGGTTGATACAATGAAGGGATGGAAGATGACTGTAAAGATGAAAATTATAAAAGATTTTATAAAAGGAATTGATGTTTGAAAAAAATTTAAAAAATGATCAGGCAGGAGACTAGAACAAAGCCATACACTAGTGATTTAGGGTATATTTTGATCTGTTAGAAGAAACTATCTCAAAATTTTAAAGAGAACATATATATATATATCTACTATGAAGGGATAAAATATGACTAAAAATGAAAAATAAAGTTTTTTTTAAAAAGGGATTGATAAGATGTTGGTTGAAAAAGGGAAAAAGAAATTAAAAAAAAATTAAATAACTTTGAACTAATGAATCATGGTTAAAAAAACAAAACAAAACAATGAATTCTATGTGCAGTATTCCCCTAGCGCTGGAGTTCTCCCATTCTCCTTGATCGGTAAACTTGGTCTTGGCTTGCTGGCTGTTCGTGCTGATCTTCTGGGGGAGGGGCCTGTTGCCGTGGTTTCCAAATGTCTTTGCCGGAGGTGGAATTGCCCCGCCCTTGTGAGTCCGGGCTAAGCAAGCTACTTGGGTTTGCTGTCAGGAGCTTTTGTTCCCTGCAAGCTCTCGGTATAGCTTTGGAGGACCAGGGCAAAAATGGTGGTCTCCCAATCTCCACCCGGAGGAGCTGAGAACTCGGGGTCCCGCTCCTCCGTGCACCCCCAGAGAAAAGCAGTCACTCCTGTCTCCCTGGTCTCCGGCGGCACTCCATGCTCACCCGGCCTGTGACCGAGTGTTTCTATCTCTGGCACCCGACCCTGTGTGGAGTCTCCAAACCCAGCAGATCCCTGCGGTGCGCTCCCGCGCCGCTCCTCCTGGGGAGGAAGGGGAGTCTCCCCGGCTCTGCCGCTTGTTGGGTCCCTGCTGGAGGAGCAGTGGCCCGACTGGGCCGCGGATCACAGTTTATGGCAACCCCGAGCTGAGAGCCCGCGCCTCGGCTCCGTCTCTGCAGCCGGCTTCCCCGCTCTGATACCTGGGAGCTCTGCTGCACTCAGGCACCCCCGGTCTTTCTGTGACCCCGAGGGTCCTGAGACCACACTGTCCCACGAGGGTTCCACCCCCCGCTTAGCCACTGCAGCGACGTCTTTCAGCGGAGCCGACTTCTAAAAGGTCCGATTTTGTGCTCCGGGGCTCTAGCACTTGCCAGAAGCGGCCGACGGAGGCCCCCTCCCCCGCCGTCTATCCTCCCGAATATCGCCTCGGATTCACTTCTCCGCACGTCCTACCTTTCAGTAATTGGTCGCTTCTCTGTTCAGAGAGTTGTTGCTACTCTCCTCTTCGATCTCCTGTTGAGTTCGTAGGTGTTCAGAATGGTCTGATCCCTATTCAGCTGAATTCCTGAGACCAGATGAAATCCAGGTCTCCTACTCCTCCGCCATCTTGCTCCGCCTCCAACCTGGTATCTGTGTTCTAAGAGTCCTGGATCACGTGCTCTAACGTGAAGTGACCTAGTGCAGTGTCTGGTGCACTGCACGGGCTTAATTGTTTATCAGCTTGTTTCCCCCTTGAGTCATAGTGCTGGGTGCTGGCCTTCTCACCAAAGCCTAAAAGGTTCCACTCTCCCACTGCCCCCTGGGGAATGAGCAAGAGCAGTTTGAGAGAGAGCATATGAGACGGGGGAGGGTCAGAGGGTCCCCCGTCTTATGTGCTCTCTCTCTCTCATTCTCTCTCTTTCAAATAAATCTTTAAAAAAGTTTGAACGAAGTTTTCCATTGAAGCTGTGCTTTCTGGTCTGTCTTTGGAGTTCTTAAGGGAAATTTATTTTTTCTTAAAGATTTTATTTGACAGTGAGAGGGGGAACACAAGGGGAGTGGGAGGGAGGGAGGGAGAGAGAGAGAGAGAGAGAGAGAGAGAGAGAGAGAGAGAGAGAAACAGAAACAGGCTTCCTGCCGAGCAGGGAGCCTGATGTGGGGCTCCATCCCAGGACCCTGGCAGATGCTTAATGACTGAGCCACTCTGGCGCCCCTTCTTAAGGGAAGTTTAAAAAACACTTTTGACAATGCCTTTTTTATGTTAATACAAATGATTATTGGAACAATTCCTACAATGTAGGAAGGGCAAAGGCTCTGTTAATCTCCTTCCCAGAAAGCACTACTGTTAATCCCTTATAGGTATAGTTTCCAGACCTGTTGTTCAATAGGGTGCTCCTGAGTACTTGAAATGAGGCTGGCCTAAATGGAGATGAGCTGGAAGTATAAACAATAAAAATACACCAGATTTTAAAGACTTAGTAAAAAAGATGAATGTAAAACATCTCATTTATACTACTGTTGATTAAGTGTTGAAATACTTTGGATGTATTGGGCTAAAGTATTTGATTCACCTATTTTTAACATGGCTACTAAAAAATTTAAGATTCCGTATGTAGTTTTTCTATTAGGTGTCACTGTTTTACTAATGCACTGTATAATATATACTTAAGAAATGGGATCATGCCATAGATATTACTCTAAATCTTAATCTAGGGCTCTCCCCTCCCCCTCTCCCCCCCGTAGCATATAAAGGTAATTTTTACCATTTAATGGCTGTATAATATGGCATATTATGGATTTACCATAATATTAACTGTTCTAATTTTGATGAGCATTGCATTGTTATAATTTTTTGGTATTGTGGAAAATGTTGCAGAACATTCTTGGAGCCTTTCAATTATTCGCTTAGGATGAGTTCCTAAGAGTAGAATTGCCGGCATGCATGTTTAGTCCTCCATATGACCGGTAGCCTTCAGAAAACTTTCTTCACCTCTCCCCAGAACTGGCCATTGTTGCTCTTTTTAAACTTACACTACCTGGTACATTTTTTGACTTAAAGTTGATTTCCCCCGGAGGATTGAGCATCTTCTCATATGCTTAGCACGTTCATTTGTAGTTTTCCTTGTATTGCCTGTATTAAGAGGTATATAACTAAGTTTTTGCTTATTGAATAATTTTAAAAGTCCTAGAAACCAGAATAGGATAAAATATACAAATCTTTAAAAAGGCACATTGGCATATATTTTCTCCTTCATGTAGAGCTTGTACATGTCTGAGCTCTACAGTTGCGGGGTGGGGGGAAACACTGGTTATGATAGCTAACTTTTTTCCTTTAAAATTTTATGATAGAGCGCAGGGGCAGAGGGTTGAAGCTGGGATCATGAACTGAGCCAAAGGCAGACGCTTAATGGACTGAACCACCCAGCTGCCCTGATAGCTAACTTTTTTAATGGAAGCATAATTAACAAGGTAGAAGATGTGGAGAAAAAGGAACCCTCCTGTACTATTGGTGCAGCCACTATGGAAAACCTATGGAGGTTCCTCAAAAAAATGGAATTACCATATGATCCAGTAATCCCAATACTGGGTATTTACCCAAAGAAAATGAAAACCCTGATTCAGAGGGCTAGGAGAGCTAACGTTCATGGAGTCGTTTCTGAGCCAGGTTATTTCAAAGTGCTCTGTATTAACTCAGTACTAACTCCTCCCAGTTACAAATGGGAGAGCTCGGCTTAAGGACTGGCTGGAAGCTGTACTCTTACCGGGGAAGTATGACCACTCCCCACCCCCACCCCAGGTGTCTAGCCAAGGGCTGGCTTCTGCCTTCCACGAAGATGTGTTCCATTGATGGTGGAACATCTGTACAGAAGAGTCCAGCTCATGAAAGGTGCTTTCTACCTAGCACTGCCCTGCCCCCGAGCAGCAGAGCACCCTCCCAGAGGAGAAAGGATGGTCTGCATAGAGAAAGATGGGCAGATGGTCAGACCCTACAGTTCTTTACTTTAGGAACTTAGTGCTTTTTGTCCTTCTGCCGCCACCACCCTCAACCCCATGGGCATCCTGGTGCGTCTTCACTCTGTCCCAAATGCAGGCAAAATCGTCTTTGGCTTTCCTTAGCCCTTCTTAGCCCCCAAAGGGGTTCACATCTTGAAGAGCTAAATGTAAGAAAAGGTGTAGGACACTAATGCAGTGTAAACCTGATGGACTGGAAATTTAACCTCTCTTTGACTCCTTTCCAGGCACTTCGCCTGGCTCCATCCCTCCCCCACTCCCCCAGCCGCACAGCAAGAGCATCTTCTTTCCTGCCATGCTTGGTGTCTAGTGAGCATTTTATTCTAAGATACAAGCAGAGAGCCAGGCACGGTACCTTGGGAAGCCCTTTCCTATCTGCTGGTTTAGTCTGGCCCATCTCGGACAAGGTTTCTCTTCCAGCATCTGAGGAGAGCGCCTTACAGAGGGATAACCAGGACTCAAACCGTTTTCTGCCATAACTGTAGGTGCTTCTCGGGGCTTTCGTCCAAGTCAGCAGCCCCCTCCAAACGGGTGTTTTAGGTGGGACACGAGGAGGGAGGTCCTCACACTGTCTGGATCCTGGTGTGGATGAGCGCTGGTACTATCTTGCTGATTTGCTGTGGGAATGAAGCTTCTAGATCTGAGCTCAAAGTTAATAGCTCATAATGCTCCTCTTAACATTTATTCACTGGCTCATAAATTACTGCCCTCGTATGAGTGATTCTGATACTGACATGGACCCTAGAGGCTTTTCTCTCCTTTGCTGAAGTTTGGGGAAGGAATGAAGGGGCCCATCATGGAAAGTTAACGATTTTTCCCAGAGAGCTTTTGCCAAAATGTGTTGTGATGTGAAATCCTAAAAGTGAACAAGAACATTTAGATGCTTTCTGCATGGAATTCAAAAGACTTCCCTTATAACGTTCTCTGCACCAAATTCAGGTCCCCTGACTTAGAGAGCAGCCTCCGCAGCTAAACCTACTGGACAGAATTCCAGTTCCATTTGTATTCTGACCTGGGAACTGGTATTCTTTGGGGGAAGATGAAAAGGTAAAAATTCTTGAACTGGTAAACTATACTATATTCAGCTCTTTATTTTGTGTGCCCTGGCCGTTCCCTGGGACTTGATAACTGGCCACCAGACCCCAGTACAGTCTTGCCAATGATTGGATGCATGCTTAGAAAACTCTACTTCAATTTATGTGCTGCTAGTCTTGAGTGCTTTAGAGAATACATACATAGAGAATACATACAGAATGATACCACCACTTCTAGGAGTTCCTGAAATTAGCAAAATGGATCCTGTTGTTGGAGGATATATGTATATAATGAAACTGAGTTTGGTGGGGGGGACCAGAGTGGTGGTAACCTGGGGACGGTGGGGGAAACCCAGAGTGGGGCCATTAGCAGTCTGCTTGATCGCATGGTGAGCTCACAGATATTCCTTACTCTGCTTCACCAATTACATATCTGACTGTTTCTGCTAAAAACAGGATGTTACAAAGCCAAGTTTTATAAACCTTTGAAATAACTAATTCTGGATTTCTTATGTATGTGCAATTGATGGTTGAGTGTGCATATCTGTAAGGTTGCTCTCATTCAAGATGTAGGTTGAATCTTCTCCCATCCCTTAGGTCCCAAGATACAGTTTTTGTGTACTGTAGAAACTCTGTAAATGCTGTTGAATTGGTATAAAGCCTACCTGTACTCCCCTCTTGTTTCCAGGCCATGGCACTTCAAGGAAAGGCCTTTTTTCCATTAAGGAGCCAGCTTTACTGTAACATTTTCTTCTGTCATTTCGGCTTTTGGCTTTGGGTACCCAGCGGAAGGCCCATCTGTTTTCTCTGGCACTTGCCTAAACCTATGAATGTGGAGCCCATCAGGAGATAATTAAATGTTCTTTTTTATTACTGTGCCTAAAGGCTTAGCACAAGGTGTGAATGCGGAATAACAGCAAAGTAACATTTGTGGACATGAAAAGCTAATATAACTAGTTTTTGAATATCCTAACCTATGCACAATTATCACAAATTTTTTTGCCTTTCCTAAAGTCACTTACATTAAAAGCATAATCTCCTTTTTATTCCCAATTCAATTTAACAGTCTCAGGCAAATGTCCATGAGTCTCGATGGGGGTTGGGGACAAATACAGATCTCCATCCTTCATGTGAGCCCAGACAAAGAGGCTTTCAGGAGAGACTTGAGTCGGGGTGGGGGGTGGAGGCGGGAAAGACTGAGTTGGTTTCTGGTGTCTTCCCTCACCAGAAATCAATCCAGAAATCAACCTCACTGGTGATCCTCAGTCTTCAGCTAAAGATTGATCCTTTTGGATTGATCACTAAGCCAACAATTGTCCAGGGCACCTTCTACCTGCTGGGATATAGTCACAGCCCATCCTGCAAAGGAATCTTCTGACCTTGCGTTCTCCCAATCCAGTGGTTCATTTGTTGTATGAATAAGCTTGAAGGTATTAATACGTTAAAAGGAGGTAAATTGCTTTATCTCATCAGATTTAATCATTTTGTTTGCCTATACTCGCTAATGAGGGCTAATGTTTGTTTATAAAATGAGGAAAATAAATGTTTCCTCAGCCAGAAGCTAGTTTCTTTGCTGTCCAGCTGCTTGCGCTTTTGTCATTTTACTGTGCATACACCTGTGTGTAACTGTGTCACACACTGTGCACACCAGAATGATAATGCCCTTACAGTGTGATGGGACCTGACATGCTGGTCAGTTGATCTAGTTGAACGAATGCTTTCCGCTCCACGGTGGCCTCTTTGCAGAGGTACCAGAAAGCTGGAGCTCATCAACACCTCTCTGAAGTTAGCTTCAGATCTGATGTGTTCCTTTTCCATTGTGGTGGTAGTAATCTCGCCATGCCTGGGAGGTAGGCCTTTCTGGAGATATCCAAGAGTTACTCAAAGAACTAGTTTGGTTGAGTAAGGTAGGTGTTCACTGACCTGCATTTCTATTACAGACTAAGTGACTCGAAGGTGCTGATGCCAGTTTGGTGTGGCCACCTCCTTGCTGTCATCCTCTGGAGTCAGAGTTGGACTTGGAATGATCTCAGTGGGTCAGTGAAGAGCTTCCGTGGCTGTCAGGAAAACACTCCTTTGAATGTAGCCATTCTGGTCTGCTTGATGTTAAAAATGTAAAGGCTTGGGGTGCCTGGGTGGCTCAGTCAGTTGAGTGTCTTGATTCTTGATCTCGGCTACAGTCTTGATCTCACGATTGTGAATTTGAGTCCTGCGTTGGACTCTGTGCTGGGTGTGGAGCCTGCTTTAAAAAAATTTTTTTAAAGGCTCATTGGATTTTGTAGTTACACTGACTTACAGTCCCTCTTAAATATGTGTATGCTAATATGACCAATACATGGGCATGACTGCCTCAGTGTTATGACAAGTATACTAACATCATCTACTGATTGAAAATCAGATGGAAAGCCCATTCCACCTAATTTCCCAAAATGCTCTTTGTGGCCTGTTTCCCCCTGCTATGCATCAGGCAGGATGTTAGATACTTGATATAAGAAAGTGGGGAGGGGGAGTGAGGTGGGGGGGAGACAGCATTATTCGCAATAATCAAAAGATAAAGCAAGCCAGTGTCCATCCTGGATGGATGGATGAGCGAAACGTATATCCATACAGTGAAGTAGTTTTCAGCCTGAAGGAGATTCTGATACATGCTATATCAGGGATGAACCTTGAGGATATGACCAATGGACTTTAGGAGTCCACTTACATGAGAGGTACCTACAGGAGTCAAATTCAGAGACCAAGTAGAATGGTGGTTGCAGGAGGGAGGGGAGAGTCCAGATGGGCGGTTGTGTTGGTACAGAAGTTGAGTTTTACAAGATGAGAAGTTTTGGAGCTGCACAGTGGTTACGGTTGTACGGCAGGGTGAATGCATTTAATGTTACTGAACTGTACACTTCAAAAGGGTGAAGATGGTAAATTCTCTATTATACCATAATCAAACTGGGGGCAATAAAAGGAACAGGGAACATAGAGGTTAAAAGCATAACCTTTAGACTGGATAGACCTGGATTTGAGCCCTGGTTCCCCACTTAACCAGCTGTGTGACCTTTGGCGATTGCTCAACCTCTAGGCTTCGGTTACCTGTGACATTGGTAAGAAGCTAGAACAACCCTCAGAGGCTTGCTGATGAGACACAATGAGAACACATGAACTGTAATAGTTGCTGGTTTTCTGGCAAGCTGCAGTTCAGTGCAGGGCAATGTAGGGGTGAGTATGTGAGGGCTTGCAGGGTGCTTGGGGTGCTGATTCACTGGCTCTAGTTTCTCTGAGGGGGGCAGCCGACCTTGGATTGGGTCCTAAACTAGCAAAGCACCGGCATTGGAGAGGCTCTGGGATATGTCTGTGTGTCATCTTTTTCAGGTGTGGGGAGGGAACAAAGGAGTCCAAAGGTCTTAGTTTTGAAGACCACCTATCCTCTCAACCCTAAGGCACCAGGCCTAACTGTTCCGTGGGGTTTGCCCCAGATCGTCCTGAGAGGAGCATCCCACCATGCCCTACTAACAGGATGCCTATGTCTGTCTTTAGCCCTTGCTGGCGCTTGGCATACTTGGCTATTTTTGCCAGGGTACTTCCGAATGTTGGCTCTGCCCTGAGGATGCTCTTAGGAGCTGGGCTTAGCTGGTCTGCATTCCCTAGCCTAATGTGCCAGTGCAGCATTCAGGGGCCAGAAAGCTGGCCCTGACCTTTGAGGCTTTAGGGACCAGGCTATTCTGTCAGCAATTGGCCACACTGCATTTCCCGCCACACTGATGCCATCAACAGGACTCCGTTATTCTTGGCTCTGGGTTTTTCCTGTCTTCTCCCCTCTGGCTTGGATTAAGTACCCCTTTCTGGATCTCCAGTACCAGTTTAGATGGGCTGTAATATCTACAGGAGATTGGCTGTTGGTTCTGTCATCAATGACAAAAGCTTTAAAGCTTTCATAGCAGGCCTTTGAGTGGCTGTTTCTGGGCAGGTACCTGGTCCAGGGGGCTTTGGCCTTCTATGCCAAAGAACTTTCGAAGATGGTGGTCACTGGGAACACTGTGCTTCCCTCCGAAGAGGCTGTGGGTGTTGCAGGTACTAGAGCCATGGTTTTCTCACTCGGGGTGTAACAGACCTGGAGAGCTAGTGAAGATGGAGATGCTGCATCTCACCCCCGTAGAATGGGATTTGGGAGATCGGTCCTGTGCTTGGTTTCCTTTCTTGCTAGATCATGGCTATCTACGGCACTTTTTTTTGAGTTTATAATGGGGTTTTTTGACTAACAGTCCCTACCTTGGATTCTGATGGTGGCTTCCACATCTAACCTGCTAGAAAACCCTAAAAACAGTGCTGGGATATGGGCCTTAACACCTATTATAAATCTTGGATTTCATCCATCTCCTCTACTATAAGTGTTTTAAGGCTCTCCTTCTGCATCTTCTACTTCCTTGCCTCCCATTCCTTGACCTTAATCCATCCTTAATAAAGGCTCCAGGGATCACCTACTGTTCGCACCCCTGGAATCTGACTGGCAGTCAGAAAGAATACCACTCAGCAGGCCATTGGGGTTACACAACACTCGGCCAGGTAGAGCGTTCTTACCGAATGGGGTGGACACTCGGGGTGTCCACCTGACCTGTGCTCAGGTTGCAGTGTGAATCGCCTCAAATCAGGAACTGCCTAAATGCTGGCCAGAGACTACCATGTCCAGGGTGATAAATAACCCCAGCAGCCCTGGAGCCGGAGCCCATATCTACAATGATGTAGCTGAGCGCCAGCTGAATAGCTAGTTAGGCTGTAACTGTTTTGCACTTGATCTCACTAAGTCTGCTCTTGATGCCGGAATTTGAACTCTTGCCTTATGCTGCTTGGGCATTGCCAGGGGTTCAGTGGTAGCACATCCTTGCTGAGCTAGGTTTATGCATCTCAAGTATTTTCCCTGTTAAATTACTGTGCAAGTGGACATCTTCAGAAATGGTAATTTTTCACTTACTGCTAATTCACTGTAGTAAATAGTGGTTAGTATTTGAGCTAGTTCACGGCACTGAACCAGGTAAGCTGGTAGTTTTCAGTCCTACTTGATCAGTGTTATGCAGGTGGGCAGTGGCATGGATTCTACTTTGTGCCTGGTTGGGCTATGAACTCCACGGTGTGTCTGAAGCTCTATTTTTGCAGAGATGTCCGTTTCCAGCTCACTGTGCTGGAATTGTCCTGGCCCACACCTGCAGTGTCTTCCAGTCTTAGCTTCAGTGGGTTGGGCAGTTGTGTAGCAGATGCAGATATTTAAGAATCTTAATCAGGCACAGGGATGAGCATAAAAGGTGCATAAAAGCTAGTCCTCCTTAATAAGGAATTAACAATTCAGTGGACTGTAATGTCTGAGAATAGCATATTGAGGCATTTTACCAAGACCACCAGAGTGGTGGAGTGTGGTTCCTGCTCAGTAGGAAGTTGAGGTTCCTCGGCTTTCATGACGACCCTGAAGATGGTGGTTTGAGAGGAAGTTTCCCCTCTTGCTCCTTGTCAGTCCCTCAGTTTGCCCTTTTATTTCCTTACTCTGAGGGTTGGGGAGGGCTGGTGCCCCTGTCGAGAAAGAACCACACTTTCATGGGTGGGGATGAAGATCAGAATCCCATCACCTGGGAGCTTCCAACCTCCAGAGCTGTTTCTTCCTCTGAGCTGTTCAAAAGAGCTCGCTAGAAAGGGAGCCCCGTTTTTGTTTTCGTTTTCTCATCCAGAAAACTCTTCTCTCCAGCCTCAGGTTCCAAGACTGGGAGTGGGCTGTAAGGGTTGACAACTTGAGTGGGTAGGGCGGGATGGGGCTGAAGTTTTGTTTGCATTGCCCTTTGAGACTGACATCCAATAAGGATATAAAAATGATTCCTATACGTTACCATGCTACTTGAAGGCAAAGATGGGAGTATAAGATCTAAACAGTGGTTATAAGTGGCTGTAAGAGTTGATTTACTATACCCTTTTAAAAAGTTCCTTTAGAAAAAATAAATTCCTCTAGAGAATACAGTAATGCCCAAAGTATGGGAAAACATCTGCATGAATCTTCGCAGGGCTACTTCCAGTACACTGCGCGGGGCCTCTAATCTTACCATGTAGTCCTTTGTTGAAGCTTATTCTTGAGGACAAAGCTAATTTAGTACCACCTTTTTTTTTGTAAGATGGCTTTCTTTCCATAAAATTAAGATTATCTTGATTTATGTAATTTTAGTTTTACTGTTTCAACTTTGTTTTAAACAGGGGTCATAGGAAGTTTTCAAAACTCAGCGTTCATAATTTGCCTTAAAGTAACACTTTTTATCCTAAATAGGTGTTGATGGTTCGGCTGGCGCTCAGCTACATCATTGTAGATATGGGCTCCGGGTCCAGGGCTGCTGGGGTTATTTATCACCCTGGACATGGTAGTCTCTGGCCAGCATTTAGGCAGTTTGATTTGAGACGATTCACATTGCAACCCGAGCACAGGTCAGGTGGACACCCCTTCAGGATGACCTGAAGTCATTACATGGTGACTTCAGATACAACCAGGAAAATACACAGGCAAGAAACCTGTGCCATTAACTTTCACTTGTGATGATAAATGACAATAATCATACAGTTGTCTTACAGGGATAAAAATTACTGCAGCCTTTAATAAAGGATAATGCTATTGATTTTATGTACTATAGTAAGACTGCTGGGCGCCTGGGTGGCTCAGTTGGTCAAGCGACTGCCTTCGGCTCAGGTCATGATCCTGGAGTCCCGGGATCGAGTCCTGCATTGGGCTTCCTGCTCGGCAGGGAGCCTGCTTCTCCCTCTGACCCTCCCCCCTCTCATGTGCTCTCTCTTTCTCTCAAATAAAATCTTTAAAAAAAAAAAAATCACATGAACCTCCTTATGACCTCTATTGTATCAAGACCATGATTTGCAAAAGTGAGACTTCAGAATGGAAGTTTTGCAAAGTTCTTAAGTGAATTCTGCTCAGTGGCAACTCTTTGGTTATTGTGAAGTGTTGACTTGAACTGAGGCACAGCTGTAGGGGGTGGAGGTTGAACTTGAAGACCCAAAGAGAACAGCTGCTCTTTGAAGAGCATGAACAGTGGCACTGTTCGGCTTGGGTAAACCTGGCTCCTAGACAGAGGCACTGAAAGGTCGGGAGTGCAGCTGGTTGTGCTGTTAAAAGCAACCAATCTCCAAGAAACAACCACAAAACCTCACAGAAACCTCTTAGTTGTGTTAGCAATCACCCTGCTTACTGAGGCTTTGCCCCATGGTGAGGGTGGGATGTGGGGGAATCTGTTTGCTTAGGCAGTTTGGAGCCTCTTGAAGTGAGAGCACCTGTGATGCACAGCATAAGGGATTTTCAGGGGTAATGTTGCTGCATGTCTCTTGCTATATTAATTTCAGGATTGGCCCCCCCCCATATGATTCCACTCAACTGTGTTCTGATATTGATGACCTACTTTAGGGGATCTCAGTAAATGGAGCTCATCCAGGGCTAGATGCCTGAAAACTGTAGCACCTGAGGAACAGCTGGGGGATACAGGGCTTAAAAGTCAGAGAAAAGGAACTATAATCCCAAAGTACTGCAGGGCTGCAAAGTGGGCAAGTGCAAGGCTGCAGACTCTGAGGTCGGGGTTCCGGCATGTGGCATCCTGGTGTTGCACCTTACTGGGGACTGTGGGCTGGTGGAGGTGGGGGAGTACCATCTCCTGTGGATTTACTCTGGTGGGTGTATGTTTTCCTGGATACTCAGTAGCTTGTTTGTATCTAAAGGAGTTAAGTTACATGTCACTAGTTCTGTTACTGTATTTTTCCAGTTTCCCCATCTATTGGTGTAGTCAGGCTGACTCACAAATGCACACTGACTTCCTCTGCAGAGAAGCAGCCTAGAACGAGTGTGGGGTAATGGAAGGAGCACGGAGTTCTCTGCTTGGAGACTTGGATTGTAATATGCCAATATAACTTGATGTTAGCTTAGAGATGCTAACTGCCTTGGCCGAGCCCTTGGATCTCTCCGGGCCTCCGTTTCTTCATCTACTAGAGAGAGTAGGACCAAGTCCCTTGGGTCCTTCTCTCTGATTCTGTAAAAGTGTCACTTAATCGGAGTCACAATGTGTATGTCAAGGAGAGTGCAATGCTGCTTCTCTCCGATCTTTCTGGTCTCACTAGAGTGAAGTGTGCGCATTGCCAGAAGTTGCCACCTCACCATGAAAGATCTTGAGACAAAGAAAAGATGCTCTCCCTATTTCCCCCCACGTTCTCCCCCTTCTTCATTTAGTAAGGGCGAGATCTGGGATTTAATCCTTAGTCACCAGTTCAGGGCATCTTCCCCTCCACACCCAGTCTATCTGCAAGTCCTTTTGATTCAACTTCCAAATAGCCCCCATCCTCGCTTCTTGCTGGGCTCGCTACTCTGACCCATCCAACTCGGTCTCTGGCTGGGTAATGGCCATAGTCTCCTGACTGGCTTTCCTGCTGCTTCCCTGTCTCCTTCCAGTTTCTTCTCACGGTAGCCAGATCAGTCCTCGAAAGTGCTCATTGGATTTGGTCATTCCTCTGCTTGAAACCATCTAGCTGCTTCTCTTTCTTCTGGAAGAAAACCTAAATCTGTCGTGGGCCTGTAAGACCCTATATAATCTGGCCCGTGCCCACCCTGATCCATTAGTATCCCTGTTTTCCTCACTTTCTGGTTCCTTCCATGCTAGCTGCTTCCTTATTCAGGGAGCTCTGCAGGCTTCTTGCCCCCACTCAGTGCATTTGCCCTAGTCCTTCTGCATCAGTGGTCTCTGCTGGGTCTTTGCACTGGTCACTTATCACCCCAACCTCTGTGGATCACCTTCATGGACACCTTCTCTGCCACCTACTCAATCCACTACCTTTTTGTTTTGTTTTTAATATCAATACCTGGCATTTGAGCTAGCTCTTGGGGTTCATGAGAACGGCACTTAGTATATTCCTTACTCAGATCTCCAGTGCCAAGAGCATGTGTAGCACGTAGATGGTGCTTGAGAAACAATTTAAAAACAAATGAAATTTAAGATTTATATTCTAATGTTGCAATTGGCAGACTCTCCTATCTATTTTAGATGTTTAGCATTAGAATGAGGGAGTTATACTCTCTCCCAGTAGGAGAGTCTTGCTTGAGCCTGGCCAGAGTTCACCATGATAGGACTCAATGCATCAGCAACCTATTGGGAATTCCAATTCCCTAGGCCTGGGGGTTGGTGTGCTTTCTCTTCTGGGTCATCCTATCAGATAGAATGGTCTGGACAATCCCTTAGCATTCATTCACGCTCACACTCACGTGTTGGGGAATGCCCTAACACAGTTATGCTTTGGTGAACATAGTCCTCAGTGGTCATTAGAACAAAGGTCTCCACTAAATTTTTTTTTTTTTCCCCAGACTGAACAGCCACTCTGGCTAGATCCCCTTGAGGATGCACAAGTATTTTTTTTTGGTAAATAAACACAGGGAGGAAGACCTATTGCTGCATTTCCAAAGCTGGTTTTGGAATTGGTTACCTGAGGAGGAGGTGCTGCTGGCTTTGTGCCTGTAATCTTGTTTTCAGGGTGAGCTAGATGGGACCGTGCATGGCTCTGCATTCCCTAGGTGGTGACCATTTGTGGTGGTTCATTCCCCGTTCAGGACCATCTGCACCCTCCTCCTAACTTCTTGACAAAACGCCCTCCTATGCGCCATGTTTTAGGGTGAAACTCTAGAACTCACAAGCATTCTAGGCTCCTTATCACGTGATGTAGAAGTAATCCTTCTGTTAATACCAGCTTGAAGCCTCTGTTCTGGCCAAAGCCTCAGGATTGCTACATTTGATTATCAGTTGATGACTGCTTTGTATGATTGACTCCCCCTTCCCCCCGCCCCCCCCCCCCAGAATGTCCACTCGTCTCCTGATGTGCCTTGAGCTTTTCTGCACCCATGCTGCTTCTACCTAAAATACTCTTTTCTTCTCTAAGTTCTTTCTCAAGGCTAAGTTTTAGCTTTTTCCGTGAACCCTCCCTGACTACTTCAGCCTAGGGAAATCTATTCTTCGTACTCTGAAGCAGTTACTGTAAATAATGTCCACACCATTACTTGGTCTTGGCATTTGCTCATATCCTCTTATGTTTCTGCATCTGTCACGGGTCAGTACTGTTACTGATGTCTCAGATGATTGCTTAACTTTTTACATACTTGCCTTATCTCTTCAGCCCCTTGATGAGGGCAGAGACCATGCCAAGGGCCCAGCGGGTCTTACGTAATAGGTATTTGGTACTTGCTGGTCTGAACAGTTGAGATTCTGGTATTGCAGAAGTTTTGAAAGGCCTGGAAAGTACTGAGGGGCTGTTAACTGAAAAGGGGGGTCTCAGGAGGCAGGGGTGGGCTCATCATGGGGAACCATATTTTATACCTCTTCACTTTAGAAACAAAAACAAATGCAAGCGAGTAGAGAAAGATGGAGTACTGAATTTCCTTCAATATTCTTCTAAGGTCAGGTAAAACACATGCATTTCCTCCTGATCACTGTTTTCTGATCTTGTGTTCTAGCCATTTTAATACACTAATCTTAAAGCAGGGATGGAAAGGTTAAAAATTGACAATGCTATTAATGATATTCCAGGTGGATGAGGCAAAGGAATGCAGGATTGGGAGCCATGGCTCAGAATTCTTGTCCCATTGATGCCGTTTCCTTGCCGTGAGGACTTGGGCGAGTGGCTTAATGTCTTCATCTGTTTTCTTGCATGTTAAATAGAAGCAACCTGATTTACCTCAGTACTGTTCAGAGTGAGGATGAACATAATGGTATGAAAAAAACTTGACAGAGTAAGGAGGGAGTACTGGCCCACTGAGGGGTTACAATACAGATGCACTGTGATTAGAAAAATTGCCTAAGAAACAAAGTTGAACGAGGAATGAAAAAGTTGTTTATAGAAGTCCCCAGGTTATCGACTGTTGTACTCTAAAAGTTCAAGTGTCTTTCTCTGCTTGGGCTGCTATACCACGGTACCATGGATTTAGGTGGCTTGTGCACAACAAACTCCTTTCTCAGTTAGAAGTTGGAAGTCCAAGGTCAGGGTGCCACCGTGGCTGGGTTCTGCTGAGGACCCGCTTCCTGGTTGTAGTTGGTGGTTTTCTCTTTGTATCCTCAAACAGCAGTGGGGGGCCAGAGAACTCTCCAGGGTCTTTTTTTTTAAATTAATTTAGAGCATGCAGAGGAGGGGCAGAGGGAGGTGGGGAGAGAATCTCAAACAGACTCCCTGCTAGGCATGGGGCTTGATCCCATGACCCCGGGATCACGACCTGAGCCAAAATCCAGAGTCATATGCTCAACCGACTGAGCCAACCACATGCCCCACCCAGGGTCCTTTTTATAAGGGCATGATCCCATTCCTGAGGGTGTCACCTTCATAACCTAGTCACCTCCCAAAAGCCCTAATTGCTAATACTATCGCTCTGGGGGTTAGGCTTTCAACATGAATTGCGAGGGCGCACAAAGCTTGAATCCATACCCTCCAGCATTGAGAATCTTTCTCCTAGGGACCATGTTCTAAGTGGTGGTCCAGGAGAAAAACACCCAAGAGCATGTTTTATTCCTCTTGTGCCCAGAGCAGGTGCTGCTTTGCTACCGATTGAACATGGAGCTGTTTCTCCAGGAAGATGCCCCCGAAGACTTCTCCTGTCCCTTTTAGGAGCGGTCTACCAGAGGCCTACTCCCAGCCCTGTTCCTCCTCCTCCCCCCCCCCCCCACGTGGCAACTCCCTGGAGTCTCCGTGGAAATGGACCTGCTCCTGTTTCTGGCCAGGCGCCCTTTTTATTTATTTATTTTTTAACTGCCATTGTTTCACAAAACCTGCTTTGCCACCTTGCCCCTGGAGCAAGTCTGGGCCCTCTTCTGTTTTGTGTGTTTTTCCATTAGTAATAGGGGCAACCAGGAATGCAGGATTCTATTAAATGTTATGATGGCTTTGGTTGTGAGTGGCTGGAAACCCCCCTCTCGTGCCTGGACACTATCAAGGGTTTGCTTTCCCACCACGGAAGGAGGAGGGTTGAGGTCGGCCACCTGGGATGATGCGGCCGTGCCACAGCTCCTGTTTGGCTGTCCTGCCATCCTTACCTTGGGACCTCATTCTTGTGCCAGCTCGCCTGCAGTCTAGGCAGAAAGGAGGTGGAAGGGTGAACAATGAAAATGCTCTGTTTTAAACATTTTGAAACCCTTTCCAACTTGAGAGTTGCAAGAATAATCGAAGGAATTTGCATTTCCTTGACTTGGGCTTCGCGGTTCACCGACTGTCCTTGATAGGAAGGACTCCAGTCCACGGTGACACCTGCCACCTGCCTGTCCTGCCTCTAGTTTCCTTCAGTCTGCAGCATCGCCCTGGGCCCTGATGTGGCCACTTCTGAAGGTGCTAGCCCAGGCAGTGTTAGAAAGGCTCTCCATCTGGGGTGTGTGTTTTTGGCCAGATGCTGTGATGATCATTGCAACCTGTGGGATGACTCATGATGCCTGATTTGTCCTGTTAGAGGTGGTGGCAACTTGGATCATTTCAGGTGGTGTCTCCCGGGTTCCCCCTCTGTGAAGTTGCTTTTTTCTCCTCTTTGCAATGTTTTGTGGGGAGATACTTTAAGAGGATATACATCTCTATTTCTCAGCGGACTTTAATTTTAGCATCCTTTGATGTTTCTTACCTAGATCTTTATTTTTTCTAGATTTACTTTTTTTTAAGGATTTTATTTATTCATTTGAGAGAGCGAGCATGCGCCCACAGCAGCGGGAGAGGCAGAGGGAGAAACAGATTTCCGGCTAAGCTGGGAGCCCGACGTGCGGCTCGATCCCAGGACCTGGAGATCATGACCTGAGCCGAAGGCAGATGCTTAACCATCTGAGCCACCCAGGTGCCCCTAGATTTACTTCTAATATGGTGGTAGCCACATGGTGACTTGTGACCATCTGCTCTCTATTGGCTTCTAAGGAAATGCCTTCTCTTCCCCATATATAGCCATTCACTTACCTGTGTGAGCTCAGGAGTTTGTTCAATGAGTTCTAATATGTGACCTCTGTTTTGATCAGACTGTCCCAGGTCAGGGTGGTGGGCATGCTTTAAGCTGACTTCTGTGCCCTCTTGACATGAGCTCATTCCCCCCCCCCCCAACACAGTGTTCCAGATACATCTTGTGTTCTTCTGCCCCAGCCCAGAATCCATTTCTCCTAAAAAGCCCGTATTCTTTCTAGTGGAGAGGTACTTGGAAACCAATTTCTAGGCATTAAGTTAGTGGTTGCCCCTGGAGTGTTGCTGCCCTCAGGCCCTTTGGACAGAGCTAGGAAATGATTGTGTGTAAACCTATAGTCATACACATAAATGTGTGCTTGTGTTTTTTAATATGGCTAAAGAAGTACAAGTTCACACCAATACCTTCTAATTCAGGCCAGCCTCCCTCCTCCTCATTTATACTCTGTGAGGGCTTGGCTTCCATAGTCTCAGAGCCGTGTGCAAGGTCTCCCACCCTTGCTGGTGGACTCCCATCCCACTTGTGTTTGGGTCTCCCCACCTCTTCCTCCAGGCCACCTGCTGCTTTTAAAACACTGTCTCTTTGAGAGAATTGTAGATTCACATGCAGTTGTGACAAATAATATGGAGCAATCCCAGGGACCCTTTACTCAGTTTCCCCCAAATGCAGTACCTTACCAAACTACAGGAAACTATAGTAGAAAAACCAGGATTTTGTCACTGATGCGGTTAAGATCCAGAACATTTCCTTCTCCAGGATCTCTTACTTCTCCTGTGCTATACCCACTCCCACCCCCTCTTTAACCTCTGACAATCATTAAATGGTATTAAGCTGGTTCTCCATTTACAGAATTTCATCAGAATATTACATATAGAGTCCTACAGTATGTAATCTTCCGGAATTGGCTTTTTTCATGCAACATAATTTGGAAATTGGCTCTGATTGTTGCATGGTAGTGCATTCCTTATTGCTGAGCAGGATTCCGTGGTGTGGATGTACCACAGTTTGACCGCTTGTCTGTTGAAGGACGTGTGAGTTTCCAGTTCATGGCTATTATGCATCAAGGTGCTATAAACATTGGTGTACAGGCTTTTGTGCGAATGTTTCCGTTTTTTCAGAGATAAATGCCCAGAAGTGCAGAAGCTGGGTCTTATGGTTCATGTTTAGTTTTTAAGAAACTGCCCAATGTAGGAATGATCTCATTTTTCCATACTCATCAGTATTGTTATTTTTAAAAATAGACTTCTAAAATTAGAACAGTTTCAGATTTACAGAAAAATTGATAGTGCTGAGTTCCCATATCCCTGTTCCCAGTTTCTCTTAACATATTAGTATGCTACATATTACAATTAAACCAATATGAACACCTTCATGAAAGTCCATACTCTATTCCTATTTCCTTAGTTGTTACTTTGTGTCCCAGATGGCACTGGGGTAGCTGGGGAGCAGTGATGGATATGCCCCGGGTGGTCTCAGGTGCTGTGGTGGGAAGAAGAATCAGGGACACGAGACTTGCAGTGCAAGAGAGACCAGGGGAATTCAGGCATATTCAAGGAAGAGACAGCCCGTTTTCTAAAATGCCAGTTGTCCGAACTGTCCGGAGTCTTCTGGAACTGCAGGCCTCTGAAAGGACCTCAGTAAGTCACCTTGTCACTAGATTTTCTGCTTTACTTTCTTAGCTGTTTAACACATTTGACTTGTAAGAATGAAGGCCCTTTGGTGTGCTTTGGCAGTTGGGAGGGAGGGAGGCAAAGGGGGAGGTCTGCCTCTGATGCAGTGAGGGGGAGTTCGTGAAGCCCAGAGGATTGTTCCCCGTTGGGCCCTTGCCTTAGGGGTTAGCATTTTAATTAGCAATCTATCACTGTGGTGCTGAATAATTTAGAATTAAAAAGCCAGCCAAGGCCCCATGTGGTACTTCTTATAAGTACAATATAAATAGCCTGGAACCATGGCCTATGTGAAATTTTACAATTTTCTCGAATGGCGTGTGTTATATTCTGAGTAGTTGGGTAACCTGGACTGTACGCCCCCAGGACAGCAGTGGCCTTTAAGTGGAGTACACAGGTTTCTACACGTGATGATAAAGTTTTTGCCTCACACATGGGGCCAGATGGCAGATGGGCTTGGGTTTATTTTGGAGATTTGAACATTCAAGTTACATATATAGCTTTACAAAAATTGACAAGAGGACTCCCAGGCGTCTCTCAACTATGGATCATTGCCTGTCCCAGCTGGGAAGGGAGGGAATGAGGGGGCCTCACGGAGAGTGATGGGTCTTAAACCAGATCTCTGAGCCAATGGGATGTGGGCCAGAGGACAGCAAGGAGGGTAAAGCATTTGCATGACTGTTCATGGGGTAATCCGGTTCTGACCGCCACCACCATTCCTTCCTGTGACTTTGTTCTCTTCTGCTGGAGATTCAGTCACCACATCGAGGTCAGACAGGTGGTAAATCCCCAGATTGAAGGGGGAGGTTGGATGGTGTGGAGCTACAGGGGGATGAAAGAAACTGATGCCAGTTTAAGCCCTCCACCTGTGTGACTTTGGTCCTGTCATTTCAGGGGTCAGTAATCGTCTCCTGCGTTTAAAAACAAAACCATCTTCAGTACCTGGAGACGTGGTGATGCCAGGGAAAGCATTCAATATGTTGCCTCAGACAGGAGGTGCTCTGTGAGGTCTTTGAACTTCCAAATCGGGAATGCATACAAGGAGGCAAAAGCAGAGGGAACCTCGCGTGGTACACAGGATTTTCCTTAGAAACTGCAGGAGAGACTTTAGTGTTTGTCCAAACGGTCGCAGCTGGGTTGTGCTTGCCAGGATGGCAGATTGATAAAAGATACTCTTGGGGAACTCACCTACCTTGTGTAGGTCTTCAGTATCCTTTCCAGGGGATTCTTCCTTTAAAACTTTTAGTCACAGGATTGAAACAATGGATTTAGTATTACATGTTCAAGATTGGCACCTCTTTCCAAAGGAAATAAAAATGGCTATCCAAAACTGATCTTCATAAAATATATACTTGCACTTGGTTTTGCTAAAGATGGAAATGCAATAGGTCATACCTGGGGGCAAAGCTCTAGTGTCCCCCGCTTCCCCCAACTCATGCTTTGAGGACATGAGGGTGATCTGGTTGACATCTGTCACCCCATTGATCTCTAGTGTTGAGCTGATTTGGCCAGCTTGGTGGGGGGCGCGGTGTCCCCTTCCTCACTGGTTGTATGTGCATCCCTCCCAGAGCTGTGCACTCAGGGGAAGAGGGCCACTTGCCCTGAGAGAGGACCATTCTTTGGCCAAGGGTATATGAGTAGCTGCCCTTCCCTGCTAGAACCTCCAAACCTTCAGGTCCATTTGCAGGAGAACATAGAGTGGTCCAGCTTCTAAGACCTCCCCCCAAACCCAAATTAAAGTCATGCATTGAGTCCCTATCAGTGGTGTCTTCATGGGAGACCCTTACCTCAGCCTAATCTCCTGATGAGGAATCTTAAAACTCTGAACTGATTGTGATTTTTCTCTTAGTAGGTGGGAATGGGAAGTAGGAGTTGGGAAATCTTAGATTTGTGTACAAAACAGTTCAATTTTCTTTTCTTGCAATGAGCTTGTAACTCTTAAAAGTTCCAACAAATTGGTGTAAAGTGCTTAAAGCACTACAGGGCCTATAATTGAGATGTACCTTTTTTTTTTTTTTTTTTCCCCTTAACCCGATGTTTAAACAGAAGACTTAAGCTGCTCATGCCTTTCCTTTTTGTGGCTTAACTAAAAAGTAAGCATGGCCATTTGAGAAAATAATTTGGGCTTCTGTTACCAATATTACCTGCCAGGTGAACTCACCAGGGGATCACTCCATATGTGTGGCAGTAAGTCCTAAGGCTGGTGTGTATCCTCAGGAAGACCGGAATGGCATGCTACCTGATCACTGGCATAGGGTGAGGACTCATCTAGTGACTGAGAAGAAGACTGGGCCGAACCTGAGTTTCTCCATTTTGGGAGAGTGAATGCTTGATGGTTGATGAAGCGTCCAAACCTTGGGGTGGGGGAAGATCATCCACCAGCCTTGTATTGTGCAAGAACTGTCCAACACCTTCCATCAAGTGGTCTTGTTACTGAGTGAACAGACCCCTGCCACAAAGAACGTGGCCCTGGTTCCCCAGCCAGGTAATTTTAAATGTTTTAGTCGTATGCTGGTAGATGCTGGTCTCTCTCCTGAGTTGATCTACCAGGTAGCTTCCCAGGTCCAGCCCTGCAAGGTGGGGATCATGCCCAGCACACTGGAGACCCTCTAAAGCCCTGCCAGATAGCTGAGCCAGACCCTCTTGCTATAAGGGAGGTGGGAGGACCCCCCCCCCCCCGCCAGAAAACCATATGCAGTTCATGATCCATCAATGCCAAGTCGACTCCCGGTCTTAATACTTCTTAACTCTGCTGTAGCTTCAACAGGAAGGAACGTATCTCTGGGTAGAAAGTCCGTTAAAAATCTGAATACCTTGAGTTCAATAAAGACAATTCTATAGGAGGCCTTGAGTCACAGATTCAGGATATGATGTATGTGAATACCTTATCAAGGAGACCTTTCCGTTAAATGAAAGTACTGACAAATGGGGGCCCGTCATAGTGGTTCGTTAAGCTGCCTGTTTTTCTCAGACCCTCACTGATAGCAGGGGTGGTGTGTTGGGACGGTGGCGCTGTTGGCCAGGCCAGCAGGTTAGACTGTAGTTGGAGACCGTGCCACCCATAATGTGTAGACTTAGAGGGGCATGTTTGAGGTCTCTCTTTCACCCTGTTTCGGGCCTAAGGAACTATGTAAGGATGATGGAAACACAAATGTGTAACAGGTGCCCTGGGTTAGGAGTGGTGAGTTACCAGATGCCCTAAACTCTAAGTTGGGTATGGGCCAGCTTCTGTGGTCTTAGAGTCCTGCAGGAGTCTTGGGCTGCCTCGCCTAAAACCATCATGGGCAACTATCTTGTGGCTTCAGACAGAAGAGAGACCCTTTGTTTCCTCGAATTTTCCTTTGCCTGGGATGTTGTACCTCCATGAGCTTGAACTATCTTGTGATGCTACTTGCGGTAAAAATCGGGTTCTGCTCCTGCCTACATGGCTAACGTGAATTTTGTGAAAGGATGTTAGAGGCCCTCTAACCCATCTTTTGGGATCTCAGAGCAGATCAGTGTGTCACGATCCTGCCACCCACCTCTCTTACTGATAGAGCTCATGTCATCGTCCAGAGTCCACGCGGGCACGGGAGGGCCAGCTCCGTGGGTTACTTGTTCATCCCGCTGCAGCTTGTTGAAATAACCTGGTCTGAGGGGTGCCTGGTCCCTTCTGAATGGAGCCGGTTTTGCCCAGCTAGCTTTTAGGAGATGCTGACTGGGCCGGAGACCGCCGTTCGTTTGGAACGGTGCTTACGTTTGTATCAGAAACGCAGTGCAGAGCATTTCCCACAGCACGAGGCACCTGCATTGCTGGTGACTCTGAAGTTAATGAAATACGATAGGAGGCGAGACTAAGATGATGTGTCCAGGAGAATGTCTGTTTCTGCCTATAGCTACTGCCGGGGGTTCCCCTTGTCCCTTAAGTTGACAGATTGAAAAAGCAAAATGGCCTCGCAAACAAAGTGTTGCTGGGCTGGCATTGTGGCAGTGGGGGAAAACCTGAACAGGCCCTCCTTCACCAGTCTCCATGGGAGAAAGACCACCCTGAAAGGACTGGGGCCAGCCTCTGTACCCACTGCAAGTTTGACATCAGGATGGATTCACTCCTATCCATGACCTCTCCCCTCTTGCAGAGGAATGAACTGGTACGGCCTGGTTGGACTTACAACATGATTCAAGACCTCGTGGGAAGAGGCCTCCAGTGAGTGTCTTGGAAAGTGGACAACCTTGATTGCAGTGCATTTCAGAAGAGCTGATTGCACTGCGTTCTATGCAGTCGTTTTTGTTTGCTACGGTTGCATGATCACCAAACAAAAAATCAGTGAAATGTAAAACGTGGTTGCCTCTACATTTGTAAAAGGAGGTCTCTGCCAAGGGCACTCTACTTTGCTCATGGATGTTGCTCTTACTGCAAAATGTGAGCAGGAGAAGCTGCTCTGACAGGGCTAGAATGTATGGGATGGGGTCAGTGGAGGGATGCTGAAAGCTACATCTTCCGTTTGGGCAGTGCTGTGCTGACCTGTGGTTGCAGAGGACGCTACCTCAGAAAGGTTGGCACGGTGTAGGACTTAGGAGTCTGTGGACACCCCATACCTTGACCTCCTGTATTTCCGTATCAGCCCATGGTGGGGGGGTGGAATGTGTGGAAGGTGTTAATGTGATGTGGTAGAGAGCTCAGGGATGTTCCCGAGTAGGCTTCTAGAACATGCCACAGATTTCCTGATCTGGCATTCACCTCCTCTTGTTGGCTCCATGAAGCTGTGTCTGAACAGTGTCATTAATCATATAGAAAACATGCTTTAAAAAAATTTTTTTAAAGAAAATATGCTTTTAAAAGGCAGATGCCTTTTATAGAAGGCCTGATGTCACTAGTAGAGCAGCACGATCTTTCTAGATTGTTTAACAACATACTAGACGTTCTTCTATCCTCGTGGTGTCAAAAACTGGGTGCAGGGATTCCTATTTTGAGTGGTAATGACATTTCAGCCGTATGCTAGCATTTGGCAGGAACTTAGGGGATAGGGAGGTGAGGGGAATGTTCGGAAGGTTATTTTCCTTTGTTGTTGCTGTTGAAGAATGCTAACATGCAGAAACAAATTTTAGAACGTGGGATTCAGAGAAAGAATTTGGGCCAAACAGAACAGTTTCAGAAATAGCCCTTATCCTGCAAGATCAAAGCCTAGAGGAATTCGAGAATGTAGTGAAGCCTCCTTTGCAGGATGGGCAACTTCTTTGCCCTGTACTAGGAAATACCATTATTAAAAGATTGGCCTTTTGACTGCCTGCATTGCATTCAGGTGACCTAGCGTGTAGTAATTTCCATAAACCAAAAAGCAAAGCAAACCAAACCCCTAGACCGGTTTAGACAAAAGCTGGCGGCTGCACCCTCGGTTAGGTCTTCCTGAATTGAGGCATAATTGAATTCTTAAAAACAGTCCTCTCCAAATCCACCTCATCCTGTTTTTCCTTTAGAAATGCTCTCTGCCTTTGGTTCGGCAGTGGGGGGTGGGCTTCTGCACCTTGAGCTGTATGTTCAGGACCCCTAGGGCACTTGGCCTTAGCCTCCTGCTCGTCCCACAGTGAAGATTGTCTAGAACTTGGTTGTTTGTAAGGATGCTTTGTGAGGATCACCCAGGTCCCTACCTCGGGCTGTGGGAACCCGGCATCGGGCTCAGGTTTGTTCTACAACCTAACCTGTCTAGGGGAAGGTAGAATTTGATAAGAGCGTGACTCTCATGCTGCTGGGGGCTCAGTCCTTCCTATCATCCCCTTCCTCCAAATCCTGTCACTATCTATGGTCTCCTCACATAATTCCGTGTTATGAGGTGTTTAGGGGAGAGGGGTTTCTTTTTTTGGTTTGATGGGAGCTAGATTGTGAGCTCCACAAGGGGGCAACCATGACTTTCTGTGCTTGATGCCCAACAGGGAGTCCTGGGCTGGAAGGACACAGACTGAAGAATAGTTTGAGGGAGAAAGGCCAGCCAGGATGGTGAGGGAGGCAGGAAACAACATGAGAGAAATGACGGAAGTGTTTTAGAGGCTTTTCCTAGAGAAGTGTTCAGATACAGGTTAATAGTATTTGGAGCATGGGCATTGGATGTGAACACTGTCTCCACATAGTTGTGAGTTCAGTGTTACGGAACCGCAGGTGGAGTGGGGAGAGACAGAGTTAATGTCACTGAGGATTTACTTCATGCCAGTCCTTAAGCTCTGTTGTTTCCTCTCCCTGAGGTCACAGCTATGATTTGTGGGTGAACATCTCCAGAAGAGATTCCAGCCCAGAAAGGACCCAACTTTCAGACACCTGGAATGGTCCACTGAGCTGCCCTATAAGCTCCCACTGCTGGACCTTCCATGGGGAGGGTGCCTGCTCCATGGCCTGTCCACAGGAATGTGTTGATTTAAAGGACCATCTTTCTTGAGGTAGTCTTCAGGGGAGATTAAAATGTCTTTTTTTTTTTTTTTTTAAGATTTTGAGAGAGAGACACAGCACAAGCAGGGGGAGTGGTAGGGAGAGGGAGAAGCAGACTCCCCACCGAGCAGAGAGCCCAATGCAGGGCTTGATCCCAGGACCCTGGGATCATGATCCAAGCCGAAGGCAGACACCCAACTAAGCCACCCAGGTGCCCCTAAAATGTCTCTTCTTTTGGAGAATGCGGTTGTTGCCCAAGACCTACCTTAAGGCCCCTTTCCACACTAGGGACCTATGGCTATGGCCTCTGAACAGGTAACGCTTACACAGCTCACCACATAGCCTTGCCCTCTGTAGATAGCTGCTAAACTTTAAAAGCAAAACAAAGAACCACAACTTACAGAAAGCAGAATTCAGGAGATCAGTTACCCTGGATTGATCCCAAGTTCAGGATGCAGGTGTACCCCCCTCCCCAGATCCCATCGTTCTACTTCCATGCTTAAGTTGGATAGTCTTGCCTGACCTTTCCTTCTTAATTGGGAATTATTGACCCTGGCATGTCGTGCTTGTGAAAACGTGTCCCATGAATGTGTGGAGCCCTTATTCCTGTCTATGCTGTTGCTGCATAAATCCCGTTTGCTTTGTGGTACTCCCAAATCGGGCTTCATTTCATTCATTCATTCACCTGCTGGCTTGTCCTAGTTGTACAAAGGGGTGGGGGGGGGGCGTGAGGGCTGAGCAGAACAGAAGAGTTCCCGCCATCTGAATCTCAGCCTTGAATTAGGGCAGCATTGTGTAAACAGGAGTGGATGGAATATGAAGCAGGTGGTGAGTGAGGGCTGAGGAGGATGCAGGAGGTGTGGCTGCTATGACCTGGAATATTCTAAACAGTGGGAATTGAAGACCTGGAGAAATGGACAGTGGGAGAATGTTTAGGAGGTGTGGAGCAACATGAAGTCCTGGGGACAGGACGTGAAGGGACTTGTTCTCGGAGTAGAAGATTCGGGAGAGAAGTCTGTGTAGGGGAGGTGAGCGTGGGAGTTGATGTGATGGGGCAGAGGAGGAGGCACCGAGTGTGAGAAGCCAGGTGGTACGATGGTCTTGGGCCAAGAGCCCAGTAGTCAGAAGCCCCGGCTCTGCGGCTGGGTGACTTGGCAGGTCACTTAAGCTCTCAGCTGGAGTTTCCTGCGTTGTAAGTTTGGGCCCAGCCGCAGAAGGTGGTTGAATCATCAAAGAAGATAAGACATGGGAAAGCACCTTGGAAATACCAGGGGGTTGCTCCATATGGAAAGTTTTCTGTAGGAATTGAAGTCCTTAAACAGTCAGAAAGTGATGGAAAACTTTTCCTTTGACCTCACGGGGAGGCGGGTAAACCTGTGTTAATACCAAAACTTGGGCCGGATTTCTTAGGTCCGGGGAGGATCTGTCTGGGGTTAGCTGTGGGTCTGGTTAACCTAATCATGAGGCTCTGTACTTTCTCAGAAGTGACTGACAGCTGTAGACAAACCTGTCTGACTTCTTTGGGAGTCTACCAAGGGTAAGGAGTTTAAAGCTGTTTCCTTTCACAGTTAGTATTCATGCATGAGAGGAGCTGTAGAATTTCCAGTGCTTTGTGCAGCCACCTCTCCTTTGGAAATGCCCATTAAGAACAATAACAGCAAACGTCATGGTGCCGTGGTGGTGCCAGGTACGGGTTTGTGTTTAATCTGGAAACTTCACAGAAACTCATACACATCACCATTCTTAGTCATCAAATATTCAGTAAGCTTCTATAGGTGCCAAGAGACTGCTGACCACAGTTGGTTCCTCAGAACACCTCATGGAGATAATGACCAGGCAGGTTTTATGTTAGGAGCCAGGGAACTGGCATTCCCACTTTGGTGCTCTCAGCAATGGACTCTGACCCCCTCCCTGGGCCTCAGGATTTTCCCTTGGAAATGAGACCTTTGGACAAGAGGAACTTGAGGGGGTCTTCCCAGCTCCTTCCATATTGGAGGGTTCTGACTGTCCATGTACAGAGGCCTTATATAATTAAGTCTCTGAACAGTACAGATAGTAACAGCTAGGAACTCACACAAGGAGAATGTACTTGTGGGTCCTAATGACCAGAAACGGCTTTGCCAAGAAGGTGGAAAGGAAAGTGTAAAAGTCTATTGGTATAAAAATAGGGAGTCGGGCTCACCTGCCCAATTGAGGTGTTAGGTGTAGAAAAGGGCAGATGTGGTTGAGGGGGCTGGGGCTCTCCATAATGCACAAACTGGGAGGCCCAGGAATCTTTCCTCCCCTTTTTTATGTTGTAAATATTTGAACATCTGTGATATGCCAGACAGTGTGCTTTAGACTTGTGATCCCAAGAAGACCTTATATAAAACTAACACAACTTGCATATTGATGTCTTTGACCTCATTACTTGGTGATCCCTATTACCAACTCCTGTTCTCAGGGAAATGGCTTTAGGTGCCCCTTTCCACATGAGCTATCCTCCTCCTATCCTGTTTCTGCCTGTGAAAATAGCATATTTGTTCAGTCTGTTGTGTCATTCCACCATTTTTTAAGGGCGTGCTCTACACCGGCCACTAGGTATGCATTTGTAAACAAAACAGACCTGATTTCTGCCTTCAGAGCTCTTGCTCTAGTGGGAGAGGCCAATACTAATTCACTACACAGATACAGGTGAGTTGAGCAGTTGGAAGGTGCTACAGTGAAATAGAACAGGTGGTACAAAAATAACAGGGGGGCCTGTTTTAGATTTGAGATCAGCGGGACCTCTTGGAGAAAGTGAAAGATACAAAGTTAGGGGAAAGGGTTTGGTTGGAGTTCGGGAGAAAATTATTTCCAGCAGAGGGAAAAGCCAGTGCAAAGGCCCAGGGGTAAGGAAAGAAATTGTGAGGTTAGAAGGACTATATAAAAAAGGTTAGAAGTGTAAATAGGGGATAAATCCCCTATATTATATAAATAATAATCCTTGAGAAGAGGATAGAGGCAGGCCAGGGTCACACAGGGCTTTCTGGTGAGGCAAGAATTTTGGATTCTACCCCAAATTAAAGGATATCAGTTACTGGATTTTTAAACAGGGGAGTGACACAACTGAATTTAGGCCAAATGATGTTTGGCTACAATGTGGTGGACAAATGGCTTGGGGGACAGGAGTTGAGGTGGAGGAGCTCAGTTACAGAAGACTTGTGGCTTAGGTGAAAGACAATACTGGCTTGGACGTCGGTAGAAGTGCTAGAACTTGGAGGTGTGCTCGGGAGGTGATGGGAGAGGTGTCACGGTTGACTGCTAGCTTTCGGCTCTATAATAAAATGGGAATGCCATATGCTGAGATACGATGTGAGATTCTTTCCTAGAATAATACATTTCCTACAACTTCTATACCTACATAAGTAGAGCTGAAGACAGGACTTTGTGCATGTGGGTCTTTGCATCATAAAACAGCAAAATTTACCATACTTGTTCTGTAGATGATAGGTGTTTTGACAGTGTGGGTTGTGTTTTTTGTTTTTTAAACAGAATGCAACATACTTTTGCCATCAGTTGTGCTCCTTGGCATTTGCCCAAAGGCACTGAGAACTTAAGTCCACATAAACCTGCCCACTAGTGTGGATGTCATCAGCTTTATTCGTAATGGCCCAAACTTGGGAGCAACCAAGATACCCTTCAGTGGATGAATGGATACACAAACTGTGGTACCTCCACACAATGGAATAATAGTTCTTAGAAATGAGCTACCAATCAAGAACCTTAAATGGGTATTTCTAAGTGAAAGAAGCTAATCTGAAAAGCCTATGTATTCTAAGATTCCAACTTCATGATATTCTGGAAAAGGCAAAACTATGGAGAGAGTACAAAGATCAGTGGCTTCCAGGGGTTGGGGGATGGATTTTAAGGCAGTGAAACCATTGCGTATGCTAATACAATGGTGGGGGCAAGGCCTCTCCTACTTGTCAAAATCTGAACTGCACAACACCAAGAATGAACCCTAATGTAAACTATGGACTTGGAGTAACATGTCAGGGGAGATGGATTCTAACAGATGTACCACTCTGGAGAGGGATGTGAATAGTGGGGGATGCTACGCCTGGGTTGGGGGTGGGGGCATATGGGAACTCTTTCTGCTCAATTTCTGCTGTAAACGTAAAACTCTTTAAGTCTACTAAAAGGGGAGAAAGGGATAGGAGATTGTTGAATGAGTACTGATACTAGATGGTCCCCTAGAAGTCAATTTTATTATTATTTTTTTTATTTAAAGATTTTATTTATTTGACAGACACAGAGAGGGAACACAAGCAGGGGGAGTGGGAGAGGGAGAAGCAGACTGCCTACCAAGCAGAGAGCCCAATGCAGGGCTCCATCCCAGGACCCTGGGATCATGACCTGAGCCGAAGGCAGACACTTAACAACTGAGCCACCCAGGTGCCTCTAGAAGTCGATTTTAAATAGGAGTAGACATTAATCCATATTTTGTGAAGGCCACTGCACTGGTTCTGGTTAGTTGGGTCCTGGTTGAGATTTTGACTTTAAATTGAAACAATCTGAAGGCTCTTGTAGACTGTGGTTCCAGAAAAGGCATGGGATCTCACTGGAACCTCATTGCACATGACCAGAGTGAGTGCCGTTTTCTCCTCATGATCCTAGACCTGGAACAAGAGATTCTAGGTCTAGCATTAAAGGACGTTAATGTTTCGAAACACATGAAACTTATGTTGAAGGTCTCTTTGACACTGATCTTCTGTATTTTTTTTTTTTTTTTAAAGATTTTATTCATTTGAGAGAATGAGTGCGCGAGTGAGTATGCACACGGAGCACATCACAGGGCTCGATCCCAGGACCCTGTGATAACGACCTGAGCCAAAGGCAGACGCTTAATGGGCTGAGCCACCCGGTGCCCCCATCTTCTTTATTTTATAAAGCATTTTTATGTCTTAGTTTATAGTGTGTGTTGAGCTTTTTAGTGCTCAGAAATTCCTAGTTATCAAAAGCTAGAGAAATGACTTTTCTAATTAAAAAAAAAAAAAAAAATGCCGGGCGCCTGGGTGGCTCAGTTGGTTAAGCGACTGCCTTCGGCTCAGGTCATGATCCTGGAGTCCCGGGATCGAGTCCCACATCGGGCTCCCTGCTCGGCAGGGAGTCTGCTTCTCCCTCTGACCCTCTTCCCTCTCATGCTCTCTATCTCTCATTCTCTCTCTCTCTCTCAAATAAATAAATAAAATCTTTAAAAAAAAATGCCAAGTCTTAGGTGAGCACACTTTGGTTTTTCCTCTCTTTACATCTGTGTTGGTAGGACCCCCTTGTGCTAGCAGGGAGTGCTGGGCAAAGCACCTTAATGACTTCTCTGATGGACTGGGGAGCTGGGAGGCTCTTTCATTAGCATGTAGATTAACTGCCTGAAGGTGGTTCGCAGGGATGGGTGTACAAACGTGAGGAAGATTTTTTAACTCAACATATTGAGGGTGAGATGAAATCTTCCACTCAAGGATTGCCAAGATATGTAGCTTGTTGACTATAAGTATTGTAGTGCTTTGAAATCTTGTCCTAATAGGAGTCTTACTGTTTTTCTAAAAGTGGTAAGAATACTGGTTAAACATGAGAGACTATGGACTCTGGAGGAACAAACTGAAGGTTCTAGAGGGGAGGGAAGTGGGGGATGGGTTAGCCCGGTGATGGGTATTAAGGAGGGCACGTACAGCATGGAGCACTGGGTGTTATACGAAAACAATGAATCATGGAACACTACATCAAAAACTAATGACGTATGGTGATTAACATAACATAAAATAAAAAGAATACTGGTTAAAGTGAAGCTCTATTAATGAACTGTTTTAAAGACCTAGGACAATGGAAATAAATGACGCATAGTTCACTCTGCCTACCTGAAATGAGATGTTGTCGTGTGTGCCACATGATTGCTTCCTGCCTGGACTGATTGTAGCTGCTGTTTATGCAGCATATTTTGTGCCAGAAACCTTACAGTGATCTATAAATTCAGAAAACAAGTTTAACTCTTATTTTTTGGGGGTAGTGTGAGAGTTAAAGCCACTAGAAGGGTTGCAATTGGGATTAAAGTCCGTGCTCTATAGCGGACCTTTTCAATCAGTTCTGCTACCTTTCTATTTTGTTACGAGCGAAGTACCTGGAAGACAGATGGGAGTGCAAGGCCTGTAAGCCTTACTCTGTGGTGTAACAGCCAGTGTCAGGCAGGGCTCCAGTAGAACCACCTTGGACAGGTGAGAATCTACCTGATTTTAAGGGGATTTAGGAGAAGGAAGCCTCAGCACCCTCCCCTGCCATTCACTCCAGGGCCTTAACCAGCCCCTGCTGTTGTGCAAAGGCTTCCTTATGACTAAGTCTAATCACTCCCACCTCCCTGTGGCCTGTCAGATGCTTGTTGAATAAGCCAGTGACTCTTAATCTGCATTTCTGCTTGCTAATCCTATTCTAAGAAACCACCTCATGGTGCTTCCAGATAATAGGTAACAAGCACTCTGGCGGTTGCTGTGGACTAGAAACTTCAGGTACCAAGATGACTGAGGGCTGTTGGCCCAAGCTCTTCGGACTCCATCTGGACGTTAGCGATGAAACCCTGCTCCTCCCACCTGCTCCTCCCTCATATGCTGCTAGGCTTAGATTACCTTTACCAGTCAAAGGAGGCATGGTGTTGGGGCATTGACCATTGGAATTTTTAAGATGAGCCAAACTTTGTGAACGAAAAGGGGACTCTTGACTTCAGTGTTGTGTGGACTGGGTTGTCGGAGGTTTCTTCCAGTTGACTACTTTGGTAAGCTTCAAATTCAGAGTTGATAGGATCAACTTGGAAAAAATCAAATGATACGGGGATCTCTAGACGAAGTGGGAATCCCCATTCCCTTACCCCTCCTTTCTCAATCCCTCCTTTGTCAGAGGTAGCACTCTTTCTAGGCACATAGGGTCTGTATACAAGTGTGGAGTCGAGTCTGTTTTCACATAAATGGGGAAGGCCCTTTGTGAGACGACCACACACCTGTCGAGCCCTAGCCGTGACTGGGAAGGGTTCTCTGTGCTCACAGGACCCAGGAGGGCTAGCTGCCCTTGTGTGGGTCTGCACGGGGTCCTGGGCCTCACTGACATCCTGCTGTACTAGCTGATCACATGCATCCTGATGATGGGAAATTGCAGGTGGTCCTGGAGATGTGCTCTGAGGCTCCAAAGGGTTAAGGACATTGCAGTTTTGGACACCGGTTTTGCTCAAGTCCCAGTCATGGGTTAATCTGGTCTTATTTTTACAAGAAAAGTGGTAGCTTTCTCCCAGTTCTCGTGCTGCTTTGCTCCTAAGTTGCTAGAATATACTCCACCTACTAGGTGTGCCTTACATCCTAAGCCCTGTGTTACTGCTAAGATGAGCCCTGTTGTCATTCACAGGATCTCCCCTATAGCTTGGGGGTCACTATTTTGAAGTGCTTTGAGCACTATGTTGTGCCTTACCCAAGACATCCTTTTAGTCTTCTAGACGTTGACCATGACCATAACTCTTCTGGAAACTAGAGTGAGTGCAAATATGCAAATATATAAAGTGCAAATGTGCTATGCTATCCTACTGGGTAAGCTGAAATTTAACTTGGGTGATGAATTTATGACCTAGGACAGGGATATTTTTGTGAAAGACCTAATTGAGAACACAAGTTATAGCCATGACAACCACTTAAATCTGCTTGAGTATGCCACTAGCAGTGACTCGAGTTTGATTTCCTGCATTTTTCATAAGGAAAATCTTTGCTGCTGCTTGTCCAAGGGTAGAATCCAGAATTCACGAAAGTATGAACAAGTGGTATGAGTTAGTTTTTAGTATAATAGTTCTTTAGTTTTTTAGAATTTTTCTTTTGATGAACATCAACTAATAGAAAATAGTCTTGTCCCACCACTCCATGTAGGTTTTAAGAACACCGATGTCAGAACTAAGGAAATGATTTTCTTAGCATTCCTGAGTTTTAACCTATAAATCCTAAAACCTCTTAGGCAGGTTTCTTCAGCCATTTGGGCCGGTGGGCGGTTTTACGAACAGATCACCTGCTCATATTCTAGTTCTTCCTTGGAGAGATTTGAGATGTCAATACCTGTGTTCGATCTTGTATGTGGTCAGGATAATGGAGTAGGCTTTAAAGCTCCCACTGCTTAAGGCTTTAGTAAATTCTGAAATAAAAATCTCTAGGAAGTTGTCCTTAGAATCCTGCTGAAAGCAGTGGTACCTCCCTTCCTAGAATACACTGGTCCTCTTTATCAGTCTTACATTGGAGGGATGCCTTCAGTATCTCAACCCAAACTCCTCACCCTCGAGTACTCTGCTCAGATTCCACCCAGGAAGTGCCCTGTCTGTGCGTTAAGCCCTTTAACACCCAAGGAAGGCTCTGAAGCCCTGAAGCAGCTTAGGCTGTAGGATTAGTCAGGTGGCTTTCATTAATTGCCTGCCACCTCACCAGGAAACATGGGGGCTCAACTGGGACAAGGGATGGGCAGACTCTGCTTTCCCTGAAGGCCTGGAAATCAAACTGCTGTATAACACATTGATCTTGAGCTGAGGAATTGTGGTCTGGAGAGGATTTCCTCTTTGTGATGACTCAGCACTCTTGTTTACACAATTCTTTGTGCTAGTTATTGCTCTGGCTATGCCCCCAGCAATCCCAGATGAGAGGCAGGGGAGGCTCTGAGCTGGGTGGGTGTTCCCCTGGGACATAGCTCTCTGGGCTGCTGGATTTGTGTATTCCTGGAACTGAAGGTAGAATGAGAAAGCTGGAACCCAGGAGGCAGGATCCAGGGTGGACCTTTCCCCAGAGAAACTGGGCAGGTCACCATGTTGCCGAGTGATGAGGTCAGAGGGCTGATCTCCCTCACATCATCACTTGAAAATAAATGCATACTCCAGAGGCCCTGAATGGTTTTCTGATACAATCCAATCCTGTGTCCAGGCTTTTAACAAATCAAGGTTTTAGAAGAAAAGCTAGTGTGTATTGGAATTTCACCAGACCCAAGTGTCTTTCCTACATGGTCTTACTTAATTCACATGACGATGTCCAGGAGTTTGTCTCACTTTTACAAATGGGGGGGCCTGTATTCATTCACTTAGGATAGTGAAAATCTTTTCGCAGACTTCACATACAATTGCAACAGTGGAAAAACAAATCAGCAAATACGTTGTACAAAAAGGAAAACTAATACTCAAGTCACATTCTTGTCCATTTGGTGAAAAGGAAAAACCACACACTAAGAAACACTTGAAAAGAGTGGACCCATGAGGTGTTTGGAGTGTCATTTGCACATGGAACAACAGCATCGAGGTCACTCAAGCATGCAACCTGTATTTAAAGTGAGACCTGACTTCAGAGTGCACTAGATTCCAGGAAGGCTTGATAACAGAATTTGAAGATCCTATTGTTAAGAGTTGTGATCCTTAAAATTGTGACCCTTTCTGAGGGGGCTGAGATCCTCAAGGTGATATACCCTCTCCTAGATGGTCACAAAGTTAGGGAAGAACCCAGTGGTGCCCAGCCCACTGTTCCCAGGAGGAATTCCTGGTGGGTCGTAGTATGATGGAAATTCTTTGTCATTGGCGTAGTGGACTGGCATGCTAACCCCGGACTGGGACGCCTTGGCCCGTTTATTTTTCGGAGTGGTTTTCACTATGAGTTAGGAGTATGAGGGGTTGGGAGGAAGGTGAGGGGGTTAGAAAGAACAAGACGGAAGCAAAACTTAACCCTGGAGTCGGAAGGGAGCCACGGTCTCTGAACCATACTCGGGGAAAGACCAGAAGCTTGCTTTGAGAGAGAACATCTAAGCAGGCATCCTGAGAGGGAGGGAGGGAGAGGGGTGGCGGACAGGCTCCTGAAACCTGGACTTGAAAAATGACAAATCTGATGGCTATATGGGCTAATGACCGTGAGCCTGCTGGGGGTGTGTGTGCAGTATATCGGAGACTGCCTGAAGAAACGTACAGGGGACAGTCGGTGTAGAATTGTCCACGGAGTTCTGCCTTTGCCTACGTGGCTGTGCCTGCCTTGTATTTATCAATGCTGTTAACCATTCCTTCCTCTTGTCTTCCTCACAGGATCCTAGGATTCGGAAACAGTTCCTGAGATTCTTAGCAGATCTCTTAATATTTCATGTTTATGTATCAGTGTGCCAGTCATGGTAGAGATAAGATACAGAGTAGGGCCTTCTTACAGAGAAGTTTCTGATATTCAATCCACAAATACAGGACTGTGTGTGAAGTGCTGTGACAGAGGCTTATGCAGGGACTCTGTTAAATCACATCAGGGAAGGCTGCCTGGAGGAGGTGCCGCTTTAGAGATGTAGAGAAGGTAACCAGGCAGAGAAGGGAAGGGCATTCTAGGTAGTGGGAATGCTATTTGCAGAAGTGGGAGAAAGCACCGTGCATTCAGGGAACCAGAAGTGTGCCAAAATGTCTGGAGTCTGGGGGGTGGGTTCAGGAAAGGCCTTATGTGCTATCTGCGATGTCTAGTTTACCGGAGTGATGGGGAGTCCTAATTGGATCTTAAATTCAATTTTATCTGGACTAGAAGGTCTGTGAGCATGGGGATAATGTTGGGCTGACAACTGGTATCCTCAGGGCCCAGAATGGTGTCTGGCACATACTGGTTGCTCAGCGAAGACTGCATGAACTTTATCAGCTTTGTATACTTACTCTCCCCATGTGTTGTGTGGTGGATTGGAGGTGGGAAGTGCTAGAAGCAGGGGTGCTAATCAGGGAGTGACTAGAGTAAATGCAGGTGAATCGGGAGAGAGCCATAGTGCCCAGTAGAGGAGAAACCTGCTTTGAGAGCTTCTGGGAAGACCTGTAGATTCCCTGTGTGTGACTAGTGAAGGGAAAGAACTGAGGATGACTTGAATGCTTTGAAGGAGAGAAGAATCCTGTGTGGGGAAGAAGGAAGGATGGTGAGTTCTGTTAGGGGCATGTTGGGTTGAAAAAAAAAAAATCTGTGGAATAGTTGGTGGGTGTTGGCCTATGAATCTCAGGACATAGAGTTCTGGAACCCAAGAAGGTATTCCAGGTTGGAAATGGGGATGTAGAGGTTCATTGGGGATCAGGTAGAAATGAAAACTGTAAGCTGTCAGTCCTTTTGAGTATATAGGAAACAAGATGGTGGCCCCTAATGGAACCCTCTGAAATGATGATGCTTAAGGCACCAGGAGCAGGGAAGCTGTGCAAGGGATGGAGGGTGGTAAAACATGCTCTTGCTTAAGTTCAAAGGTATAGAATTGTATGAAGTCAAGTCTGCCCCTCCCCTTTCTTTCCTCATACCCTCCCCAGGAGTAGCTGCAGAAAACATTTTGTCCTGTATTCTTCTAGCAGGTTTGTGTATCTAAGCCTAAATACATATGCATCTCACTTTTTACCCAGATGCATTTGGCTTCTAGAACATCCCCTTCGAAGATAAACGTCTATGATTTGTGTAGAAAAACACCTAAAGAGATCCCATAAAAAGACATATAGTGTTGGGACTGAGTTCAGATTTAATAACTCTTGATGAAAGTACAGAATTTAAAAATGATTATTCAAAACAGTAACGGTTAGGTTATTTGGTGTCTGTGCATCTTTACTGAACACATGTAGACACAGGGTGGAGAGTCTAGCCTTCTCCCTGGTTCCTTCCTCCCTGCTGCTAGTCTCGTGGTGTACAGCTCTTCACTGAGGTTGCCAGGCAAGCCTGGTCTCCTGGCTGCACTGAACCGAAGCTGGCTGGTGCAGCAGGACTCCAGAAGCAGCAAGGTCCTCTGAGAATAGGCTCCAGGTTTGCCTGCCTCAAGCCACAGGTATCCCCTGTAAGAGGGTTTTCCAAAGTCGTCCTACCTGGCTGGATAAGACTGCCATTCATCGTCTGGGTGACCTTGTATAGGTGACTTTACCTCTCTGGCCTTTAGTTCCCATCTGTAACAGGAGGACCTGGACTAAGATGATGTCCGGCAGGAATATTTCAGGATACCTGGCCCATGTACCTGCGAGGGGTTAGATTGAGGGAAGGTAGAACATGAAGGTCTGTTGAAAAGAGACTTCATGCTCTAGGACTCGCCCTCAATAAATCATAAACTGAGCTGCTGTCTTAGCCATCTTTTCTACCTTCTAGGGAAGTGGTGTGGTAATTTGTGTTTTGGGAAGGGCTGCCCCTTTAAATTACAAAACAAAAAGTTGAGAAATGAAAACAGCAGAAAGTGCTTTGAAGTGTATCACTTTTTGGTAAATGGTTTGTTCCATCAATGTCACAGGCACCAGTGAGGGCCAATGGCATAACAAGTTTGTAAATTTAATTAGGGCTTCTGAGTTTCTAAAACACCACCTCAGTGGAAAACCATACCGTTTCCCTCCCCCACCCAAATCCCTCTGTAGCCTTCAGATGACTTTTTTTCCTTGTTTGTAGAAATCTTTTCTGGGACTACCAGCGGTAAGTTGAATTCTAACCTTGTAGGACTGAGTTAAGCTGGTTGGATAATCTTTTCAGAGATTTTGTTAGAAATACGTTTTTGTTTTTTTTAACAGAAAATACTTTATGATGAATGAAACACATTTTTAAAGCACTTTCCATCAGCATTTTTTAAATACCTCACCTTTTTGGGGGTGATCCTGAGGGGATTGCTGCTCTTAAAACTTTTAAAGACACCTGGAAGTAGGTCACTTTGTAGAAATTCTAATTTCTGCATCCTGGCAGGAGCTTCAACTTCCTTCTGCTGAGAAAGACCTGCAAATTCCAGGCCAGAAACTCTGTCCTGACGGGAGGTGTTGAATTGCCGTCTCTCCCGGAGCTCCCTGTTTCAGGGTACCTAGCAGGATTAATTGAAAGTTCTGTATTAAACGCGAATGTGTCCCCAGCACACTGAAGGATTTAAGGAAGTATAGGAGTCCTGCCGGAAACTCTTCCTGGGGCTCAGATTCAGACAGGCTGGGCATGTGCAGTAGGAAGGAGGTGGAGTGGGTTGGGGTTGAGGCAAACTGTGTGCATCTATTACATGCTGTCCTCGGTGTGACAGGGAGCTTCAAGAATTTATAACGCACATACTCTCAGTAGACCCTTGTTGGTATCTTCATTCGGTTGGAATACCAGCAGTGCTCCCAAGCAGTGCTCTATCTCCCTGAAGAATAAATTTCTCTTCCTCTTGGGTCTCTTGAGGGCCATTTCTGGGTTTATCTGCTACTATCCTACATGTATATAATTCATGGAGAGCATCTTCTGGAAGCTTCTATTTTCCTCTTAAGTCGGTTTCTGGATGGGAGAGTGAAAAATGCATGTCACAAGGGCCTGAGTTCTCATGACTGTGTGCCCCTTGTCTGCTTCCTCACTGTAGACCCCCAAGACTCTGGATGAGAAGGTGATACCATCTGACTGGAAAGTTGAGCGCCTACTGTGTGCTCAGCCCTAAGTAAGACCTTTGTGGGAGCAGTGAAAGGGCAGAGTGTACTGTGTTGACCAGAGGGATTAAGCTGGCTGCATGGGAAGCAGGTTCTCTTCCTTGCACACTGAGCTCTGACTTTACATTGTGTCCTTCCCATGGTGCCCATCAGAAAAGGATCTTCCCCTCTAAGAAGACTTTCGGAGATTTTCTGGATCTGGCGCTAATATTCTAGAACTCTTAAATTCTTATTCCCAGTGTGTCCAGATAAATATTTGTGTAGTTAATCACCTAGAATCTTTAGACCCGTAGAGGTCAACCACTCCACACCCCTGATGTTAGCCAGGTACTTACCCCAATGGAAGAAGGCCAAGATTTCTAAGCCCTTGGAATACTCACATTGTTAGAAGGTGGTTCTGCTCTCAGTAATGGAGGGTTTTTTCCAGAATCCCACCCACTAACTCTGCTTCTGCCCTCCAGTTGAGAGAGTGCCTATTCTACATGACAGCCTGTCAAATGTTAACCCTCCCAAAGCCTCTCTGAGCTATGTCCCCATCCCCTGGGCTATTGCTCATTTAACAGACTATTATCCTCTCCCTCCTATGAGTACTTGCTAGTTTGTCAATGACCTTAAAGTGTAGTGCTGAGGGCTACATGCTGTTACCTTGATGGATTAGAACAAGCAAGATAAAACTTAATATAAAAGTGAAATGCTTCATTCAAGTTAAAACAGTAATGCAATTACCAAATTCCCATGGTCTGGCCAGAAGTCTGAGGAACTGATGGGCTTTTAGTTTAGCTTATACTGAACTGAGTAGGTAATTTATCAGGAGTTTCTGTGACCGTTTCCCATTCTTGAGAAACCTTTTCCTAGCCTGTCTTAATAGCACTCGTCTCCACTGTGTTTTCTTATAGCTAGAATGGATGCCATGATTTGATGTGGTAAATCGGCATACTCGGTTTTGTGGGTGAAGGTGAACCTAAGTGTCCCTCATCGCTAGCTGTTAAACCCAGACTACGGTTTAAGTTCTTGGCCCAGCTCTGTCGTTAGGTTGGAAAGGTCTGGCGAGGCATGGCAGACGTGTAAAACTGAAACCCTTCGTTCTATAGCTCTCCCACCTTATACCTTGGTTTTGGGGACCAAGCACAAACCCCAAATCCCTCATCAAAACCCTTTCATCTCCCATCAGGCCCATGAAGAGACTGCTCTGTTGTTCGGGAGATGGGTGTGGTGGGGGGTCTGACTGCTCACCAGTGTCAGCTGGTCGTCCTCTGGCCATCTGTGGCATTGTTGAACTTAGGCATGATGAGAAGGTTTGGTTTGGCCAAGGAGATGTGAGTGGAAGTCATTTGTGACCTTTCAGGTGCAACAAACTCTGCCAAGCTTTGTCTTCTCCCCACTATGGGCACCTGGACTGCTCCAGGTGTAGGAGTTGCTCCATTAGCCTGAATCCAGATGGGCTGATGCAGAGCAGAATCCCCAGCCACCTGGTGATGAACTCAGAGCAAGAAGCAGCTGTTTCTTGTATGCCAGTGAGATTCTGGGTGGTTTTGGACCATGGCAGAATGTAGTCTATCCTCATTGATGGGTGCATTTGATTATCAGGCTTCTGAGGTTAGCTTCCTAAAAGGTAGCTGGAATTACTTGGTGGAATTGGAGCAAATGAAGTCCCATGGGTCCTGGAAACAGATTTCCCATGGAGAAATTATCCTTTATTTAAAGAAGAAATTGTATGTGGACTTTATCTTTTTCCTTAGGCTTCCAATCCCTTGTCACTGCCTTTTTATGACCTTTAAAGAGCTGTGGTAGAGGAGAATGGGCTGGCTCCAGCTCTTGGAGGCTGACTGACCTTGTTTCTTGGCTCTGTGTTAGTTTCTGACTATGCTTGACCTCGGCCTTTACCTACTGTGGTTAAAAAAAAAAAAAAAAAACAAAAAAAAAAAACAAAAAACTTGCCCATAAAAAGGTCTAGTCTCATCAGGCTAACAGTGATTTAGGGTAGGAACTGGCCACACCTCAGGGTGGGGTGTGGCGCTGCCAGAAGGATAACAGTTGTAATATGGGGTGGGGGCCATGCCCAGAAAGGCTGGAGACTAGGATCAGCCTGGTAAGCATTTGTCTGGAAGTTTTCTTTACTCCCCTTCTAGCACACTCCACACTTCAGACAATAGGCATGTAGGTTCTCCCCCCTCACCCCTCCCATGCCACTAACCTGTTCTCAGATACCAGCATGGTGTACTAGGATGCAATTCTGGCACCATCTACCTGGAGTTAGCCTCAGATCCCACAAGTAAGGGCTCAGTCCTCCAAGACTGCCCCCCATTTCAGACCCTAATCACAAGTCTCAGGTTGTCACCTGAACTTCTAACTGGTTATTAGTTGGGGTTCCCATGACCCCCTCTTTGGGTTTGATAATTTGCTAGAAGGTATCACAGAACTTAGTGGAGCATTCACTGGTTTGTTACAAAGGATCTAATAAAGGGTACAGATAAACAGCTAGATGATTACATTCTGGAGGGGTCCTGAGCACAGGAGCTTCTGTCCTCACAGTTGAGCTTCACGTGGATGTGTTCATCAGCCTGGATGCTCTTTGAACCCTGTGCTTTATGGATTTTTATGGAGGCTTCATCATGTAGGTGTAACTCCATTTCCAGTCCCCACTTCCCACTCTGGAGAATGGAAGATGGGGCGAAAGTTCCAAGCTTCTAATCATGGCTTAATCTTTTTATGCACCAGCTCCCGTCCAGGATCCCATCAAGAAGCCTCTCATTAGTTAGCAAAATCTTTTTTTTTTTGTTAATCACCCAAGAAATTCAAGGGATTTGGGACCTGTGTCAGACACTGCTATGGAATCTGAGTTTTAGGAGCTTTGTGTCAGGAACCAGGGTCAAAGACCAAATATTAGGTACTAGGGGCAGAAACCAATGTATATCTTTATTACTGCAGAGAAGTCCATCATACTTAATGAGCCCCAATAAAAACCCTGAAAGCTGAGGCATGGGTGAGCTTCCCTGGGTGGTCAGGACGTGTTACACGCTGATACCGGCAATGTGGCACAGTTGGTGGCTCTCCGAACTCTGCCTGTGTCTCTTCCTTTGGCTGATCTATGCGTCCTTCCCCTGTAAGAAACTAGCAGTGAGGATCACAGCTTTCAGTGAGTTCTGTTAGAGAGTTCCTGAACCCGCGGACCCCTGAGCTCAGGACTGCTGTCAGAAGTGAGGGTGGTTAAGTGGACTGTGTGCCCACTAGTTGGATAGTTGGCCCTCACTCTTAGCATCACCCCCTCCCCCTTCATGACTCTTGAGCTCATTAGATCCTCTTCCTACTTCTCTGCTGAACGGAAAGAAATGGTTTCCATTCCTTTGAAGACAGTTTGATCATAAATGCAGGAGAGGAAGGACTGAGAAGAATTTGTGAGCTTAGGATTTCCATCCTATAATGGGTGTGCGAACAGACAACCCTTCTATTTCCAGTCAAAAATTCCTGTGCATGGAGGCATCCCTTTGGTTTTCTTCTGTTCACCCACTTTGCCCCGTGTTTGGGAAAAGTTGCTCTTTTAGTTTTAAAGAGATCGTATGTGGTGTTTGCTTGCTATTGCACCATACGCAAAATGGTGTTTCCCAAAATGGTAACTAACAAAGATAGCCTGGAGCGAGCAGCATAGAGTCATTTTAAATCTTCTGTCTAGACCCAAACATGAAATTCTTGGATCTCTTCCAGTTATAGTGAGTTTAAAGAATGACCTAAATGTCACACGTAGCAAATGATAGAAGTGTGAAATTATACATCCAATTTATGTTGATGCTTCTTTGTTAATAGTTAAGCTGATTAGTTTTTAGGGTTCCCCGCCCTGAAAGGTGGTTAGAACTTTAAAAAAAAAATGGAACTTGCTGAATTATGCTTTTCTAATGGAGAAGCTGAAGAATTCATGCTGATTAACTACAGTGTTTAGTAGATGAATTAAACTTGTTTGTATAATACATAGATGTAAGCAGTTGAAGGAGCTGTGAAGAGAACGGGGACAAGTCGTGGTGGGGGGTGAGTGGTGGATGTGAGGAGCAGTGTGCCTTCTGCAGGGTCCCTCACTTGCCTTGGAACTGCTGGCTGTGTCTTAGGAACTTGAACAGGTGGGACTGGTGTGGTTCCTCCCTTAAATTCGAGGCCCTTGTTCCTGATGGTGCCTGTAGAGCAACGCACCGGGCCGTGTGGTTTCAGAAAAGCCTGGCATCACTGTTCCCAAGGAGCTTCCCCACTCACCTTATGTTTTCTGCACGGACAGCCTGTGACTTGGTTGTACCCAGATCAGGACCGTGAAGGAAACCAATGCTAAAGATGCCAGTAACTCGAAAGCCAAGAGCCTTGCTTATGGGTTTATTTAGAATTTCTTAGTCATCAGAACAAAAGTAAATTTGGAAATCCTACATTTTGGTGTTCACAGATCCCTTTGGGGGAACCTAGGGCAGGAGCCTGTAATCTGCTAGGGGCTCAGACTAAGGGATTTTTTTTTTTCCTGGCTCCAGTTGAGCCTCCTTTTCTAGTATGTGTCCCCTTACTGTACACCATGAGAAGTGAGGAAAGACTCCTGGCTAGAACTGTGATCCCTCTTATGCTGTGTACCCTTAGAACTAGCACTGTCTCCAGGAAGAGTAACGAGATGACAGGAGCACAGCGATGCTGAGGCTGGCCCATGGACCTAAATATCTCCAGTGCTCTGGCCTGCCCCAAGTGCTGCTGAAAATTCCTCAAACCAGCTAAACGCTTTTACATTAGTCTAGACCAGTTGCTTGGGCAGGGTTACTAGGAATTTATTAGCATGCATTAACTTGTTTGTTGGTGGAGAACAGGGTCCTGGGAAAATGGAAACGAGTGGTACCTGTTGAGGGTGAGAGTTGTGGGTCCACCCTGAGTGGCCCTTGTCAAGGGGATGGTGGCACAAGGCCCCCTGCCCAGGAGACCCTGGACCTTACTGCTCAGAATGGACCTCCCAGGCCTATGAATGTTTGTCTCCAAGGGAGAAAGGCTGGGTTCTCATACCCAATACATCAAACACATCAAAACAAATACAGGGAAATCTTGATCCTACTTCCTGGTAGTTCAGAGGAATAGGTTCTTTTTGCAGGTAGCTGAGGATTTAACTAGGTAAGCACCAAAGTGTTTCATAAATGACTTTTGGAGGATCAAATAGAGGTTAGTGAGCATAATTCCACTTTAATTTCTTAGACTCAGGAGTCACCAAAAAACTAGTATTTCAGTGTGGTCTAGCATGGGATTCTGTCAGGGTCCAATGATATTGGCTGGGCCTTTTTTCCCTTTTTTTTAAATGGAACCAGAGTAGTGTAGCACTCTATCCTTGGACCATTCTTTACTTTCCTCTTTGCTGAACTGCCCCCTGCTACAGACTGTGTTTCTCTTTGAGGCAGCGTGGCTCCTGCTGGGTGCCTCCCCCCATCCCTCCTTGTGAGTGTATTTCCCCTCTTCCCCCACAGCTCCTGGCCATGATCACTTTGTTTTCTGGGTGGGAAAGATGGCAGGAAGGCCGAATACCCTGCTCTCTGTTGTGGGGATTGAAATGACAGTCCTTCAGCTTCATTATGGAAAACCTTGCTTTTAACAGTTATGTATTACTAAGTCATATTTAGAAAGGTGCCTTTGTTCTTCCTGTCTCCAGGGGTAACTTATAAACTAATTGACAGAGCTGCCATAGACCTTGGACAGTAATCTATTCAACTTCTTCATTTCTAGCTGAGAAAACGGAGACCCAGATAGAGATGGATGGACAGAACAGGGCCTTGTCTGTGCTCCTTGTGTCCTTATTAGTTGAGGTCATTCCGTTATGCCAGGGCTGCTCTGAAGTTGGGGTCTCTTAGTCATCTTGGTGTCCCTGGTGCCTTGCATAGTGCTTTATACAGCAGGTGGTGAAATGATGTTTCTTGAAAACATCAACAGTGTGGATTTTCCCTTTTGGTAGATGGGACTGAGAATCCTCCATATTGGTGGTGTCTATACCTGCAAAAGCTTTTTTTTTTTTTTATGTTAACCACCATACATTACATCATTAGTTTTTGATAGTGTTCCATGTTTCATTATTTGCGTATTGCAAAAGCTTTTGATTGATGAACTGGCCTTATGGCCACTGTGCTTTTTTTCGTCACTTGAAACTTGTTTGTTTCCCTGAGTTAGCTCCTTCAAAAATATTGGAGCCCTCATAATGTCAACAGCATCTTCCAAGAGGCTATGGGAGACATAAAGGTAAGAATTAGCCTTCTTCCCAAAGGATTTTATGTATTTGGGCAGATAAGCTGTTGATACCAATCACTATAATATGAGAGCTTCTGAAAGGGCCTCTGAATATTTTGGCAATTAAAGATGGAGAGATCATGATGGAGTTGGTTGGTTAGATGTTTCATGGAACTAACAGTAAAATACTGAATACCTACTATGTGCCAGGCACTGTCCTGGGGTCTGAGGCCATTGGCTCCTTTGATCTTTGCTATAATTCAAGGTGTAGGAGGTTGTCTCCTTATTTACATTAGAACTGAAATGAGGATACTACTTTCCCAAAGAGCCACTAAGTGGCAAGTTGGGAATTGAACTCTGATGTCTGGGGCTCTATTTTGTGCCCTACTTACTCTGGCTGTATTTGGAACTGCATTGCGCTCACGTGCCCACGCTGGCTTTCTGGAACTCAATTTTGTTCAGCCTTGGAGTATGATTTAGATTTGATCACATGGAAAAAGGGCCGAAGGCCTTCTAAGTAGGGGTGGGGAGAAGTCAGCCCAAAAGCCTAGCTGGTGTTTGTGTTTCACTTGCTAATATTATAGTCCCGACCTCATCTGATTCTTTCTCACGGATTTGCATAGATACAAAAATTAAGAAACCGAGTCGTCCTTTCAGAGTCTGAAGGCAGGTAGACAGTAATGTGGGTATAAGGCTTTCTCGGCCCCTGAATTTGGTGTTCCAGTCAAAATGGTTACTCTACTAAAATGGCAAGAATGCAGGAAGTCTTCTCCATGGACGTGCTCTGTGACCTTGGCAGCATCACCTGAGTTAAAAATGCCATCCTCTGTGAAGTTCCTGAATTAGTGGATCTTGTAAGCTCACGGGGCTCCAAAGGTCTACCCCTGAGAGGCTGTGTGATGCCGTGGAAAAATCTTTCAATGTGGACTCAGATCTACTGCTTTCAAGCTGAGTGACTCTGGGCAAGTTACTTCACTTCTTGATTTCTCACCCATCAAATGGGATAACGAGCGTTATCTGTCTCATGGGGTTTTTTGTGGGGATGTAAAGACCTGAAAGGCTCTCTGTAAATTCTAGCATAACTATAAAACTCTGACTGCTTATAACTCGTGCAGATGGTGCACCTAGCACCATGCAGCATGTCCTTCCAAGTTCACAGACAAGGTGTCCAAGTGATTAAATAGCAGTTTCTAACACTCTGACAAAATCAAGACATTCAGAGGCTTGCTTTGACAATAGTGAGACTGAAAGTACAAGGAATCTCCATTATCTTTAACATCCCCACTTGGGGAATTTTCTGTTTCTTCCTTAAACCTAAGTCAGCAAGCAGTTCAAATATAGACATTCTCTACTAGGTGACAATGATTGATCCAAATTTAATGGTTAATACTGTCAAGCGCAGGGAAGTGGCTTTGGGCCGCCTGGAATCCCTTTACCTGGTGGGTGCCAGGCTGTTGAGAGAAAGGTGTGTGTGTGACGCAGATAGAGTGAGGTCAACTTTAAAGTTTTTGACTCTGGCAGAGTTGATCATAACTCTTGGTTGGTTGGATTATCTGTTATCCTTTCATCATTACACAGCTGATCCTGAGCTTCCCCTATACTTTGTAGGTTATCTTCTGGACCCACCTATCAACTAGTGTGCCTTGAAAAAAATCTCAGCAGGCTTTCCTGCAAGGAGGGAAGTGAAATTGGGAGGAAGCATGGCCGTTTTGATCTCCCCGTGGAGTAGAAGGATGAGACTTGGTAGATTGTTTGAGGAAAATGGGGCAGAATTTTGCTGAAAATTTGGTCATGAGGAATAAAGACTGTTGTTCTCTTTTGTCTAACATGGCACGTAGATGGAAAGGAAAGGGGAGGGCACTGTTGTCTTGGAGGAATGTATATCTTACTCTCAGGCGAGCAATTCAAAACAGCCTTCAGAACTTAATTCCAAAGCTCCGGGTCTGTCTCTAAGTGACTTATCTCCTGCAAAGAAGTCTGGGAGTGCACTGCTGTAGGCATTGATGAATGGATTCAAGCCATCGAGGGAGACAAGGGAGACCTTAAGGTGGTTGAGGAATAGTCTTTACTCAGTTTACGGTTGACATGTGAGACAAAACTCAGGAAGAGGGCAATAGGAGGTGCCTCTGGAGCACCTTGCAGGGTGCCGTTCCCCTTACCAGTGGTGGGATTGTCTCCATCTTGACTTGTGTAGCCCACGCAGCAGCTCCAGGCACGGGACAGGAGGACCCTGGGCTAAAGCGAACGGAGCCTGTGTGTAGGAAAGTCTGAAGACCAGGGAAGCTGCTGCATTTAGTTATCCCCGAATCCGTTTTAAGTTTTTATTAAAATTCCAGTTAACCTACAGTGTGATATTAGTTGCATGTGTACAATAGTGGGAATCAGTTTTTACTTTGCTGATACCTTTTGTCTCTGCAGCTCAAATCCTCTTTACAATAACAAATTTCTTAGGTAATGAATTGACATATCTCAGAATTCAAGAGAGTAAAATAATTGTAATAGGTTTCCCTTCTACCTTTATCTCCAATCAGGCATTTATGTTCTCTGGAAGCAACTGGTATTACCCACTTCTTGTGGATTTAGATTTTATATATAGATAAAATATATATACATCATATAGCTCTATTTTCTATATTACTCATGAAATATGGATTAGGTAGGTCTACATATAGATATTTATATGTATACAATTGCATGTATATATCTCCCTTACTTCATCCTTGAAAATTTTTTCCTTTTTTCCCCCCAAATTTGAGATATAATTGACATACAACACTTGACATGACAGTTGAATGTGTAAAAAATGATTTGATGTGCTAAACTACCATAGTAGTTAACACCTCCATCACTTCACATAGTTGTTTTATGTGGTGAGGCCATTTAAGATCTATTCCCTTGGCAGCTTTCAAGTATATAATACGGTATTAACTATAATCACCATGTCGTACGTTGGATCCCCAGAAAGGATTCGTTTTCTAACTAGAAGCTGGTACCCTTTGCCCAGCATCTCCCTGTTTCTTCCCACCTCCAGCCCCTGGAAACCACTGTTTTTTGAATTTTGCATTTTTTTAGATTCCACATATAAATGATACAGTATATGTCACTTCAGATTATGCCACCAGGGTCCATCCATATGTTGCAAATGGCACAATTTCCTTCTTAAAGCTGAATATTCCATTGTGTGTATATACCACGTCGTCTTTATCCAGTCCTCCCTTGAGGGACACATAGGTTGTTTCCATATCTTGGTCATGGTGAATAATGCTGCAGTGAACACGGGAGAGTACAAATAACTCTTTGGGATCCTGATTTCATTTCTTTGGGATATATACCCAGAGGCGGGAATGCTGGATCCTATGGTAGTCCTACTTTTAATTTGAGGAACCTGAATACTTCTTGCTATAATGGCTGTACCAGTTTACCTTGCCCCCACCAGTGCACAGGAAAACCCTTTTCTCCACGTCTTGAACACTTCTCTTTTTGATAATAGCCTTTCCTTCTAATGGATGTGAGGCAGTATCGCATTGTGGTTTTGATTTGCATTTCCCTGATGATGAATGGTAACTTTTTCATGTACCTGTTGGCTATCTGGATGTCATCTTTGGAAAAGCATCTATTCCCTTCTCTGCCCATTTTTAAGTTGGATTGTGGACCCTTTTTTTTTTTTTTTTTTCTTTCGAGCTGTATGAATTCCTCTTATTTTGGATATTGACCCCTTAACTGATGTTTTATAAAAACTTTGTCCCATTTCATAGGTTGCCTTTTCATTTTGTTGCTTAAGTTGTATGAAAGCTTTTTAGTTTGATGTAGCCCTGCTTTCATTGCTTGTGTTTTCGGTGTCCCATCCAAAAATTGCTGCCAAGACAAATGTCAAGGGATTTGCCTTTTAGGTTTTCTACCGGGTGTTTTATAGTTGCAAGTCTTTGAAGTCTTGAATGCATTGCGAGTTACATTTTGTGAGTGATGTAATAGAGGTCCATTTCATTCTTTGTTTTCTAGTTATCTAGTCTTCCCAATATAATTGAACATCCTATGCTTTACCTACTGACTTTTTGCTCCTTGGTCAAGTATCAGTTGGCTGTACATTCAAGGGTTTATTTCCGGACTCTCAATTCTATTTATTGATGGGTTTGTTTTATGCCAATACTATAGTGTTTTGATTCCTGTAGCAGCATTTCTTGTAAGGCAGGTCTAGTGGTGATGAACTCTGTTTCTCTTTGTCGGGGAACATCTTTCTTCATTTCTGAAGGATAACTTTGCTGAATAAAGTATTTTTGGTTGACAGTTTTTTTGTTTGAGCACTTTGAAATCTATCCTCCCACTCTTTTCTGGCTTGTAAGGTTTCTGCTGAGAAATCCTTTGATAGCATTATGGGAATTTCCTTGTAAAGTGATAAGCTTCTTTTCTCTTGCAGCTTTTAATAGTTTTTGTCTTTGATTTTGACAGTTTTATTACAGTGTGTATTGGAGAAGATCTCTTTAGATTGAATGTGGGAAACTGAGTTTCATGAACGTTGATGTTCAGATCACTTCCCAGATTTGGAAGTTTTCGGCCATGATTGCTTTAAATAAACTTTTTGCCCCTTCATCCTCTCCTCTGCTTCTGGGACTTCAGTATTTCAGACTACTTCTCTTGATGGTATCCAGTTCACATAGGCTTTCTTCACTCTTTCGTTCTTTGTTCTCCTCTGACTGGACAATTTTAAAGGTTCATTTTTTTTTTACTTCTGATTATTTCTTCTGCTTAATCCACTCTGATGCTCATGCTCTCTATTGCATTTATCTCATTTTATTCTTCAGCTCCGGAATTCTTTTTGGTTCTTTAGGATTTCTGGCTCTTAAACTTTTCATTTTTGTGTATTGATTTCCTGATGTCACTGCTTTGACTGTTTTTGGAGCTCTCTGAGCATTCTTGAAACCGTTATTTTGAATTCTTTATTAGGTAAACTATACATTCATGTCTTTGGGTTGGTTACTGGAAGATTATCTTTTGCTGATGTCATGTCCCTCCCACCCCCAATTACTGGAAATGTAAGTTGCTGTCTTTGCATTTGAAGTCGCAGTCCCCTCCTCCTGTCTTTACGGACTTCCAGAAATGAATACCTTCTATCAGCCCTGCCAGGGATTGAGGCTTTTTCAGACCTATGGATACACATGTGCTGTATTTTTCTCTTGTGGCAGAATTCTTCAGCTTGTACACCTTCCCTCCTACCTGCAATACACCAGGATGGGGTGGACAGCTTCCTTTTTGCTTTCCCAGGGGTGGTGCTAGAGCTCAAGTTTGTGGTCTGTCTCTGGCTTGCAGATTCTGGCTGGTTCACTGAGTGTGCTCACTAGCCATCTGCTAGAGCTTTGCTCCTGCTCCTGTTAGGAGTGCACACGGAGCTAGCCATGGGTTGGAGGTGGGGGCTGTATGGGCCAGGATAGTGAAGTGCTGGGGGTGCTTATGGGCCAGGTGGGATCCACAGGTGGTGTCCCCAGCAACTTGTGGTTGGGCTTCTTAGGGTCTGTGTTCCTTTAATGCCCGCTGAGTAATGCTGTCTGCAGCTCTTCCAGCCTCCTCTTGTTCCCAGTTATGTAGCTCATGACATAGGACCCTAGGTGGGGTAGGGGAAAAATGAGCCTCATTGGCATTGTCCTGCACAGCTTAGGGAGCCTGGCATGCCCTCCCAGGCTCTCAATTTCTTCTTTCCCACAAGAGAAATCATGAACTGAGAGGGTCTCTTGGCTTGAGCTGTGACCCCTTAGGCAAGGGTGGTAAAGTCAAACTGTTTCTTTTACCCTCTTACCCTCTCCAGTGTGTCCAAATTCCTTTTTTTTTTTTTTTCTCCTCCAATGGTGTTGGAACTTCTCCACTAGACCCCTGGACTTCCACAAAAGCACTCATCTGTGGGTAATAGTCTAACTCTGTGTTCTTCAGGGACTTCCGGACTGTAGCCATGAGGGGCTGCAGCTAGTTCACAGGCTAGAGTCCCCAGACAGGACCAAGCTCTGTGGGCCTGCTCTCCAATGTGTGGGTGGATGAGACCACTCCCAGGTCCCTTGCTGTATGCTGCTAGGTCCCATAGTTCCCCCGAAGGCCCTTTTGTCCATGGATGGATGCCACGCTGGGGAAGTGTCGGGGGAGCTGGGGGTGTGGGGATATGACAGATGGCTTATTTGCTGGTCTTATTTACCTCAGTCTTTTTTTTTTTTCTATGCCCCTCCCCCCATCTTCTGTACTTGGCAGCATGCTAAACACTCTTCTATAACTTGAGCATTTCCTTTTGTTTAAAGAATTTGTTTTTATGATTGTGGCAGTGGTCCTTAAATCCTGTGTGTGGAATCACCTGGAGAGCTGGTAGAGGACACACAGACTCTGGCTTCTTGAGTCAGGACAGGGCCTGGGCCTTTTGACAACCTTGTCCAGTGATTCTGATAAGGCCCAGAGTGGAGAGCCGCTGCTATGTATGTACCCAGCCCTTGCTGATGGAAGGTTTTGGAAGAATTTTGGAGCTGGAGTGTCCCACACCAGGGCAGTGGTGGGGAGGGCTGGAGTTACGGGTTAGTGTAGCTTTCCTTGGTTCTTTGTTCTGAGGAGCAGAGCAAGTCTCAGCATTCCTTGGCAGTTTTTACGGTTGTGTTTGCACCTGCCTTTCTTTCTGGCTCGTGGGTCTCGGGTCCCCAGCATGTGCATTCTGTGTCTCTTGCCTCTTTCTCTCTCTCCTTTCCGTGCTGCAGTCTGCCTTTCTAAGCAGCATCGGTCCCACTGTCCGCGCAGGCACGCCCCGGGTAGTATTCAGAGGGAATTGTTGCATTTCCCCAAATGGGCTCTTGTGTGTGGCTTGTAGGAAGTAGAAAATAGAAAAAGGAAGAAACTATCATCTAAGGAGTATGTGAAACTTGGGGAATGTGCCCAAAGGCAGAAGTGTCCGCACTTAAGCGGAGCCCTTTGTCCGTCCTTCCAAGTGACCCGTCCAGGTTGATGGCTGGGTGTGTCTGTGGCAAGTTAGTGTTGCTCAGCCCGTCCCTGCAGCTCTGAGGGGCTCCTGGCCTTGAGCGGACACTGGAGACGTCGCCTGCGTGGAGTGTGGAGGAGACATGGTGCTTTTTGGTCATCAGGGGGTTTTAGAGTTAGGGTCTCAGAAGTCCTCTGGATCTTTGAAGTTGCCTTTTTCACTAAATGGATCTCTTTTGTATCTGATAGGCAATACAGTATTATTGTATTTACCCCCAAAGGTATTTACAGAATTTACTTGCCTTTCAGGTTTCTGCTGAGGTACTTAGTTTCTGAATTTCATGCCCCTGTTTTTTTTTTTTTTTTTTTTTTTAAACATTGGAGCTTAAACTAGTGCTTATTTGCTCCTGCCATTTGCTTGATGACAGTCACCCTAATTGTTTACTAGGCAGACTCAGAGCAGGCCGCCCTAGTCCCAAGAACAAAGATGGTAGAGAAAGGGGGCGGGTGGAGCTTGGCATAGAAGAGCATCTTACTGGGTACAGTAAAATGACGGTTAATACTAATTTTCTTCCCCAGACTATGGCAGACCGCTACTGACCAGGCTTGTTAGTCTCAGGAAGAGTTTGTTACCATTCTTGACATGGAACCATTGTGATGTAAGTCCTATCACGGTACCTGACATAGATACTAACTTCATACTCCATCCTTAAAATTATGGAAGAAGGGAAGGTTATCTTTTACATAATGGGAGACTCGGGCCAGAGGTTCAGTAACTTGGATAAAGCTCACACTGCTAGGAAGCAGCAGAACCAGGATTTGAGCCTCAGGATACATAATCACTACTCTGTTTCTGCAAGCATGTTCTGAGGTTCTGTGTCCTTAAATTTCTGGAAGATCCTTAAGGACCACGATGGACACTACAGAGAATGGATGGTGCTTTGAGGGGTAATATTCAGTCCTTGATTTTGTTCTTGAAGTGTAGAGAGGATGTATTGGTGTGCTTGGGAAGGGGAGAAAATAGATGTGGCATGTTTTGCCAGTGCCCACTGTGGAAGCAGGCGCCCCTTTCCATCAGGAATTCTGCAAGTTCTTTGTGGAGGGAAATGGTGATGGTGGGGAAAATTGCAGGTACAAAAGCTAGAAATGTTCTCTTCACAAAAAGTTGAGCACAGATCTGATTGTGGACCGTGGTTGGTTTGGTATTCAGCCTGCTATAATTAGAGTGATTTATAGTTCATGCAGAGAGTATGCTTGGAAGTCCAGCACTGCTGCAAATTATAGAGGGGAAGGCTTTTCTCTGCTGTTCTGAAACTTGTGAAATGTCACATTATCACCTCCTGTCACAGTGACAAATAAGCTTTTGCCCTGATCTCTGTATCCAGTTAAATGCTTTCAAACTGCCTGTTGCCCCTTAGGTTTTCAAGCTACAAATGCTTTTAAAGCACTGCTCAGCCTACCTTGCTATCAAAGAATAATAATTATGATTTAGCTCCAGGGAGTACAGAGCATTAGGCTAAGTGCCATGGCCAGTGTCAGAAAGACTTGTTTAGTGGGTGTTTGTAGGAAGTGGCAGGTGGGCAGGGGGCTCAGTACCTATTACTGCTCTATTGACTCTGATTGTAGATATGGTTTAAGACTACTTTCCATAAGGCTTTGGCTGCCTTACAGTCCTACTGACATGTTCAAAGATTCCTGTTATGAATTGTGCTTGAATAGAGTGAAATATAGCTAAGGCCTGGAATGCTAGGTGGGGAGTTAATCCATGAAATGTTGGAGCATGAAAAGACAGATTTTTATTTATTTAAATTTAGTCGACATATAGTGTATTATTAGTTTCAGGGATAGAATTTAGTGATTCATCAGTTGCATATAACACCCAGTGCTCGTTATATCAAGTGCCCTCCTTAATGCCCACCACCTAATTACCCCATCTCCCCCCACCCCCACCCCCCCCTCCAGCAACCCTCCATTTGTTTCCTAGAGTTTGGAATCTCTTACGGTTTGCCTCCCTCTGTTTTTATCTTATTTTTTTTCCTTCTCTTCCCCTATGTACATTTGTTTTGCTTCTTAAATTCCACATGAATGAAATCATGTTTGTCTTTGACTTACTTGCTTAGCATAATACCCTCTAGTTTCATCCAAGTCATTGTAAGTGGCAAGATTTCATCTTTTTGATGGCTGAGTAATATTCCATTGTGTGTGCATGCATTTATATATACCTATACAAACACACACATACCACATCTTCTCTATCCATCTGTTGATGGACATCTGGGCTCTTTATATAGTTTGGCTATTGTGGATATTGTTGTAAACATTGGGGTGCATGTGCCCCTTTGGATCACTATTTTTGTATCCTTCGGATAAATACCTACTAGTGCAATTGCTGGGTCATAGGGTAGCTCTGTATTTAACTTTTTGAGGAACCTCCATACTATTTTCCAGAGTGGCTGCACCAGTTTACGTTCCCAACAATGTAGGAGGGTTCCCCTTTCTCTGCATCCTCGCCAACATCTGTTGTTTCTGGAGTTGTTAATTTTAGCCATTCTGACTGGTTGAGGTGGTATCTCACTGTGGTTTTGATTTGTATTTCCCTGATGCCGAGCGATGTTGAGCATTTTTTCTTGTGTCTGTTAGTCATTTACATGTCTTTGGAGAAATGTCTGTTCATGTCTTCTGCCCATTTCTTGACTGGAATTTTTGTTTTTTGGGGGGAGTTTTGTATAAATATAAATTCTTTATAGATGTTGCATACTAGCCCTTTATCTGGTATGTCATTTGTGAACATCTCCTCTCAGTCCATAGGTTGCCTTGTAGTTTTGTTGATCCCTTTGCTGTGCTAAAGCTTTTTATCTCGATGAAGTCCCAGTAGTTATTTGCTTTTTTTCCCCTTGCCTTTGGAGATGTGTCTAGCAAAAAGGTGCTGTGGCTGAGGTCAAAGAGGTTTCTGCCTGTGTTCTCCTCTAGGATTTGGATGGCTTCCTATCTCACATTTAGATCTTCCATCCATTTTGAGTCTACTTTTGTCCGTGGTGTAAGAAAGTGATCCAGTTTCATTTCTCTGCATGTGACTGTCTCAATTTCCCCACACCATTTGTTGAAGAGACTGTCTTTTTCAATTGGAGATTCTTTCCTGCTTTGTCAAAGATTCGTTGACCATAGAATTGAGGGTCCATTTCTGGGTTCTCTGTTCTATTCCATTGACCTATATGTCTGTTTTTGTGCCAGTACCATACTGTCTTGATCAGAGCTTCCCTCTCCCCCAAAGATTCTGTTTATTCGACACAGACACAGCGAGAGAGGGAACACAAGCAGGGGGAGTGGGAGAGAGAAAAGCAGGCTTCCTGCTGAGCAGGGAGCCCAACGCAGGGCTCGATCCCAGGACCCCAGTATCATGACCCGAGCTGAAGGCAGTTGCTCAACGACTGAGCCACCCAGGCGTGCCTGATCACAGCTTTGTGATATAGCTTGAAGTTGGGCCTTGTGATGCCCCCAGCTTTGGTTTTCTTTTTCAACATTCCTTTGTCCAGGGTCTTTTCTGGTTCCATACAAACTTTAGGATTGTTTGTTCCAACTCTGTGAAAAATGCTGTTGGTATTTTGATAGGGATTGCATTATATGTTGATTGCTTTAGGTAGTGTAGACATTTTAACAATAGTTCTTATCCATGAGCATGGAATATTTTTCCATTTTTGTGTCTTCCTCAACTTCTTTCATGAGTGTTTTATAGTTTTCAGAGTACAGATCTTAATTACCTCTTTGGTTAGGTTTATTCCTAGGTATCCTATGGTGTTTGGTGCAATTGTAAGTGGAATTGATTTCTTGATTTTCTGCTTCATTGTTGGTGTATAGAAATGCAACTGATTTCTGTGCATTTATTTTAATATCCTGTGACTTTCCTGAATTCCTGTATCCATTCTAGCAATATTTCGGTGGTGTCTTTTGGGTTTTCTATGTCGAGTATCATGTCGGAAAAGATGGATTTTTAACATTAATGTGTGGTAATCAGTTATGAGGAATGGCTCAGGTAATTGCTTTCTACTAATCATTAATACAATGAAACTACCCCCCACCCCCACCCCTGGTCTGGGTATCGTAGTTTCAATGTCCTCCCTTTAACATTATACTCATGTGCATTTTAGTATGCTCTTCTGAGATGATGTGGGTCGGAAAGCGTTGAAGCGGTAACTGGGATTCTCTCTCTCTCTCTCTCTCTCTCTCTCTCTCTGCAGAGCCTGTGAGAGTGTAGTGCACATCAAGCTGTGAACCTCACTGGCATTGAGCTGTCTGTGGAGGGAAAGAGTTGAGGCACTGCTGCAGGGAAGTTGTGTTCAGTCTCGTCTCACTCTGGGGACTCAGTAATCAATTGTAAAGAGTCACATATGAAACTCTAAATTTTGGTCAGGAGAAAATGGTGGGAAGCAGGTTGAGAATACAAGGAGGCTCAGGCTTTACCTGACCTTGATACCAAGAAGGAAAGCGGGCATCTTTCCCTTTCTCCCTTAGGGTCCTCTAGGAGGCTGCAGGGTAGAAGGTGGGGAGGGGCGGAAGGAGCAGGTGGAGGAGTCACTGCAGACGTGTCTGAGCTGGGACCCAGCTGGGCCTCCAGAACGAGCACCGCTGGGAGATGTAAGGAGAAAGGTGGGCTCTCAGGTGGGTAATGAGATGAACATGTCAGGCAGACAGTGGAAGTGCTAAGTTACTGAGCCAGTGAATCAAAGTTGACCCTGAGGCACAGGGTGAAGTCTCACTACCCCATCAACAGGCTGGGCTTCAAAGGGTTTGGACTTGGCTGAGGGCGTAGGGGGTTTGGGATTATGTGGGGCAGGGAGTAGAGGGTAGATTCACTTGCCATGAAGGGCCTCCTGACAGTGTCTGGAGTTTGTCCAGCAGAGGAATGACAGTTACCCATGATCCTGTTGGAGTTTTCAGAACAGTTATCTTCAGCTCACCTCGCTGTTCCTGGCTGGCCAAGAGGAAATAAGAATTCATGGTGAAAATGAAGACAGGATGGAAAACAGAGTTAGAAGTGTGATTTTTGGGTGGCCTCATGTGGTACTGTCTGTCTATGGCCTTTGTGCCTGATGAGCTCCACCCTAGGACCCTCTTAGAGATGAAGATGTTGTCTGACAGGGATTCACTGAGCCTTCTTGAGCTGGCAGCATCCCTACAGCAACCTCACTGTGGGCTGACCTGCTACTGATTTTTGGAAGCACTTTCCTCTTAGGGGAATTTGTTTTTAAATATGGAATAAAGATGTTAACACTGGAACCACAACATGTTAAGAATCTACAAAGAAACAAGATTGAGAATTTCAAATTGTGACAAAGAATTCTGTAATGTTAGAGCTAGAAAGAACTGTAAGAGTTACCTTACCCAATCTCCTCCTCTTAGAAATGAGGGCATTGTAGCTGGAGAAGTGACTTGCCCAATATCACAGAGCTGGTTATTGTCTGTGCTGAGATGGGAATCCAGGCTGGCCTTCGGACCAGTGCTGTCCCCTTCCACCTTTATTGTCCTGCATTCTTGGTTCTACTCCTGTGACTTGGAGTCAGGGAGCAATTGAGGACTCAAGGAAATGCTCCAGTAGCTCCAGGGGACACTGGAGGAAGGAGACCATCGGTGTATCACAGGCTGGAGGAATAGGGAAACCAAGTTAGCATGAGTGGTGGTGGGCTGGGGCCAGTGGGAGGCTGGAAGAAGGTGGAGCCAGGAATAATCCTGTGCATTCCAAGTGTTTTTTAAATAGTGGTCTGGTGACTGCCCCTGGGGCAGTATGATAGGAAGGGACACCATTGCCCAGGCTGAGCAGCAGGGTGTCCTTTAGAGAAGGGTCTAATCAGTTAATAATAGCATATCAATTGGTTGACCATATCCTCATGTAACAATGACTTAAATACTTCGATCTTCTTAGGGGTCATGAAAAAGTAATTGGTTTTATAATTTTAAGCTTTTTATAGAAAGGCAACATTGCATGCCCTTCCAACTTCTTAGGGTTTGTCACAGGCAAGTGTAGGCGGCCTGATTTTCATCTCCAGTCCTTGACACTGGGGATAACTCCTGGCATGCCTGTTGCCTAGAGGGGTATGGGGTCCCTTCTTTACCCAGAGTGTTAGATGTTGGCAAAGGTGTTCCAGACATTACCCAGTCTGAGGGTGAAGGTGGAGGTCATCATAGAGGGATGGTGCCTAAAACCCCTTTATAACCCCTATAAAGGTTGGCCCTAGACAGGCTCCTCTGACCTCATCCAGTGCTATTCAAGAAGGGAACTGGATTTTGTTCAGTGAGACAGTCTCCATGTCTCCTGCAGCCTGAGTTGTATTTATTAAACAGCTTTAGCATTAGGACTTCCTTTGAGATCTAAGTTTCAATTAACTCCATTCTATGACGAATACTGGCTCATGTAGGGCTTTGATGTTTTTAAAGCGCCATGACATACGTCATACCATTGGATTCTCACAAAAAGCCGTGTGACCAGAGCAGAATGTGGTTCTTGGCCAATAGCAAGGATTGAGGGTTGGAGGAAGAGGTTTGCCCCCCACTCCACAGATGGGACAGGATAGGGCTGAGGCCAGAGCCCAGTGCTTTTTGTTGTTTTACTTAATCTCTAGAGCCAACATGGGGCTTGAACTCACAACCTTGAGATCAAGAGTCACATGCTCTTCCCCCTGAGCCAGCCAGGTGCCCCTGAGAGCCCAGTGCTTCTGACGGCTGGACCAGAGCTCTTTGTGCCATGGAACTGCTCTGCACGGGAGAAATGATGCCTGGAGTTCAGGGCGGCAGGGAGCGGGGGCTATGGGGCCACCAGCATCAGGTGGACTGGGCAGAGGGACCTGTGCAGAGGAGCCTGATCAGGGCTCAGGAGCCCTGGAGAAGCTACATTCAGCCCTCATGCAGATGAACTCATTTGGGATTCCTGAAACGTGTTCGAATGGCAGAGCACATCATGTAACCTCCTCGAACCAGTGGTTTGCATTCCTGTGTAGATTCTGTCCAGGGAAGGGTTGGTGGCATCCTGGATAAATGATCTGTACCCCTTTTCTAACTAGCTTAGAGTATTTTCACAAGTGGGGGTAGGAGGGTTAACACTGTGTGTTCTTGCCTAGGACAGATGAGCTCTCCTAGGCATTCATGATTTATACAAATCCACTGAGAGTGCTTATTTCGTGATTTCTGTACCCATGCCCACCAGTTGGGTGGACGCTACCGGTTTCCATTCCTGTGTCCTTCGAAAGGCGGCTTTGCCAATGGTCAGTAAGACCTTCTCTAGTAGCCACCCAAATGGACCATGTATGCCCTTACCCAGGGTAACTTCTCTGGAGGTTGTCAGACCCCTCTGGAAATGCTAAGGATGTTTTCAGGCATAAGCCATCTGACTCTAATTCAGCAAATCCTATAGGGCAGCCGGGGAGTTTTTTTTCCCTTTCCAAAAAAGACTTAATTACCACTCCAGGTGCCTTCTGCTGGCTAATCATTAACCAGCAGAACTTTTTACTTTGTTGAATAAGTTCTTAGAAAAAGTCACGAGGCTTTTGTTTTGTTTTTTGCTTTTGCTTTAGATGGTCCTGATGTATTTTTAATTGTACTCCCAGTATTAACCAATACTTGTTAATCGGATCACTAGGTAGCTGACAGCTGATGGCAGCCAGCCTGGCCTTCAGCTTTGCTGTGCTTGCACTGGTGTATTTTCTTTCAGGAGTGAGCTCCACGGAGATGCTGAGTGTTCAGGTGGGCTGGGAAACTCTGCTGCTCATCTCCTGGGGGCTACTCGGGAGGGGGTGTCATGGGGGAAGATCATCAAAAAACCCAGTTTGGTTTGGTTTTTGTTCTTTCTGCTGAAAGAAGCATATCCTGTTCATTTTAGGAAACTCAGCAGTCAGGAGACCAAACAAAGCCACTCTTGTGACCTTTCTTGTAGGGTGGAGTCTCGTACTGGTGGCCTCATTTTTTGCCCTTCAGAGATGGAAGGTAGAGAATAATGAGGCTGTACTTGAGCACGATCAAAGGGGCACAGATTTGGGAGCCAGACTCCTGCCTGAGTTGGAATCATAGCTGTGGTATTTCTAGAGACCTGGGGCAACTCCCTTCACTTCTTCATGCTTCGGTGCAGAATGGAGGTGATCTCTCTCAGGGCTGTGTGCTTATGGAGGTGAATACATGAAGGGCACTAGGAAACGGGGCCGGACATAGCTCTGAGTGCAGATGTTACCTCACCAGTATTAACCTGCTCCTGGGTCATGTCTGCTTTCCCTCTGTCCCGTGGAGGATGATGGCTCCAGTTACTGGATTTTCCCGCTTTCCTGGAGTTGATTTCCTGTCTCCTTTCATGTTGCAGCATGGGTCGTCTTGTGGGGGCTGTGTTGCAGTGGTGGTACATGGCAGCACTGATGTAGGCTGACCATTGCCCATGACAGAGTTCCCTAGAAGGCGAGGGGTTGGGATGCCCTGGGTTTGCCATGCATGAGCTCTGATGGATGGTGTGGGCAGCCTGTGAGGTCTGTAACCAAGGGGTCCAAAGCACCGGTTGCGGGAGTTTTATGTGGAGGTCTTGGCTTCTCCAGAATCCTCCCACGTACTCCTCTCCACTCCTCCGCCTCCATCTCCACCACCATGGGCGAGACCTGGGTATCTGGCTCAGCTTTGCTGAGTGTTCCTTGCCACCTAATCCTACCTGAGCTGGCTAGGACCTCTCCATCGTTAGTATGGAAGGTGAGGGTGTTCAGTAGTAACTCATCACTGCGATTTAGCAAATTGTTTTACTGTGACTTTAATTAGGCTCTGGGCTTGTTTTATGGAGCAATCCTCTGCAGCTTTTGTCAGTGAAAAGCCTGTTTTTCCAGTGGACTGCAGCCTGATTTGGTACTTTCAGGCTTTATACCAAGGCCGTTTCCACTGGGGCCTACCTTGTCTGGGGCCACTCCTGCTTTAGTGTCCTTTGGCATGGTTTCCACAGTCCTTTTGAGGTAAACATCACGGTTCTCCATTTCCCAGATAGGGAAACTGAGGGGTTAAGTGAGGGGCTTAGGAAGTGTGAAAGATCTCAGCTTCTCAGGTGCTGGGACGTGGCCTTCTCCCCAGGCTGTTTGCCCTTTGTACCAGCAGCGTGTTGAGCTGTTCCCTGAGCTGTTGACTTGAGTCGGAAGGCGAGTGTTGGAATCCTCTGCTGTCTCAGGAGCAGGAGGTTGCCTGCTAACATGTCCCTTCACTGTCATCTCAAACACATACCAGTCTCCTGCCTGGACAAGGACAGGAGCCGCCTTGCTCTGGCCTTTTCTACTCCTATGCCTGTAGGTTTCCTTCTCCTAAAATTGTTTTTGTGTGATTGGCAGAATAGGCACTCTGGCTGTCGGCCTGCATGGAGGGTCAAGTTCAGAGTCCACCAACGGACCCCCGATGACCAGGTCTACCACGCTGCCCTTATTCTGTTGGCCCTCTTCCCCCTGTCAGAGCCACCTGCTCATGGCCTTATTCATTCATTTGTTCCCACCTTGGTGCCTCTTCTCATTCCATTTCTTAGATTTCTAGGAACTAACTTCCCTTTTCCTCTTTGCCAAGCCTGATAGTCATGTATTAGTCTGTGTTCTCCAGAGAAATAAAACAGGGAGGGGGTGTGTGTGTGTGTGTGTGTGTGTGTGTGTGTGTGTGTGTGTGTGTGAGAGAGAGAGAGAGAGAGAGAGAGAGAGAGAGAGAGAGAGAGAGAGAGAGACACTAGCTCATGGGACTCTGGAGGCCAAGCACTGCCATGATCTGTTGTCTGAAAGCTGGAGACCCAAGAAAGCTCATGGGTAGTTGTAGTCAGGGTACAAAGTTGAGACTCAAGAAGCAGCACTGTTTGAATTTGAATCTAAGGGCAGGGAAAAACCGATGTCTTAGCCTGCAGGCAGGCAGAAGAAATGCTTATTGAGCTTTTTTTGTCCTATTCAGGCCTTCAGCTGATTGAACAAGGCCCATCCCCAGTAGGGGAGCAGTCTACCATTCAAATGTTAATCTCCTCCAGAATCATCCTCAGAAAGTTTGACCAAACATCTGGGTACTTTGTAAAGTTGGCACATAACATTATCACCAGTAGAGATCCTTAAAGCCCCCATTTAAATCCCACTTGTTCCAGTGTTTCCTGACTACATCAGCTCACATGGGACTCAGCCTAGCTGGAGTGTGTGTGTGTGTGTGTGTGTGTGTGTGTGTGTGTACTGAAGATTCAATATTTTTTTTTTTACGTGTTGTTTGTTTCAGGGGTACAGGTCTGTGATTCATCAGTCTTACACAATTCACAGTGCTCACCATAGCACATACCCTCCCCAGTGTCCATCACCCAGCCACCCCATCCCTCCCATCCCTCTTCACTCCTAGCTGAATTCTTCTTAAACTCGGTGGCTTTACCTGAGCTCAGCGCTTAGTGATACTGTCCCTCCATTGTTCTCCAGCTACTTTCGCCAAGTACCCCTTGCGTCCTCCACTAGGTTTGAAGGACCAATACCATGACTTCTACCATTTTTTCCCTCCACCGTGGGATAGAGTGCTGGATCAATAAAAGCTTTTCTTAGCTCAGTTTCTCAATGGATAAAATGAAGGATACTGAACTTGGCTCCTGGGATTACAGACCGAGGTGATGGTTTTGGAGAATCTGAGGTCTTGCTTTCTACAGGCAGCCAGAGAAGGAATAACTGGTATTTGGTGTACAGTAGGCGCCCAAGTGTTGTTGAGGTGCTTGAGGTTTTCATCAAATGCTTTTGGATTATTTTAGGTTCCCTGGCACGGTAGGGAGAGCAGTGGGTTCCAACTGGCTATGTGATCTCCAGTAATTTGCTTTCTTGCTTTGCCACACATCTGTTCAGTGGAGACAGTTGGCCCTGCCCTATGTGCCTCTTGGGTCTTGTGAAGGTGGAATTAAGGTGGTGATAATAGCTAACTTTATATATGGCAGACACTGTTCTTAAAACACTTTTCACATGTCAACTCATTTAATTTCATAGCTTTTTGAAGTTACGTATTTCCTCATTTGGCAACTGAGGCTCAGAGAGCCTTAATAACTCAGTTACAAAGCCAGAGAGTAGTAGTGGGGCTGGGATTCCAACCCAGGAGGGCTGGCTCCACAGTGCACACTCTTAACCACTGAGAGTGCTGTAAGATTGTGTGGAAGGGTATTGGGAGCTTGGAGAACTCTGGCTAACACCCATCTGAGCAGGTCCTGGAGAGGAGAATGCATACCTGCAGTTCACTGGGGAGTTTGCTGGACCTGGACCACGTATGAGTTGAGAGCAGGAATGTGTACAGCAGCCCTTGTCGGTGCCTCGGCCCACCAGAATGACATGCTGCATTCACTACCCACCTTTCAGACAACTGAGGAATCTGTTTCTCAGACGGGCCCTCCTTCAGCTTCCCTGTGATTTGCCCTCTTAGCTCAGGCCGTCCCCTCTGTGGCCTGTGCTTCAGTAGTAGCTAGGCGATCGTTGGTGTTAGTGTTCTCTGTGGAGTGTAGACAGTCAGGGTTTACTGTTTGTGCCTGGTGTGGCATCTGGCCGGGCGGCCCACAACTAGAAAATGAGCAGGACAGTAATGGACCTACCTAATAGCTTTTATTGTGGCAAAAGGAAACAACTATATTTGGACCATTATTCATGGTATAGTTCTGTGGCATTAACTACATTCACACTGGTGGGCAAACATCACCACCATCTATCTCCAGAACTTTCTCATCTTCCCAAAGTGAAACTCTATGCCCATTAAGCACTGACTCCTTATTGCCATTTCCCTTCACCCCTTGGCAACCATCATTCTGCCTTTTCTCTCTGAATTTGCCTCTTTTGGGTCCCTCATGTAAATGGGATATCTATTCGTCCTTTCCGGTCCGGCTTGTTTATCTTGGCATAATGTCTTCAAGGCTTGTCTAGGGTAGAGCCTGTGTCAGCATTTTAAGTTAGGGTGATTTTCCATTGTATGTATAGACCACTTGCTGTTTACCCATTCCTTTGTCAAAGAACATTTTGGATTGTTTCCACCTTTGGCTTTGGTGATTGATGCTGTTATGCGTTTTGGTGCACAAGTGACTTTGAAATCCTGCTTCTAATTCTTTTATACCTATAGATGCTGAATAATCCTAGAGATTAAGTAGCCTGGTACTTGCAAAACTCTGATAGCAGTTTCTGGCACATAGCAAATGCTAGATACTTGGTAAATATAAAACTCTAGGCGTCTTTGAGTCAATGGGCTCCTCAATTCAGACCATTTCTTTTTAGTTTAATATTTCGAAAGGTGTGTATGGCCTAGTACTCCTTGAGAAAGGGAAGCTCTAAAGGTAGTTCTGTGCTCCATTCTGACCCCACCCAGTGGCTGGTGGGGAGGGATGCAGTTGCAGAAGACTTCGTTCCACCTGCGGCACCCTGGTCCTTCATTTGAGTCGGATTTCCAGGGCTGTCTCTTTATTTACAGTGAGGCCTCTGTCCGCTCCGTCTGGGGAAGTTAAAGTAGGACTTTCTCCATGCTTTCTTGGATGTCTGCAGTTTATCGGGGCGGGGAGGGGGGTTATTATAACATTTTTGTAATACTTACTATTGAAGTTTACCTTAAAAAATAGCATGTACTACTCAGAATTATCGAGCAGCAGGAGAGAGATCCTGAAGCAAACAGTGCCGTGGAGTTAAGGATGGGGGAAGGAGGCTGTGGTAAAGGTTTGAAACTCAGGCCATGGCTTTGTTATGCGTTTTCTAGGTTGGAAATTTGTACAAGGATTCAGTGTAGTTCATACATCTGTAGCTTCTGGTTCCAAAGCATTTTCTGATTCCATGGTATTCTTATTCTTTGAAAGAATTTTTTTTGTTCCTTAATGTTGACTTGAAAAGAGAACTGAGGTAGAAAAAATTTGCACTTCCCCCAAGGCTTTTAATAGAAGAAAGAGCGTGATGATGGCTTCTATAGGGGAATGCCACTACCCCATGACGCGAGGGTGTGTGATGGGACCGAAGGGCTCGGGACAAGATAAATCAGTCTCCCCCATGGGGATGTGTCTATTCAACTAAAGAAACCCCACCTTGATGAAAATGGTTTTGTCCGTGTCTGAAAACTCTTAAAGAACCCCGTGGTTTTACGGCGAGGTCTGTAAAGCTTTGAGAAGAACACTGTAGTAGCTAGCACCTATCTCTAACCTCAAAAACCAGCTGAAGCAGCACTCTGAGGGTATGGCTCCTATTTGCAGACACAACAGGAGGAAATTCCCTGTTAAACATAGGTTCAAGGGTGGTTTTGCTGAATTTCTAGTTGGCAAGTCAGTCAAATCTAATGAGAGCAAGAGCACAAGTTCTATGCGACAGAAGTGGATTGCATGTAGTTCGTGGGCCTGTTAGTGACTCACAGGATTGCTTGGAATGGGAGAAAGCACCTACTCTGCACATGGCGTGTCTGTGTGTTGTACATATGCACGAAGCAACCCTATTCGAGGTGAAGTTGACATAACATACCATTGACCTTCATGAAGTATACAATTAGTGGCATTCGGTGCATTGACCATGTTGTGCAACTACCATCTCTGGTTTCAGAATATTCCTACCACCTACGAAGGAGGCCCTGTACCCATTTTTCCCTCTGGCTGGCCTTGGTAACCACTACTCTCCTTCTTTGTGGATTGGCCTATTCTGGATATTTCTCATGAATGGAATCCTAGAAGATGTGGCCTTTCCTGTCTACCTGCTTTAATAAAGCACAGCGTTTTCATCTGCATTATAGCACATGCCAGAACTTCATTTCTTTTTATGGCTGAATACTAGTCCATTGTATGGATCTACCATGTTGTGTTTATCTGTTCCTCAGCTGATTGATACTCGGGTAATTTCCACTTTTTTAGCCATCGTGAATAGTGCTGCTGTGAACATGTGTGGGAAAGTATTTGGTACCTGTTCTCTATTCTTTCGGGTACATGCCTAGGAGTAGAATGGCTGAATCATGGTATGTCAGGCAACACCAAACTGTTTTCCACAGCAGTGCACCATTTGATATCCGAATCTGTGATGTGTGAGGGTAATCATTTCTTCACATCCTTGCCAACTCTTGTTTTCTGTTTGGATTCTAGTGGGTGCAAAGCGGTATCACACTGTGAATTTGATTTGAAGTTGAGGACTGTCTTTAAGCAACACCAAGAACAACCTTGTTGTTACTTATGGCAGACTTCCTGGAAGGAGTGACTTTAAAGTGAAATGTGTAGGATCAGGAGGTAGGTGGTATGGTGATAAATTGTCACTAAGTGAATGCCTCTGCTGTACCAGTGTTTCTAGAGTTTTCTGTGCGTTATGTTCTCCAACCACTCTGCGTTTTACGTGTGGGGAAACAGAACCTGGAGTGGCTAAACGACATACTTAAGGTTGCATGGTTGCCAACCAGCACCCCTGGGGGTCAATTCAGGGCCGCTCATCTGATTCTAAAACCCCAAAGAGCTCATGTTCTTCCCATGGGGAGGTGAATCTTTTCAGTAGGAGAAAAGAAACCTGTCCATTTAGAATATTTTAGTAAAAAGCAAAGCCTTCACAAATGGTGATGGAAAAGGGCAGATGCTGGCACTTGTTTGAGGTCCTGGGGTCTTGAGGTGTCGGCTGCTACATCTGTGAGCAGGCCTCAGCAGCTGGTGCTTCTCTAGGCTGGTGGCTCTGGAAGAAAGTCCCTGCTTCTGGTGGGGGGGGGCGGCGGCGGTGACTGCAAGGTCTCTTTCTTGTCCCAGTGTTGAAGTAAAGACTTTGTAATTGCACTGAACGATGAGGTTGAGGAAGCACACAGGGCAAGCCCCAACTATAGTGAGTTTTGAAGAACTCCTTCTGTTAGGTGATAGTTGGTTCTCAGTAAATATTGGCCGAACTAATTGGGTGGAAGTTGTGGAAAAAAAAGACTGAATCCTCTTTTAAATGCACAGTAACCTGATGTTTAAAAGTCCTTTGATGAATCCTGTTCTACATAACCCTTTGGATATACTTTTAGGTAAATCGGCTTTCCCATATTAGGTTAGTTTAGTGTGACATATACCAGCGTTGGAAATCTACTTAAAATCAGTGGTACTATAACTCTTAGTGTATAGAGATCAGTTCATGTATTCTCTGTGTTTATTAAGCCACTTTGGAAATTGATAGGATGATGAAGTCATTGAGGCCTCAAGAAGATTCTAAATCTGGGGGCACCTCTTTGGCTCAGCTGGTTAAGCATCTGCCTTTGGCTCAGGTCATGATCTCAGGGTCCTGAGATCGAGTCTTGCATCAGGCTCTCCGCTTAGCGGGGTATCTGCTTCTCCCTCTCACTCTTCCTCTGTTCTCTCTCTTTCTCTCAAAATCTTAAAGGTTCTAAATCTGGAAAGAGGAACAGATAGGCAAACTGTAAAAGACCATGTAGGTATTGTAGGGGTGTGCACACTGGGGCTTATGGTGCCCCTGGAGGAATTGACAGAAGACTTCATGAAGCTACTTGGAGGGAAGGAACTCAAGATAGACTTGGCGGAGGACGGACCCAAACAAGGCCTGGAGGAATCTGAAAAGCTAGGAGAAGGGAAATTATTTCAGGTATGGGGAGCGGTGTAGGCAGAGACCCAGAGGAGAGAGAGTGCAGTTGAATTGCCAGTAAGTTGCTGGCCTTGGCTGGCTTTTTGGCTGGAGGGCAGGTTGGAGGTGGACAAGAGAGATCCCTTGTGGAGTCTGGCCTAGAAGCTCCTGGAATGTGTGAGGGCTTCTAAGCAGGGTATGGGTATGTTTTCACCATTTCCCAGCTAGCCAAGAAGGAGCAGTGCTCATCAACTACTTCTGAAGGTGAAGGTAGACCAATGCCGAGGTGTAAACTGGCAGGGTGGACTCCCCATTGCGGTCCCCCACCCCAGGAGCGAGGGCAACCCCTGACCATGGTGCAAAGCGTCCTCCATCACCACACCAAGCAGGGGTTCTCTCTTCCTCACGTGTGAAGAAATGAAGGCTCAAGTGTGGAGTGGCCTGCTTGTGGGAGGGCAGTTTCCCTGGAGGAGGGCCACAGCTAGACCCAGGAATGCCGACACCTCACGCCGGCTGAGGAGCAGTGCTCCTGGCAGCTTTGCTCCACTTCCTAGGAGTCCTTCCTTAGGTGGGGACTTGTTGGGACCTCACAGGGTTCTATGGGTCCCCACGACAGAATAATGCTGCCCAGAGAAGTGGGGGTCTCCCTGCTGCTGCTCCCATCTTCTAGTTGCCCCTTCATGAGTTGGGAAAGGGTTTCAGGAAACCAACTCCAGAATCCTTTTGCTGCTTGGCTGAGGAGGGACTTTCTGGGTAGCAGGCCATGTGACCTGGGGAGCGTGGGCTCTGTGTGAAGCCAGTCTCAAGCAGACCTAGCTTTCAACCTCAAGTGTTTTCCACCTTTTAGACTCTGAGGGCTCCCTCAAGAAGAAACACGCACCGTGAAGGTGGGGAAGCTGACCAGTGTCAGATATGGTACTCTGTCTCCCAAAGGAAAGGACAATAAAAAGTACTGCTCCATGAATCTTTGTTCTCAATATCCTAAAAGCTGAAGTGGATTGCTTAAAATCTTGAGATTTAGCAAATGTATATACACAATATTCTGTTTGTGGAGTACACAGTGGTGTTTCTTACTTAATACCTTCTTGAATGCCTCATGAGCTTGGAAGGTGGATATCTTAAGAATTCTGTTCTTGGCAAACCCAACATTTAACTTTAGGTTATGAGAAGGCTGTTACCCTCCTTCCCCCAGGCTTCCCCCTTCTTAGGCTACTGTGGGGGCAGAGTCTAGTTAATCAGCTCATTTTAAGATATTTGTATGTATTAGAAGGTAAGCGTATGGGTATGTTTTACCATTTATCCAAAGCAAACTAAATTTTTTCCTTATGTGCAAGATCTCTTCTAGCTAATCCTGTTTTCTTCTACAATTTTCTATGAAGCCCTGGAAGGGCTTGAAAAAAGTCAGGAGTAGAGCTGTGCCTGACTTGAACAACTTGGGTTGGTTTATGCTGGTGGGTTTTCTCCCTTGAATGAGGGGGGGAGATGTTATAAATACTTGCAGGAGATGAACACTAATTCTGCTCGCTGACTCTGGGACTTCGTGCAAACCACTGCATCTCTGAATCTCCTTTTTTTTAGATTTTATTTGAGAGAGAGAGCACATGGCGGAGGGGGGAGTCAGAGGGAGAAGCAGACTCCCCACTGAGCAGGGAGCCTGATGTGGTACTTGATCCCAGGACTCCAGGATCATGACCTGAGCCTAAGGCAGTCGCTTAACCAACTGAGCCACCCAGGTGCCCCTAAATCTCCTCTTTAGAGTGCAGAGACCGTCCTTTCTGCTGCAGTTTTCTCTCTGGCCCTGAAGTGGGAACTGGGCAGACCACTGAGCAGAGAACTTCTCCAGCCTGGGGGATTACTGATCTGCAGTGACAGCAATCTCTGAATCCACATACAAAAAGTTTGGGGAGATGGAATGCAGCTGTTGGTATAATGAGTGAGGAGAGAAAATAGAATTTGAGGATTAAAAAAACATTAAGCTGGAAGATGTGAAGAGCCTGTAGCATAATTGCTACTTGGCTCCGTGTTCAAAGTTGATCTAAATACTGTCCGAGGGCCCCTGTGTGTTGGAGAGCAGTGCTACTCAGAATCTGCATCCATCGGGAGCTTGCTGGAATCCACCTCCCTGGGCCTGCCTCAGACCTGTTGAATCAGAATACGTGGGAATCTGTTCTAACAAGTCTTCCAGGTGAAATTGAGAGAATTGAGGAAACCTAACATTTGAGGAGAGCTTAGGGACAATGTACACTTATAGGTGAAGAAACAAGCCCAGGGAGGTCCATAGTTGACTCAAGTTTTGTTAGCAAGTTAAAGGATGAACAGTGGGCTAGACCATTACTGTTTCTAGTGTGGTCTGTGACCAGCATCAAGGGGGCACCTGGGAGCTCGTCAGAAATGCAAACGCACGTGTGCCAGGCCTATGGCTCAATCTTGGGGGAGAGGGGGTGTTTAGCAAGCCCTGCAGGGGATTCTCAAACATGGCCATGCGTGTGAACCACTAGCCTCGGCTCCCAGCTCTTAATTGAGTGCTCCTCACACCCGGAGACACTTATGTTGAGGTACCAAAGGCCATGATCCTTCTGAGACTGATCGGGATTCAGATTGGGAAACATGGTGCCACCTGCAGATTTTTTCTACAGTCGCAGACTAGGATCTGATGGTCTGGGGATGAACAACGGTCCTGAGGTGCCTAGGAGTGTGGTTTCTCGAGACCAGGGACTTCGAGTGTTGAATTGGGAAAGTCTTGGACAAAATGAGACATTTGGTCCTCCTGGCTGGTCTCAGCATTTTTTTTTTTTTTAAGGTGGATTGTATTCTATTGAGTTAGAATCATTTGACAAACATTTTCTTGATTGTATTGAATGTAGGAGGCTAGGCAGTAATGAAAAGGCCATTTTCATTAAGTGTGGGGTAATGTATGGCTGTCATCCACTTGAATCCATTACCCTTTTCTTCTCCATGTGAAACCTGGTAGTGCGGGAGGAGATGGGCCAGGCAGCCCTAATTTTTGCTCCTTTGTACGGTAAGTGGTTACAGTACTGAACTGTGAGCCCCTTGGATGCAAGGCATGTTGTGTGCCACGTGGTGGGGAAGTTACATAAGCCAGAGACCCGTTCTGTGGGCTCAGGCCCCAGGCAGTGGAGGCAGCCTGAAAGAGGAGGGGATTTTTTTAGTAACAAAATCGTCCCTGCTCAGGAGCTGAAGCTGGGAAGCTCTTTGGGCATTGCTGAAGCGTAGCTTTTCCTTCTCCTGCTCTGCTCGGTAGTGCTGGGGCCTACAGACAGAAAATAATGGCTTTGTTTCTTTACGCACTTCTTTTGTCTGGGCTTCCCTGAGCTTGTAAGGAGCACTTAGGTATTAATTATCCTATTTTCCAGAATATAGGTTTTAGTTCTAGAGAGGAAGAAAACCAGACTCCCAGGGAGAAAGGGGGCAAGGCTATGGTGTGTAGAATTACATAATCCAAAGACAGTCTTCAAAGTTTAACTAGGGGTGCCTGGGTGGCTCAGTCAGTTAAGCATCTGCCTTTGGCTCAGGTCATGGTCCTGGGGTCAAGCCCCACATCAGGCTTCCTGCTAGGCGGGGAGCCTGCTTCTCTCTCTCCATGTGCCTCCTGCTTGTGTGCGCAAGCGCATGCTCTCTGTCAAATAAATCCTAAAAAATGTTTAACTGCTGTCTTCTGGAGTCTCATGTACGTGCTTAGAGCTTATGGAGACCTGTTCCTGACTGGGGAGTGGGGCTGGAAGTGCTTTCCCAGGTCTTTGGGCACTGGCTTTATGTGGGAGGTGTAGGATGTTGGCTCTTCCTGGAAGGACTTTGCAGGAAAAGCTCAGAGCTTACAATTCATGGGTAGGCTTGGGGAGCTTGAGGTTTCCCCTTGACTTAATTGTAGAAATTGACTGCTGGCTTTTATAGGAACTTGTACACAACCATCCTCACCTAAGTCCCTTTTTTTACTCCCGGATTGGGACCAAAGAATATATTTGATCATGCCGTAACGAAGGGCATTTAAAAAGTTATTAAATTCCAGTTAGGTAACAGTGTAATACTAGTTTCAGGTGTACAATAGTGATTCAGTACTTCCATACAACACCTGGTCCTCATCCCATCATCTATTTAACCCATCCCCCCACCCACCTCCCTCCTGGTAACCATCAGTTCTCTATTGTTAACAGTCTGTTTCTTGGTTCTGCCTTTTCCCCTTTGCTCATGTTTCTTAAATTCCATATATGAAAATCATACGGTATTTATCTGATTTATTTCACTTAGCATAATACTCTCTAGATCCACCCATGTCATTGCAAATGGCAAGATTTGATTTTTTATGGCTGAATGATACTCCTCTGTATCACATCTTCTCTATCCATCAGTTGGCTGGTCACTTAAGCTGTTTCCATAATTTGGCTATTATAAATAATGCAGCTGTAAACATAGGGGTGTGTTTATCCCTTTCAATTACTGTTTTTATATTCTTTGGGTAAATACTTGGTAATGCAATCACTGGATTGTAAGATAGTTCTATTTTTAACTTTGAGGACCCTCCCTACTGTTCTCCCGAGCGGCTGCACCAGTTTGCATTCCCACCAGCAGTACAGGAGGGCTCCCCTTTGAGCACATCCTTTGCCAGCATCTGTCGTTTCTTGTGTTGATTTTAGCCATTCTGACAGGTGTGAGGTGATATCTCATTGTAGTTTTGATTTGTATTTCCTTGATGATCAGTGATGTTGAGCATCTTTTCATGTGTCTGTTGGCCATCTGTGTCATCTTTAGAAAAGTATCTTTGTCTTTTGCCCAGTTTTTAATCAGGTTATTTGTCGGGTGTTGAGTTCTGTAGGTTCTTGATATATTTTGGATTCTAACCTTTATCAAATATGTCATTTGCAAGTATCTTCTCCCATTCTGTAGGTTGCCTTAGTTTTGTTGATTGTTTCCTTCACAGTGCAGAAGCTTTTTATTTTGATGTAGTCACAATAGTTCATTTTTGTTTCCCTTGCCTCAGGAGACCTATCTAGAAAGCTGCTATGGCCGATGTCAGAGAAATTATTGCCTGTGCTTTCATCAAAGACTTACGGTTTCGGGTCTCACATTAGGTTCTTTAACCCATTTTGAGTTTATTTTTGTGTAGGGTGAAAGAGTGGTCCACTTTCATTCTTGTTGCTGTCCAGTTTTCTCAACACCATTTGTCTTTTTCCCATTGGATCCTGCTTTGTCAAAAATTAACTGATCATACAATTGTGGGTTTCTGGGTTTTCTGTTCTTTTGAACTACGTGTCCATTTTTGTACCAGTACCATGCTGTTCTGATTACTACAGCTTTGTAACAAAATTTGAGGTCCGTAATTGTGATACTTCCAGCTTTGCTTTTCTTTTTCAGGGTTGCTTTGGCTATTCAGGGTCCTTTGTGGTTCCATACAAATTTTAAGATTGTTCTAGTTCTGTGAAAAATGGCAGTGGTATTTTGATAGGGATTGCCTTAAATGTGTAGATTGCTTTGGGTAGTATAGATATTTTAACAATATGTGTTCTTCCAATCTGTGAGCATGGAATATCTTTCCATTTCTTTGTATCCTCTTCAATTTCTTTCATCATTGTTTTATAGTTTTCAGAGTACAGGTTTCTCACTCTTAGGTTTATTCCTGGGTATTGTAGGATTTTTGGTGCAATTGTAAATGGGATTCTTTAATTTCTTCTGCTTTATTACTGGTATATAGAAATGCAGCAGATTCCTGTACATTGATTTTTATATCCTGTGACTTTACTAAATTCGTGTATTTTTTTTTTTTTTGATGGAGTCCTTGAGGTTTTCTATATATAGTATCATGTCATCTGCAAATAAAGTTTGACTTCTTCCTTGCTGATTCAGATGCCTTTTGTGGCTAGGACTTTCAGTACTATGTTGAATAAAAGTGGTAAGACTGGACATCCTTGTCTTGTTCTTGGCCATAGAAGAAAAGCTTTGTTTTTCTCCATTTAGGATGATGCTAGCTGTGGGTTTTTCATATATGGCCTTTATTAGGTTAGGGTGTTTTCCCTCTAAACCTACTTTGTTGAGGGTCTTAACATGAATGGATGTTGTACTCAAATGCTTTTTCTGCATCTATTGAAATGATCATATGGTTCTTATCCTTTCTCTTGTTAATGTGATGTATCATGTTGATTGGCTTGAATATTGAACCTCTCTTGCTATCCAGGAATAAATCCCACTTGATTGTGGTGAATGATTCTTTTAATGTATTGTTGGATTCAGTTTGCTAATATTTTGTTGAGGATTTTTGCATCTAGGTTCATCAGGTATTGGCGTGTAGGGTTTTTTTGTTTTGTTTTGGGGGGGAGGGTGTCTTTATCTTTTGTGGTATCAGGCTAGGGCTGGCCTCATAGAATGAATTTAGAAGTTTTCCTTTTTCTATTTTTTAGAATAGTTTGAGAGGAATGAAGTATTAACTCTTCTTTAACTGGTAGAATTAACCTGTGAAGCCATCTGGTCTTGTTTTTTGGGAGTTTTTTGATGACTCATTCAATTTCTTTGCTGGTTAGTGGTGTAAGTTTTCTATTTCAGTTTTGTGTTTCTAGGAATTTGTTTCATTAGGTTGTCCAATTTGTTGGAATACAGTTTTCCATAATCTCTTAAAATTTGTATTTCTCTGGTGTTGGTTGTTCTCTTATTTGATTTTATTTGGGTCCTTTTTTTGATAAGTCTGGCTAAATGTTCATCAATTTTATTTTTTCAAAGAACAGCTCTGGTTTCACTGATCTATTTTTTAAGTTTCTATGTCATTTTGTATTCTAATCTTTATTTCCTTTCTTCCGGCTTTAGGCTTTGTTCTTTTTCTAGCTCCTTTAGGTGTGAGGTTAGGTTGGAGTTTTTTCTTGCCTCTTGAGGAAGGCCTATATTGCTATGAACTTCCCTCTTAGAACTGCTTTTGCTGCATCCCAAAGATTTTGGACTGTTGTGTTTTCATTTTCATTTGTTTCCATGTATTTTTTTATGTCCTGGTTGACCCATCCATTGTTTAGTAGCATGTTATTTAACCTCCATGTATTTATGGTCTTCCAGATTTTTTCTTGTGGTTGACTTATAGTTTCATTGAGTTGTGGTCAGAAAAGTGCATGGTAGGACTTGGATTTTCTTGAATTTGTTGAGGCCTATTCTGTGGCCTAATATGTATGCTGGACAGTGTTCCATGTGCACTTGAAAAGAATGTGTGTTCTCCTGTTTTAGGATGAAGTGTTCTGAATTTATCTGTTAAATCTATCTGTTCCAGTGTGTCATTCAAAGCCAGTGTTTCCTTGTTGATTTTTCTGTTTAGATCTGTCCATTGATGTAAGTGGGGTGTTAAAATCCCCTACTATTAGTGTATTATCAATTAATTTGTTTTTTTTAGTTGATGTATTTGGGTGCTCCCATGTTAGGTGCATAAATATTACAACTGTTCTATCTTGGACTGTCGCCTTTGTCTCTTGTTAGTCTAACAAAGGGCATTTTAAAATAAGTTTCCAGATACACAAATGAATATTCAGAGATTGCTTGTTCTCAAAGAGGACAGGAGTACTGCTCGCTTATCTCCTAGCAAAATGTCAATTGCTGGGCAGTACTTAATAGCACTTAAATGCTTGTAGCAGTCAGGTATATTACTGTCAGGTTGGATTTTATGTGTGGATTATGTATGAGATGTGTTTATATCTAAAGGACATCACAGATACTGATGCTATCTATCACTGACTTTGCTCTATTTTTGGTACCTCAGTTCTCAGACTTCGGTGTGTCCCAAACTCACCCAGAGGGCTTGTTAAACGGATTCCCAAGTCCTGCCCCCAGAGCTTCTGATCTGGCTGGTCCAGGATGGGGGCTGAGGATGTGCGCTTGTCTTAAGCTCCCACATGAAGAAGATGCTGCAGATCCAGGGACTGAGAACCACTGTTCTAACTAGAGTAATGGTTAAATTCCTTGAGGTCAGGGACTGTCTCGTTTGCCTTTGTCTCCCACTGTACTAATCAAGCGCTTGACATATTAGTGAACTCGATAAATGCTGCAAGTCTTTTTTCGGAGTTGGAGCTGAAGCTGCCTCTTGCTACAAAACTGACCGATTCCGGCATGGGTCAGTGATACCAAGCTTATGTCCTTTATTGGCAAAACGACTTAGTTCCTATCTGAGCTTTTCTCTTGGATTTGAGAAACCAGCATCCTGTTTCACATTTATTCATTTAGTAGCAGTGAACTTTTCTTCTGAAGACTTTGAGCACCTAGATGATGGCTGTTGACTGGAAAATAAATTATAAAGGCCGCTCTGCACCTGAAGTTCTCCATCCATGCAGCAGAAAGAGGGCTGTTAAGGGGATAAATCTCTCCGCAAGTGACTTGGGGGATCAAGAGTGAAAGAAAAGTAGCCACATTTTTGATGGAGTGAGGGCAATTGCTGTATGTCCTATAGCTAAGAACTTTGATCCTCTAGGAACACAAGGTTGTATGGTATTATTTTTGGGAGTCTCCTGGACTCTTCACTATTTCTTAAATTTAAGCCCTTTTGAATCTTCTTTCAAGAAAGTAGCCTACTTATTAGGAAAATCACTATTTTAATTCAGTTTTCTGGAGAGATGGGGAAGCTGGATAGGGACTAGGTAGATGGAAGGAGGAGTAATGATGTTACTTGTTTCTTCGTCTTGTCATCTATGATTAGTTGTAACTGGAAGCGTTCCAAGCCTCTTCTCAAAAGTGACAGGGAAACAGCTAAATGCTACCTTTAAAAAGTAAAACTCCCCGAACCTTACATAGTTACACCTCTCACAAGAAAAATACTCACTGCTCCTAAAAATCCCCCAACATGTTACAAGTACAGATATTTGATAATGGAGCTTTAAACCTATAGTCTTTCTAGAATGTTCGGTAAGATTTTGAAGCCTTGCTAATGATTAGACCTCTTCTAAGTGGACTTAATGAGTAGGTAGTAAACCAGCAGCTGAGGACAGGGATGAGTTTTGGGGACACTTTTAGGGCCTGGCCATGGTAGGTGCCCTATATTTATATATTGGATAACTTGGGAATGTAAGTTCTCTTCAAATGGAAGAAGTTACATAACTGTAGACCTCCCTTACATAAGGCTAATTGAGTCTAGTCTTAAGACTCAAATCCACAGAAATTTTTTTGGAAGATAAGCCAAGGGCCTGCTCCTGTCTGAGTACTGTGAGGTGTGTGTGTCTGTTGGGGCGGGGCGGTGGGGGGGGGGACCTTGCAGCGTAAGTGAGATGCAGTGAGAGCAAGCTGTCAGGCTGTTATCCCACCTTGAGGGGCGGGATCAGTAGTGAGCCATGGTCACTAATAGTGCTGGTATGACTGAGCAAAGGACACAAGTGCAGGTGTGGAGTCAGGTGTCAGTGACAGCCAAGGGCCAACAAAGATGCACTTGAGTGGGCCAGCAAATCACGGAGCTGGAATGGGACAGGGATTTCAGCTTTGTCCCCCTTTTGTACTGTGAGGAACCTGAGGCTCAGAGCAGGAATGGGACTTGTTAGAGACCAAGTTGCCTGTTACCAGTAGAGCCCAGCGAAGAACCCAGATCTGTCTGCGTGGCTTTCCAGTTCTTTCTCTGCTACATCTGTGACTTCCAAAGTACTGTGTGGAGTGCCTGGGAGCTTCCTGGGTGTGAGCAAAGGAGTGGGCAGGTAACCGTGTGTATCTTCCGCAAAGGCGGATTTTTTGCATAAACCAGATCTTGGGGAGCCCCCCATGGGCTTCACTGGGGAGGCAACCACCGAAGCACACCTGCCACCTGTTGATGTAATGCCAACATTGGTCTCCCCAGCACCTCCCAACCTTCTATAACCATTGCCTTTTGGCTCCCAGGTGTGGTGGCACCAGGCCCTTGAGTAGAAGGACGAGCTTTTTGTTCTGTTCTGGTCCTTCATGTCTTTGCCAAATTCCCTCTAGGGCAGTGTGAGATGAAGCTTCTGAAGGAATCAGCTGACACTTGAACATGCTTGCCCAGCTCAGACAAGTGTCTGAATTGGGGACAGGGTTATATAACTTTATTACATAAACCCGATTCTCCCCGAGGCCTCAGTTACTCCTTAATTAGAAGCCAGCAGCCTTGGGAAGCCCGGCTGCCCCTCTGGGCTCTTTGAGGATTACTTGGGTACCTTTCACATGGTGAGCCTTCTAAGTGCAATCTTGAAGACCTGGAAGAACTAGAGCAGCTTTGGAAGTTACCTGAGAAATAAATTCGATGTTGCTTGGACTGTCAAGCACATGATTTTTCTAGGGACAATTTTTTTTTTTTTTTTTTTTTTACTGTTTTCCAAAAGCATTGATGGAAATTTAATATCCTTTACCAGGGAGAGTTGGAGAAGGTAGAAGTCATCCAAAGCCTTACTCTATTTAGTAATAATAGTTAACACGTAAAGCACACATTCCATGTTAGGCTTTATGTTAATTGCTTTAAACATTTAGTCACAAACGATCCCCCTATGAGGGTGATACTTGAGTGTACTAGTATCTCTGTTGTCCAGATGCAGAATCTGGGCCTCAGGGCCCGCCCTTCACCCAGAGTCAGATGGACAGGAAGTAGTGGGAGCCGGAGCTTGGCATCAGGTGTGTTACCTTCAGAGCCTGGCTTGCTCGAACCCCTGTGTGGTTCAACATCAGGAGCCTGTCTGGGAGGACGACAGCAGACTGGTGAGCAGCGTTGTTCCCTGGCCTGGGCCGTGCCCCCCCCACCCCCCGCCACTGTGCTGGACTTCATGGCTTGAGGGGTATCTGTCTGCAGCTCTTTGTCTTCCTCCTACCTCTCTGCCTCCCTGGCTTGTGCTCATAGAATGTGCTACAATCAGAACACTAGTTTTTGGTCTAAATGACAGCAGTTGGCACTCATTCTTACTGAACACATTGTTTTTCCTGGTCACAGTGTAATCCCTTGTGCCACGCATGAGGGTTTTGGGGAAATAATTGCCCGTGGAAATGAATTTTGTAGTTGCCAGTGCCCATCTATTAGAGATAACAGCTGGCACACTCTTCCCTTCCTGCCTTCTGATGCCTCGACGGCCTCGTCCCCTCTGTCAGTATGTGACATGGCAGGCCAGAGCTGCTGAGGAGGGTGGCAGCATGGGCAGAAAGGCTGCCTGGGAGTCTGTTAGCTGAATTCTTGGGCCGTAGTTGAGACATGGGCTTTCCTTTCTCTTTGGGCAGCTGTGACTTGACATTTCGTGCATTGTCCAAATTTTAAAACAAATTTTATAGTATTTTTAAAAGATAAACCAAACTGCCTTCTTGTCCTTCTACCTATGCCTCAGTTTATTCATCGGTAAAATGGTGGTAACACTTGCCTCCTACCAATTTTTTGTAAGGCTGATATCAAGCCAGATGAAGTCAACCTGGCATGCTGGATGCCTCAAAGAGGAGGCAAAGGACCATGAGATCAAACTCAAGTGGTAGAGAGATTTTAATGATAGAAATGGGGCAGTGAGGGGAAAGTTGAATCTTTTGCAATCTGATCCCATTTGTTCAGTCTCAGGACTTAACTGGGGAAATCAATAAAATGAGTTAATTGCGTGTTCTCTTTCTCACTGGTGTTAGCGGCTCTTTAGGCTTTGGACGAAAAGCTAAACTCCCAGGTACTTGAAGCTAAAATAGCATTTGAGATGCCTGGGAGATGAGAATAAGCAGCCTGAGTTGCTCCCGTGGAGCGTGAAAGCCTGGAAGGGAAGTGGGGACAGGAAGGGCCTTTAGGAGGCGCTTCCTGAAGGAGTCTGCCATGATAGAAGCCCTGCACGGATTCTGCCTGCATTGGCCCCACAGTACCTATCTCTGGGCAGCTGATACTCTTTTGGACAATCTCTGAATCTTTTATTTTTTTTAAAGTAATCTCTAACTCCAATGTGGGGCTCAAACTCCTCACCCGAGATCAAGAGTTGAATGCTCAACTGACTGAACCAGCCAGGTGCCCCTCTTTGACAGTCTTTAATGTACAGAAACAAATCACAGTTCCCTGTCTGAGCCTGATAATTACAAGGCCACACTTGATGTCCAGACATAAAAGGAAATAGCAGCTCTGTGACTTGAACAATTAAACCATATCAGAGTAGCGTTCCATGGCCCAGTGATAAGCTTTTCTCTGTTCACTTTTCCCTAATCTTTAGCACAAATGTGAAATGTAGTTATCTGCCTCCAAATCATGGTGAGTCCTATGGTAAAGTTGGTAGAATTTGTCATAGCAGGGAGGCATCAGTGACTCTAGGGAGAGCAGATCAGGCTTCTGGTTTTATGTCAAAGTACCTCTTGAAAATGCTCTAGAATGGTAAATGTTCCAAGGACAGGTGTTTTTGTCTGCCCTGTTCATGGTTCTGTGCCCAGTATTTAAGGCTGGCCAGAGGTAAGGAGCAGATTTTTTTTTTTTTTTTTTTGAAACTGTGGTTGAGAGCTTTCGAAAATGCCTACTTACATTCAGTGGGGGCAAAGGGCACAATTGAAACAGTTTCCCCCATCTTTTTGGAAAAACTATTGAATCCTGGTATGGGAAAAGGCTCCAGTGGTACATTATTCATAAGCAGTCACTGAGCTTCCATGTAACCTTAATTAAACAATTGGAAAGTTTAATGTTGGTGATAGGCTTGGGTGTTGGAGATTTGATGATCATATTGCATTAATCGTCTCGTTGAAATAAATGACCCAGTTTGTTTCAATACAAATTTATTGTAGTCAAAGTCGAAAGCCGCTATACTGGGGGGTGTTGGAAATTGGTTCACTTTCATAAGCGTCTTTACAGTAGGGATTTTGATTGTCATTAGTCATGGTTATTTATTACAAAAAGTTATTGAGCTCCTACTTTGTGCCAGTTTAGAAACCTTCAGCATGTGGATGTGTGTGTGTGGGGGGAGGTATTAATTGCTATAATGGAAGTATAGACACAGGGTATATTGGGACCAAAAGGGTCTGAGGCTACCTGGGGCAGACAGAAAGGGTTTTTCACAAAGGGGAGCAACCATGTCAGGTACCACACATAGTGGGTGCTCAAAGGAAGACCTGGCTGGTGGTGGTTGATAGCTTAAGGCAGCATGGAGTTTCCAAGCCAAGGGGCATAGGTGCCCCTACCACGTGTCTGCCTGTGGAACCTGGTTTGGTGGGTGTTAGGTGGATGGCTGGCTTCGTAGGAACCCTGTCATTACCTCTTGATAGGATGTCTCAGTGTTCATGCAGTAATTTGGGTCAGTATTGTCTTTGTCGTGTACAGAGGACTCCATGTTTATTCTGTAGCAGGGTTTCTCAACGTGAGATTCAGAGCACCTGTGATACAGTTGCTTTGGTGGTTTATGATGAATGTGAATTTCTAGACCCATCCCAGTTCCCCTAGAGAGGGGCTTCTGATCTTTTTATTATGCTTTCCCCCATTCAGTATTTACAGGCCTTGCTTCCTCACTTCCACTGTTTATCAGGGGTCACTCCTTGGAGAGCCTCCTTAAACTACTTTATCTAAAGCCCCACTCTGGGTTCCCCTACTTGGGTTGCTCCCAAGCCACTCATCACACTTTGCTTTGCAGCAGATACCTGTGTCTGATTTTTGTCTGTCCCCTCTACCGTTCATGAGTTCCATGAGTGTGGTGACCTTGACTCTTCCTCCGCTTGAACCCCAGTGCCTAGAGCCTGCCTAGCATATAGTAGGTGCTGCATAAACATGTCTCCAGGTGACTCTTGTGTGTGCTCAAGTTGCCCTCTGGGAAGAGGAGATGAGTTGGTAGGAGGCAGTCTTTGAGAAGGTTAAAGGGATGACCATAAAGGCTGAGACTTAGACACCACCATCCTATGTTCAGTTTGTAAATTTAGTTTGACCTTCATGAGCTAACTAGCATAAATTGCAGAACCTTAATTACTGATGGTAATGGCCAAACCGTGTGCAGACATGTGGTAATAGAAGGAACCATCATGGCCTTTTTCTAGATCTTAGTTAGGACTGACCCCTGAAGGAAGATTGGGTTCTCAGCAGATATCTGGTTCTCTTGTTCTGTCTTAACTAGTTTCCCCCAGAAAACATGTATTTGAGTGAAAGAGGAAATTTGTCTGGAGAACTTGTTCTGGAGCGTGCAGAGAAGATGAGACCCAGAAGGGTCTGGTCTTCTGCCTATTGATTTGATCATGATCTTGAAGTTGGGTGTATACCTGTTTCAATCTGTGACTAAAAATTAACTGCATAGTGCCTTTTGCAGAATAGGGACTTGGCAGTTTTGTGAATAGAATTTTTGCTTCTATAAGAGAATTGGTTGAACGAACTTCTCTAGCGAGCAATGCTCCTGATTATAAACGGCACCAGTGATACCTTTAGTGGCGGCCTCACTACAAACTCTCGAATTAGTAGAAGTTAAACCCAGGGCCCAACAATGTCGAGAATAGAAGGCACAGCCTCAGCTTCTACTCTAGGAATCATGGAGCTAATCAAATACTTGAGTATTTCTTTTTTATGCTTTATTTCTCACCATTTCCTTACCGATCACTGCCAAAGAACGAAAATGTTAACCTTGCCAGAGGGAATATGTGACATAATCCTGAAAAGAAATTTCAGTATTGTAGAAATCTCATTACTGTAACCATTTTAAAGTAGCTCTCATATCTGTTGCGATTCTGTTTATGGTGCACTATCACGTAGGATCTCTTTCTGATGTTTGTGTTTAGGAAGACATTTTCTAATCTGAAATTGTGTTTGGTGTTTTTACCCTTTGCCTGTTTATTGTTTGTATATATTTTTTGGTAGATCGGTATTCTACACTAAGATCTTCCAGGTGATTAATAGCCCTAAAACTTATTCTCCTCAATCCGTGCTACAAATATCTTTGGAAATTCTTGACTAATGGAGTAAAAGCTTGGTTCCTTCCATCTTTAATGAGCTCTATATTTGAGGGTTCTGCATTTATAGTGTATGATCGTTTGAGTGACACATGTTTAGAGATAAAACATTTCTCATGGCAAGATCTCATTCTTTTTTTATGACTGAATATTCCATTGCGCGCGCACACACACACACACACACACACACACACACCCCACATCTTTATCCATTCATCAATCGATGGACATTTGGGCTTGCTGTTTGCAATGATCTGTGTGGAGCTAGAGTATTATGCTAAGTGAAATAAGTCAGAGAAAGACAAATACCATAAGATTTCACTCATAGGGAATTTAAGAAACAAAACAAATGAGCAAAGGGGAGAGAGAAACCAAGAAACAGACTCTTAACTATAGAGAACTGATGGTTACCAGAGGGGGGCGGGGTGAGTGGGGGGATGGCTGAAGTAAGGGATGGGGATCAAGGAGTGCACCTGTGATGAGCACGGGTTGTATGGAAGTGTTGAATCACTATATTGTACACCTGAAATTAATATTACACTGTATGGAATTAAAAACTTCATGAGGTGCCTGCTGGCTCAGTCCCTAGAGCATACAGCTCCTGATCTCAGGCTTGTAGGTTTGAACCCCATAATGGGTGTAGAGATGACTTAGAAATAAAATCTTTGAAATAAAATAAAAACCTTACAAAAAATTAAAAATAAAATAACCCGGGACATTTAACTGACTTGGGAGGCAGGGTAGATTCAGAGCACTGCTTTGGAGTCCCACAGATGTAGGATCAAATCCCAGCTCTGTAAATCTTCAGTAACTTAGGCTTCGTAAAAGTGCTTGATCTTGCCAGTTAAGTACCCCCACTTATGTGAAATGAGAGTAAGCACTATTTTATTCACTCTGATATCTTGAGTGCCTACCACGTGCTGGGGATACCTAAAGCAGACGGTGCGAGCTGGCTCTAGCCCATACAGAGCTCGTAGAAGGAATGGGGAGGAAAGCAAGATAGTCTCTCTTAGTTCGTGGGCACTGTGGAGTGCTGGGAGGAAAAACGGAAGCAGAGAAGGGAAATATGGGATGGGGAGAGGGGGTGATGGTGGTATTTGAGGCTATGTGGAGAAGTTCACTTCTGGGCAAAGCCTTGAAGCAAGTGAGGGAGCAAGCAGCATGGCCATCTGGCAGAAGAACAGTCCAGACAAAGGGAACGAGTGCCCAGGCCTGAGGTGTAATGGGCCTGGCAGTTCTGAGGAACAGTAAAGTCTGTGGCTGGAGCTGAGTTGGAGGGAGTTAGGATGTCAGAGGATTGATAGAGGAAGCCAGATTGTGTAGGACTGTGGAGGCTACTGTAGGGCTTTAGACTTTTTACTTGGACAGGAACCAGTGGAAAGTTGTGAGCAGAACAATGACACTATCTGTTCTAATTTTCCGATGGCTTTAAGGATCTTCCGGGGGTTGACATTGGTGTGTGGAGGGCACCTGGCATGCAGCAGGTGCTCTAACAACTCTATAATGTTAGTGCTGGTAGGAGGATGGGACACATGCTTTTGTCCATGGAGCGCTGCCACCTTTGACCAAGTCCCCATCGGTAGAGAGGTGTGGGTAAGGTTGGCCAGCTAGTGATGGGGGGTGCATGTTATACAGGACTACTTAACTTTTGGGGACAGTTCTCAAATTTTATGGCTGTTTCTCTTCCTGCTTGGCTGTCCAGCATAGCATTCATGGTTTTTCTCTCTCATTCCTGTAACAAGTTCTACTTTTGTGGAAAAGGTATGTGGTCTGTCATTTAGACTCCACTATTGACTGTGATTGAGTTGTCAAGTGCCCTCTCAGGGTATTGTCCTTAGAAACTTTCTCATTGTTTTTACAACATGGAGGAAGCTGTGTATGGGGAGGGGGAGGGGTAAGCAAGGTTTCTAGGGTCTTCGGAGCACTAGTGACCTGTTAGCCTTGGTCCATGTAGCAAGATTCAGGCTCATCAGCCTAGTGACTTTATTCTTCGTGGAGCCTTAGTGAGAAAGAACAAAGTCCTAGCATATGGGATCATTCAAAGTCAGGTGAACTGTATTGCATGAGAGGACAGTGTTTTACCGTATAGCTCAGATCTACACTGGAAGCAACACGTGTAGCCTCATGTTAGACTTGAGTAATTCAGAGCTAGTTAGGGGGAAGGTATTCACCATTTCTGTTGACATATTTAGTATTATTAGTAGTACTGATTCAGATTATTAGCAAAGAGCAAGACTTTATTTTTTTAAAGATTTTATTTGAGAGCAAGAGAGAGTATGAGCATGGGGGAGAGGGAGAGGGAGAAGCAGACTCCCCACTGAGCAGGGAGCCTGATGCAGGGCTCCATCCCAGGACCCTGGGATCATGACCTGAGCCGAAGGCAGATGCCTAACGACTGAGCCACCCAGGCGCCCCACAAGACTTTATTTTTAAGACCTAAGAAGATTGCTATATACCCACTAAAGAAGCACTGTAGATTACTGAAGATTAATGTTAGTAGGAGGCCCATCTGCACAGTTTCCTATTTCTGGGCTTTTTAGAAACACCAAGCTAGTAAAGGCTGCTTAAAGAAGTTGTCATGTTTCTGCCTTTGGTACAGATATTTTCATTACAATCATAATGAAATAGACTGAGTTGATTCAGTGTTGATGTTAAAACATGGGTGAAATAGCCTTCAATATTTAAAATAGATCAAAACACTGTAGTATATTTATAAAATGGAATAGCACACAATAGTTGAACAAATTTGACCTACACACAGTAACATGAAGAGGACTCCATTTATGCAGAGGAAGAGAAGCAAGATGCAAAACAATGCAAACTTTATGAAAATCAATTATAGACAAAGTTCAACTAGGCCATTCAGATATTATGTAAGTGGTCAAGTGCTAAAGAGAAGCAAGGGAGTATCTTGAGAAGACAGGATGGTGGTTTACCTCTGCTGTTGGTTCTGTGAGAAAAAGCTGGAGCGGGTGACTAGGGTGGGTTACATGACAATGAGGCCAGTTACTGCGTCAGCTGAGAGCTCTGTTCTACCAGAATCACCAGGACAAGCTGACATGGGAGGCCTGGGGTGGTGCTTGAAGTGACTCTGGTGAGTTTGCCCTTAACTGATGTATCTAACCAGGCTCCGTATCAGAATAGCCTATGTGAGACCCTGTGCCTTGGTTATTCTAAAGCAGTGTTTTTTCTTAACCATTTTGGGGGGTTACATACCCCTTTGAAATTGGATGGAACCTTTCCTCAGAAAAAATGCACACTGCAAACACAGTAACGTGTAAAACTCTTATTTAACTGGGAGCCTCTTACCTGTTCTCCATCACTGTAGTTTTGCCTTTTCAAGAATGTTGTAAAAATGGAATCACACAGGAGCGCCTGGGTGGCTCAGTCCACCAAGCGTCTGCCTTCGGCTCAGGTCCTGATCCAGGGGTCCTGGGATTGAGCCTGGAGTGTACACTGCACCCCCTGCTGTGTTAGGCTCCCTGCTCAACGGGGAGTCTGCTTCTCTCTCCCCCTGCTCTTTCTTGCTCTCAATCGCTAGCTCTGAAACTTGAGGTGGTCTAAGTTGTAGGTTTTCCCACGTTTCTTGGATTTGGTATAGCTGGTCCAGAGTGTTCAGGTTAAGGAGATTTTGGTTCATAGCCGCACTGTTTTGGTGGAAGATAAATCAGGCTCCCTGCTTAGCAGAGAGCCTGCTTCTCCCTCTGCTGTTCCCCCTGCTTGTGCTCGCTCTCTGTCTCATAAAATCTTAAAAACAAAACAAACAAAACCCCTGAGACTGCAATGACATTCTGGCTTCCACATCCATCTGATCTTTGCAACTGAGAGTCCCTCCAAATTCTGCCATCCTGGCTGTCCACCCGGCTCTGATCTCTACCCTGGGACCAGCAGCTGTTCGTTGCTTCTCACCATGCTTATGCCCACCTGCTAATGACTGGTTTTTGTCTTGTTTGTTCTAACAGTCTCATCCTGGTCCAAATTCATACCTCGATGGCCCTTTTATATCCTTAGTCTGCAGTGAAACTGTTCTCCTAAACACCAGAAGCCAAGTCTTTACTTCCTGCTACCAGATAGCCTTGAATACCCCTTCTTCCTTGAATACCCCTTCTTGAGTCCTCCTGATGTGAGTCGTGGTGGTCTCCAGAGGGGCTCTGTTTCAGTTCTTCCAGCTTCTGGCCCCAGCCAGCCCACAGGTGTGGTTGCTCCGGCTTTTGTGACTGCTGGTGTTGACTATGCATTCTGGCAAGGCTCTGGTCCATCTGCTTCCAATTTGAAGGTTAGCAAGGCTAGATGCTACTTGCAGGATCCACATCTGTGCATTCTTTGGATAAGAATCGACCCCAAGGGCCCTGCAGAGGCCTGGCATGCTGATTACATGGCAGCCTGTCACCATATTGGCTTGATTTTCATGCCCCAACTCTGACACCAAAAAGCACCATCTGCACTTTAGGTGTAGGATTCAAACACTGTCCTCTGGGTTGCCGCCTTGCCTTTTCTCTTTTCAAATGCTACCTGTCCATAAAAGTCAAGTACCTTCATTCTGTTCCTCCTCCTGCAAGTCCTGGGTGCTTAGGTGCCACCTATTTTCACAGTGGGCTACTCCTCAGGCATCTGCCACTATTGTGGAGAGTTGAGAATGGATTCCACAGATGCAGTCTCTTGGAGGTGCTGCTGCTCGTGCTGGTGACTCCTGAATAAAAGCCTGATGTGGGAAATCCCACATTCAAGAGGCTCTACTGGCTAGGGTCTGGTGGCCTGCTACTGTCCATGTCTTCTCAGTCTGTTTGCCCGAGTGTGGTCCTCTGAGGAGTATGGGGAGGCACCTGCAGCCTCTATTTGGAAGTGTCAAACTACTTTTGTATCCCTCACATTTTCTCTGGTTGTAAGCTGGTCTCCAGGGAAGCCAGGAATCAAGGTTATTAAGTAATTGCAGAGTGCAAAAGCAAATCAAGTGGATTAGAATTGAGAAGAGATGCAAAGAAGGAAGAATAACCTCTCCATTGCTCCTCTGCCTCCCCAGAAGTCCTAGACTATGATGGGTCCACACACCTGATCTGGGCATGTCTTAACAGTTGAAGGGTATTTGTATGTACCTGCTCAGAGATCCACACTCATTTGATATGATCCTTGGAATACGTGCATGTGAAGCCAGCTAGAAGTGCCAAAATTCTAATGTTACACAAATAAGTTGAATATCAAAGGATGTGAAATGTTTGTCATTTTCAAACTTCAGGAAAGGCTATAAAAGATTTACATTGACTTAGATGTAGCTTATAAGAGCGTGGTCTGAAATCGATTTAGTATTAATGATATTAGGGAGGAATGGGTTCCATTGTTGTAGGACTCCCCAAGATGTCTTTTTGTCCTGATGCCTATACTACTTGAGTAAATTGTTCTTAATCCCAGAGAAAGCTAAGAACCACCACGAAGATATGAACAACGTAACTATATAATCTTTTGAAGTGGTGATCTAAATGAAGTCAAAGCATTTTTTTTTTCAAAAATGGGTACTTTTAAGAAGGAGATTGTCATTACATTTAGCATAAGATGCAAACCATGTTCAAGAATGATGCTTCCTGGTTCTATTCATTTGGAACTCCATGCTCTTGATGGCAAATTATTAGGATCTATTGAATATCAAAAAGATCTGGTATAATGTTAGAAAAAGTTGTTAGGTGTTTGGAATCTTTATAAAGAAAAAAGGATTGAGATTTAATCCACACTAAGAAATTTGAGCAGGATAGGATTGTAAGATGTTGATGTAACTTCCAGGCAGGGTTGGACTGTGGAGGGTCTTTGGCCCTTCCTAGCCTCCATGGTTTGGGTTGATAGAGTATCCACACAAACTAGTTAGAAATTGGGGACCAAGGTGTAGTGGCTTAAGGAATGGCTAGACAGCACCCTTTCACTGTGAAACTCAGGTCTGTTGGGTAAATTGAGGTCATGGCTTTGCCAAAATGCCAAGATGGCTCTATGCCAAAAAGCGGGCTGCTAGGCCTATGAACCAGAGGAGGCTGGAAGCCTAGGGTGAGCCTGCAACCCTGAGCCTAGGCAGAGCAAGGAGGGGAAGGGTGGGCTGGGACAGGTAGGAAAGGAGAAGACAGAGCCTGTTGGAGGGCATGGTAACTACGGACCTACTGATGACCTCCAATCCACTGGATTAGCTCCTCCTCTTCTGGGGGGAAATGAGTTTCGGGGCTAATACCCAAAACTACTTCCTTACTCTCTGGAGAGGGCAGAAAAGTCTCTTAGGAGTTGAAGCAGAAAATGGGGAGAGGGAAGAAAGGAGGACTTTGAGAAACACTCTGGCTGCCATAGGTTCATGTAATCTTTTTGCCCTGGTGGTTTGGGGAGATGGTTAGACCTTAATGTACATGCAGAATGGCTGGGGACGTGTTTATTTGGAGAGTCTCCTACATTGGGGCTGGGTGGGAGATTCTGCATTTCAAGCCAGCTCCTAGGTGCTGCTCCTGGTCTGTGGACTCCACCTGGAACAGTTGGGTTCAGATCCTTCCTTCTGGCCATGCCGGCCTGGGTTGGAGCAGCCTCTGCCCTGAATGAGGGGCATTTACTAATTGCAGACTTTTCCTCGGGCTTACTATTCCTAATTTGCTGCCACCCTGCTTCTCTAGCTTCTCGGTGGGTCTGTGCAATATGCTGGACCATTGAGGAGGGTTGTTACCTGGCTTCTCTCCAGCTGGGCTGCATTCCTGCTGTGAGTTTTCTCCTTTCCCCAGGATTAATACTCAGGGAGGGTGTTTTGTTCTGTTTGTTTTTTTTAACCTTAGTATATGCAATGAAGATTGCTTTAGGACTTCAGGTGAAGGTTTCACGGTCCAGAGATGATAGATAAGGACTCAAGGGTACCGGAGCACTGCCTCACTAAGTACCTGTCTTCCCTGGGGCCTTCTAAAGGAAAAATTGCCGTGTAGTAAAAACAAAGTTCCACTAGCTCTTGATGGGCCCAAGGGCAATGCCTTCCAAAGCAGAGTTCTTGGTTTGGACCAACAGTTTCATGTGGCAGAATTGGCTCCAGCTCACCCCAAGCCACATCCATATTTAGGAGTCGCCCCATGCTCTGGCTGTTCCTTGCAAAGCACAGACAGGAGGAAGAGAGCAGAAAGGGCCCAACAGTGAGGAGCCTCTGGTTGTTTGCTGGTCCCTAGACCTGGAGGAGAAGGTGGAGAGCAGGGAAGAGGAGCACTGTGTCTGAGCTTTGGACCCCAGTGACCATGCCCTAGTAATAGCATCCTGGCGTGTAACCGGTCGGTGTTATGTGCTTTGGGGGAAGAATGAGGAATGAGCTGGAAGGTGTTAGGCACCCTTCATACCATGCAGGCCACTTTCGACTAGGATAGCTCTTTTGCATGGGTAGTTGAGGTTTTCTTGTTAGTGGGCCTGTTGCTGCACAGTAGTAGACGCTTCATAGATGCTCAACGAAGCTGGGATTCCCAGGCCTGAAAAGGTACTCTCTCCAGTCCTCACTTGAGCAACAGAACCAGCATGATAGATACATCAGTGTCTTTAGTGTGACAGCTCAGGAGGAAACAAGATCCTGATTTAGCAGAAGCAGATGTCACAGAAAATGCTTTAACCATGACAAAGTGAAACTGTGAATTAGTCACTTAAGAATTTACTCTAGTGAATATCCAAACAGATGTGCTAAAATAGAAAATAAGCTCTCTGCTGTCATTGGACTACCTCTGCATGTGGTTCTGTATCTTCCTGCAGCCCTCCGATGGCTCTGCTAAAACACCTGGGCTGTGAATTTTGGCTCTGAGCTTGGAAGATGACTACTAGGTTATGGGAGGTAAATCTCGGAAGGTGGTTTTAGGACACTTGTGTGGATGTGGGAGGCTTGGCCCTGTGTCCGGTGTTTTCAGCCAGCCTAATAAGCTCATGGCAGGCACCTATGGCCCTGTTCAATATCGTTCTGTATTAGCCCTTTTGGTAGAGGATAGGTTAGTATGTCTAATGTTGGGTGTCTCTTCGTATCAGTGAAGCCCGCTGGATTTGCAGGGGAAAAGTAACTGCAGGATACCTTGTATTCCTCAGCTGACCATTCTGTAAATGCACTTGGGGACAGTTGCTGAAAGGATGTACAGTTCCATCCCTGCCACCTAAAAGCAGCTCACAGCTCAACCAAAACTGCCAAATGTCTCCTGGTCAAGATCATCTTTGACTGAGAACCTCTCACTTAATAGTATAGTCATTGTGTTCCAGGGTGTGGACCCTAGGAGGTGAGAATCCCAAGAGCCAGCTAGATTGCACTTTGCTAACAGGCACGGCTGGAGGCTCTGCAGCTGGACAAGACGGTGGGGAGTGGAAGGAACCATGGCACCTTGCCAAACTTGTGTTCTTGCAGGGCTCTCCTGTGTGTGCCATGGTTGCTGGGCAGACTGTCCTGAAGCACAGTCTTCACGTGTCCCTGATCTGCTCTGGAACCGCTAACAGCCTCCTATGTCGAGGCCTCCATATTCTCTGTCCAAACCTGTTTCCCACTATTGCTTGACATGCATTTTCAGTTTGAGGTGGGGTTTTCTCCCCCTCATATTTGTTTTTATTCTGAGCAGTAGGTACAAGAGATAGACATAAGTGGGTCCTGAGTTGGAAATGTGTAGCTTCAGACCTTATTAAGGAACTGAGACGTGCTGGGATGTGGCTTGTCTCTGCTGGTTTCAGGGAGGATGGGTTCAATGGACATGAAACGGGGACCTTGTCACTGAGGTCGAGCAGCAGTAGATGAGGGTCACTGTGCTCTTTGCGCAGTGCTGGGGTGACTCCTACGGAGGCCGCTGCTATCTCTTCTTTCGGGGGAGGATCAAGGTGCCCAATATGGACAACCAGCTGGGTGCTGAGGGAGGGAGCAGATGGCTTTGGCATTTTGGGGATTTTCTTGAATGGCAGGGGTTGGTCTGGGGGTCAGAGGTTCAGTGGCCTGACCTGTTCTCTTCCCTGAGCCACTTCTCCGTGGTCTTCTGATGGTACCTGAGTTACCTGTGGCCCAAGAGCAGGTGGTGGACACTCCGTGCTTTGATCATCCGGGAGAGCTTACTGCATAGTCGTCGACATTAGTTCCTTCCTGTTTCTAAGCCTTGTGCCTGCCTTTTCCTTCTGTTCAAATTCTATCATCTCTGGGCCCTTTCCCAGTTAATCCTGCTCCCACACTACTGCACTTCCAGTCTTTGCCATGCAGGTGAATACCAGTGTTTTCGAAGCTAAATTGTGGTTTATGAGCTACCTGAAGTGGGGCTTGTATCTTTCTCTTCTCTGTATTCATGACAACTAGTTTGGTATTTGATGGTTACTTCCGTACTGATTTTGATTGGGACATCTAACATAAATGTTATACTTTGATTGGAATCCAGCAAACATAGCAACTGGGTTTGGAGCCTGCAACTCGAAAGCAGTAATTACCAGTGGACACCTTGGTCCTGAAACGATTTGAGCCAAGTACCTATGAGCTAGTACACTGCTTAAAGTCCATTTCTCTCTGTGAATCTGAGTATTAACTCTGAAAGTATATGCCTAAGTAAACAAATTGTCTTGCTTAATGGAGAATGTTAGGTATAAGCGAACTACATTATGGAGGAAGTGTTAATTATTTTAACTGCAGGGAATCATTTACTCTGATCTTGAGAGCTGGTCTCTTCCTTGGACTTAACGGAAGCCTGGTCAGTCTTGTCTTTTCCTGGCTCATACTACTAACCTCTTTGGCAAAAACAGCACGTAGTTTCCCCTTTGTTTAGGGTTGTGTATCCGTTTTTGGCTCATGATGTCCCTTTGCCAGTCCCAAGTCCTGCTGTCTCATTTCCTGTTGCTGTCACTGCGCCATCTCTCTGCCTCTTGAATATTGGTTTCACCAGGGTCTGTGGTCCGCTGCCTGGCTTCTGTGTTGGAATCTGGTCCTTAGACACCTGTGCCTGCTTCATGAGCTGTCAGGGGTTTGTCTCTGGACCTTGCAAAGCTTGGGACCTGTGTTAGAGTTGATTCTCCTTCCCTGATCCCTGGCTTGTATCATTTGAGGATACATTATTGGGAACAGAAACTTTTTGCCCTTTCCATCTACACATCCATCATACTCATTGCCTGGGAAATAAGCCCCACGTTCTGTTGTTGTGCAGTGATGAAGGAGTTTTTTTGTTTTTTTATTTTTCTTTAAATTTTTTATTGTTATGTTAATCACCATACATTACATCATTAGTTCTTCATGTAGTGTTTCATGATTCATTCTTTGTGCATAACACCCAGTGCTCCACGCAGAATGTGCCCTCTTTAATACCCATCACCAGGCTAACCCATCCCCCCACCCTCCTCCCCTCTAGAACCCTCAGTTTGTTTTTCAGAGTCCATC